>NW_023396689.1:364558-729116 GCF_011125445.2 Fundulus heteroclitus | reverse complement strand
GTTCATAAACTTTTATGGACATAATGTTCTAGGCGCAGCCAAGGTGTTGAGGGGATCCGTTTTTGGTGGCCTGGATTACGTCTCTGCTATTTTGCGGATGACGTGGTCCTATTGCTTCATCAGGGCGTGATCTACAGCTCTCATGGAGCGGTTCGCAGCCGAGTGCGAAGCGGCCGGGATGAAAATCAGTGCCTCCAAATCCGAGACCATGGTCTTGAACCGGAAAAGGGTAGAGTGCCTTCTCCGGGTTGGGGAGGATGTGCTGCCCCTAGTGGAGGAGTTCAAGTATCTTGGGGTCTTGTTCACGAATGAGGAGAGGATGGAGCGGGAGATCGACAGGTGGATTGGTGCAGCGTCTGCTGTGAAGCGGGCGCTGTACCGATCCGTTGTGTTGAAGAGAGAGCTGAGCCAAAAGGCGAAGCTCTCGATTTACCGGTCGATCTACCTTCCTACCCTCATCTATGGTCACGAGCTTTGGGTCGTGACCGAAAGAACGAGATCCCGGATACAAGCGGCTGAAATGAGTTTTCTCCGTAGTGTGTCTGGGCTCTCCCTTAGAGATAGGGTGAGGAGCTCAGTCATCCGGGAGGACTCAGAGTAGAGCCGCTGCTCCTCCACGTCGAGAGGAGCCAGTTGAGGTGGCTCGGGCATCTGGTCAGGATGCCTCCTGGACGCCTCCCTGGTGAGGTGTTCCGGCACGTCCCACCGGGAGGAGGCCCAGGGGAAGACCCAGGACACGCTGGAGGGACTATGTCTCCCGGCTGGCCTGGGAACGCCTTGGGATTCCTCCTGAGGAGCTGGCCCAAGTGGCCGGGAGAGGGACGTCTGGGCCTCCCTACTGAAGCTGCTACCCCCCCGCGACCCGACCCCGCCTAACGGAAGAGATCGGACGGACGGACCGATAGTGGATAGAGGCAACTCACCATTGATTGCATCAAAGTCTTGACAAGAAGCATTCACAAAAAATAATACATAATACAATAATAAAACAAAATAAGAACCCACTCCAAAATTAAATAGCCTGTAATAATAAAGGCTAGCCTGGGTACAGTGTAGGACATAAGGACCCATAATCAGCCAGGGTCCAGTGTGGTCCCATGTGAAACCCCCCTCAGTCTATGTGGGGCTCGCCACAAGGGGCCACCATGGAACCCCCATTCAAAAATAGCTGGGCACCCAGCTGGGGCCCACTCACCAGCCTACATCCAACCCGCATGGGTCCCTCATGGGTGTGTTGTGGCAGGGAGACTTAGAAAATATAGGCAATGCAGCTTATCTAGCTATTGGTTAGATTGGATCTGATTTGTCTTATGAATAAGAATCTCCATCTATAGGCTATTCAATACGGGAGATTGTAACTCTTGTTTAGTAAAAATGTAATCAAAAATTTCCATCGTGGAGAGAGAAAACACAGAGAACTCCCGTGAAAGCCGCTATAGATGCTTTTCTAGCCCAGACACGGAACAGTTTAACTTTTTAATTAGCATCTTTTGTATGACAAATATGAAATATATGAGACACTCTATCCCCGTGGCAGTATTTGTATTTATTTGTGAGTAAAGATAAATCAATTAAATCAATTAAAAAATCTTCATTTCTCTCTGTTAGCTTCAAAAATATGTACTGCTCACTAAAATCAAGACACATATAGACAGTAATCCTATAGTGAAGGTAGGTTTTGCTAGAGGGGGTTTGCTTGATGACAAAAATAAACTTTGCTTCTATATTTTTGGTTTACAGCATGTGATTTGCTTTTTTATGTTTCATGTTCCACTAATAAACACACAATAATGTAATAAAGCTCACATCTCTACAATAAACTATCATGTTGCAAACGTAAAACTGTCCTTTTTTTTCAAAAGACATCTCTACGCTTCATTATTTTTTTCTTCAGGCTTCCATTATGTTACATCGATGCTTTTATTTTGAAATATTTCCCGCACTTCTAGGCCAGCCGTGAAACCGTCTTTATCTTTTAATCCGAAGGAGAAAATGGAAAATGAATTAGCGAATCCAAAAAGGGCCGTTTTTTTTCAATACATTTTTCTCTGGTTTTTCGTTTCTAAATTGTAGTGACAGGAAAGAAAAACATGGCAACTCAAATTCACGCATACAATGCACAAATCTTATTGGAACAAGATTACCTTCATACACTGATCCCCATTCCGGCTGCTTCACACTCTCTGTGAACCGCTCCAATGAGAGCTGTAGATCACGACCTGATGAAGCCAGCAGAAGCATGTCATCCGCGAATAGCAGAGACGCAATCCTAAGGCCACCAGAAAGATCCCCCATAACTCCTTGGCTGCGCCTAGAAATTCTGTCCATAAAAGTTATGTGACAAAGAGCAACCTTGGCGGAGTCCAACTCTCACTGGAAACAAGTACAATTTACTGCCGGCAATGCAGACTAGACTCTGACACTGGACACAGAGACCTAACAGCCCTTCTCCAGATCCACAAAGCACATGTATACTGGTTGGGCAAACTCCCACGCACCCTGCAGGATCCTGCTGAGGGTGTAGAGCTGATCCAGTGTTCACACGACCAGGACGAAAAACCACACTGCTCTTCCTCAATCTACTTTCTGATTAATTTTCTGACCACGTGAGAATACTCAGAACGCACTCAGTTTTACTGCCTGGTCATCAGTAAAAACATACGGTCTGCTTTTTGTTCCTTGGTATAAAGAATAAAATTAGGTGACACCATAGAAAAAACATGGTCACTCGAACATACTGAAGGGAATAAGGGAAAGCATTGGGCTCGTTTAAATTTGATCTGTCTGACAGATTCCAGTTTGTTCATGTTAATAATAAATCTTAATTTCTAGGGTCACTTGTGGAGTACAACAGGGTTCAGTCCTTGGACCAATTCTATTTACTATATATATGCTTCCGATTGGCAAAATTATCAGACAGCATGGGATTAATTTCCACTGTTATGATGATGACACTCAGCTATATTTATCCATAAATCCTGATGAATCCAATCAGTTACTTCGACTGCAGTCATGTCTTGATGACATCAAAAGCTGGATGACTTTAAATTTCCAGCATTTAAATTCTGACAAGACAGAAGTTGTAATCTTTGGACCAGAATCCTCAAAAAATAACTTCTTAACAAATCACGTGATCTGGATGGCATTAACTTGGCCTCTGGTAATAAAGTAAAAAATCTTGGTGTTGTTTTCGACCAAGACATGTCATTTAAATCCCATATTAAACAAGTTTCCAGAGTTTCCTTTTCTCACCTCAGGAATATCACCAAAATTAGAAACATTCTGTCCAGGGTGATGCTGAAAAACTGGTCCATGCATTTGTTACTTCAAGGCTGGACTATTGTAATTCTTTACTATCAGGAAGTCCACAAAATGCAGTTCAAAGCCTTCAGCTGATCCAAAATGCTGCAGCAAGAGTTCTGATGAAAATCAACCAGAGGAATCATATTTCTCTAATTTTAGCTTCCCTTCATTGGCTTCCTGTTAAATCAAGACTAGAATTTAAAATTCTCCTTCTAACGTATAAAGCCCTTAATAATCAAGCTCCATCATATATCAGAGCTCTGATTACCCCGTATGTTCCTAACAGAGCACTTCACTCTCAGACTGCAGGTCTGCTGGTGGTTCTAGAGTCTCTAAAAGTAGAATGGGAGGCAGATCCTTTAGCTATCAGGCTCCTCTCCTGTGGAACCAACTCCCAGTTTTGGTCCATGAGGCTGACACCCCCGTCTACTTTTTAAGATTAATCTTAAAACTTTCCTTTTTGACAAAGCTTATAGTTAGAGTGGCTCATGTTACCCTGAGCTACCTCTATAGTTGTGCTGTGATAGGCATAGGCTACTGGAGGACATCAGGGTCTAATTTTCTTTCTCTACTGATTTCTACTGTTCTTCAGTCTACTGTTCTCCAGTTTTGCATTGCATTACTTTGAAAGGACTGTTGTCATTTCATTTTTTAACTTTTTGCTCTCTCTCTTTTTTCTTCATAGTAGGGACACCTGGTCTGGCGTTCTGTTAACTGTGAAGACAGATCACCCGCATTACCATCTAATGTAGAACAGATTACTGAATCAATGTGTGCTTCTGTGCTTTTTGTCTCTCTTGTTGTGTCTCTGCTCTGTCTTCTGTAACCCCCAGTCGGTCGAGGCAGACGACCGTTCGAACTGAGCCTGGTTCTGCTGGAGGTTTTCCTTCCTGTTAAAGGGGAGTTTTCTCTCTCCACTCCCACTTCATGCTTGCTCAGTATGAGGGATTGCTGCAAAGCCATTGACAATGCAGACAACTGTCCATGTGGCTCTACGCTCTTTCAGGAAGAGTGAATGCTGCTTGTCAAGACTTGATGCAATCTACTGGGTTTCCTTAGATAGGAAACTTTTTGACCAATCTGTATAATCTGATCCAGTCTGTATAATCTGATTGAATTTGACTATGGAAAGTGCCTTGAGATGACATGAATTGGCGCTATATAAATAAATTTAATTGAATCTAGAAGCGGGACACTAAGATATCTACACCATTGATTTTAATATACACACATTATTCAGAACATGCGGTCTGTTCAGGGGCAATTAATGTGCTGCTTCATGCACCATCTGCTCAGAGCCGTAAAAGAAAAAATAACTGAAAAGTAAGAATGATTTCCCACCAGATTGATTGGCACAGTTTTTGTGTCCTTAAAGTGTGCCCAGCGTGCCCAGTCAGCATGGTCACAAAAATCTGGGCTGCACACTGATGGCAGGAAGAAAGCCCGAGTGTCCTTAGTGGGCATGTAAATGACAAATGACAAAATTTATGTCACTTTGTAGTCAAGAGACAGCAGAGCTGACTGGGAGGTATGAATTAAGCCTAAATCCAACAGCTTTTAAATGTACTGATCAGTACCTGAAGGCTGGATAGAGTTTATATGAAGGCTTTGCTTAACATGTTGGTAGATTGTAGCAATACATTTAAATCTGTTAGATGTATAACTGAAAACTATGTAGATGTACAATATGACCTAGCCTTTGATCTTATTTGGGCACTGATGACAAACAGCATTAACAACTCAACAATGTTTTTGCACATATAGATTTCTCTGACCTCTCAAAAGAGCAGTTTGATTTATGCCCTAAGTAAAAACTGTAGGGTTCTCTGTGTTGTCCTGCTATGGTTTTTTCCACAGGTGGGTGTGCTGGCTGAGGGGGCGTGCCCCACACCTTCGGCTCGTTAGAAGCAGCTTCCTATGGCTTCTTAAGCAGAGCAAAGACAGACGGAAGATGCCAGAGCCTTAAACCAGTCGTGATACAACATGGCCTCTGACCAAGCTCTTGGAAACCTGCTTGTAAGTCTTTTTTTGCCTTTTCAGACTTTGGACTAATTTTGGATCTCCTGTTTTGTCACAGTTTTTTGTGCATGGATGCACTCACCTGTCTCCGGAGTCCTGCAGAAGATTTGTCCCAGTGGAATTCCCTCGCTCAGATTCTGCTCTGGCTCTCCCCCGCATAACTCCCTTGGAGTTACCAAGTCGAGCTTGAGGGTTACACCCCTCCCGGATTCCACTGGCACAACTGAAATTCTGAACTCTGGTTAATCCGTCTGTCGCTCCCACCTGTGAGGCTTGCTTCGGGTCTCTCGCCAGCCTCATCTGCCGCCCCTCCAGTCACCAACCACCAAACCCTGCTAGCGTAGGCTCACAGGGTTCCCTCGGCGCTTCTTCCCCCCCCGTTAGGTCTCCCCAGCTAATGTTAAGCAGCACACTATGGACACATTCCTTGTTCTTTGCCTTCTGCTCATTATCTTCCCCCTCTCCTTTTGCAGTCGTCCCCGTCCGACGTTCAGGCCTCGTCCAGGCTACTTGTAGCCGCGTTCTTTGTCTGCACTTTTCCTTTAATAAACATCTAATAAACTGTTGTTTGATCACCCGTTTGTACCTGCATGTGCGCTAAGCATCTAAAAAACATGACAGAAGAAGGCTCCTGGCCAACAAAGCCCAGCAGATTGCGTTCGGGCGACAGCTATCCGGATAGCAGGAACGTTGCAGTCCCTCGGTTAGCTATCAGCTCCACTCATGATCAGCTCCGATGGTAGCCGCACAGCTTTAGCCAGTTGACAAACACCATGACATTTCCGCGTTTTCACAACCTGTCAGGTCAGTGCCAGTCACCCGCTTTCTACCGATCAGAATGCAGAGGTCTGTAGTCAGTCTCCGCCCCCTGAAGGTGCCGTCACCATGTCCGGAGAAAATTCTCCTGTGAAGAGCAGGGATTGTGGCGGTTTTCTGTTTCAGTGCAAGCTTGTGTTTAATCGTCACCTCAGGCCTTGTCCTCCGATCGGATTAACATATCTTATGTTCTCCGACTCTTATCTGGCAAAGCTCTTAGGTGGCAGAGGCCCCGTTTCCTGATTGTCAGTCCTATTGTTGCTCCTTTTCAAAAATTGTCACAGAGTTTAAGACAGTTTTTTCAGCTGAGTTAGACTCAGTCCAACAGTGCCTGTAACCTTTTGGCTTTGAGACAGCGGGGGTCCGCCGTGTTTCTGATTTCTCAGTCGAGTTTCGTACCGTGGCCGCGGATTTGATGGATAAGCCTTTAAAGGCAGTGTTTTTTTCAGCCCTTGATGATGCATTAAAGGATGAATGAGCACAGGTAGACGAGACCAAGTGCTTTGAGGATTTGGTGGCATTAGCCATCCGCTTGGACACCCAGTTACGGAGCCGTACCGAAGCCGTTGCAGGACAAGAACCATGCGGTAAACAGGGTTTCCCTTCCTCTCGTCTAATAGGGGGGTCACAGCGACAGGGTAGAAGCCTCACCGTCACCGTCCGGAGCCCATGCAGTTGGGGGCGGGTCACTTACCACCCGGGAGGAATGACAACAGCATTTTTCTGGTAACTTTTGTCTCTATTGTGGTGAGGAAGGGCATTTTGTTAAGGATTGCTCCGTTTGGGCCAAAAGAGCGAATCCCCGCCTGTGAGGGGGGGGGACGGCGACAAGTTTAGAACTGCTCCCCACAATGAAGTCTCTAGATTGTCAGGGGTCTCGGATTGGTTTTGCCCGTTCTTTCTTTAAATTTTGATCAGGACGGCTTAGGACGTTGCAGCCCTAGTAGATTCTGGTTCCGATTTCAACTTAATCGATCGAGCCTTAGTTGCCCGCTCCGTGTTCCCACCGAGGCATATCAGAACCTTTACAGGTCTCGGCCTCAGATGCCAGAAATTGACCAAGATACTCATTCGGACCAAACCTCTATAGGTAAATAGTTTCTGGTAACTACCGGGAGACAACTATCGTTTTTTGTATTCCTGTAAACGCTCAACCGGTGGTAATAGGTTTGGCTTGTTGACCTGCCCCATAATCCTTAGATAAATTGGGCTGAATCCCGGCGTCGTGGCTCCTTCCTGTCATTCTCGGTGTTTGCAATCAGCACCTCCGGTTTCTTGTTCTCCATCCTCTTCTTCTCCAGTAAGAGGATGTTATAGATCTTTCTCGTGTTGCACAAGATTACCATAATCTCCGTTTAGTATTTAGTAAAATCGGCTAGTTCATTCCCGCCACATTGCCCTTATGACTGCGCCATTGACTTATACCCGAGCTCCCCTGCCGACTAATCTCCCTCTATAACATCTCGGGTCTGAACGTCAAGCGCTTGAGAAATACATCAGTGAGTCTCTATTGGTGGAGTTGGGGGAGTGTGGCCTAGTGGTTAGAGCACAGAGCTTCAGTCCCAGAGGTCCTGAGTTCAACTCCCACAAGCTGCCATTCTGGGTCCCTGAGCAAGACCCTTAAACCCCTAATTGCTCTCCCCAGGGCCCGTCACAGTGGCAGCCCACTGCTCCCCAAGGGGATGGGGTAAGATGCAGAAGTGAATTTCTCCATTGTGAGATCAATAAAGTTCAATTATATTATTATTGATTTGTCCATCCTCCTCCCCCTTTAGGGTGCTGGCTTCTTCTTCGTAGGTAGAAGGACGGCTCTTTTAGGCACTGTATTGACTATGGTGGGTTAAATCAAATAACCGTTAAAAAACAAATACCCACTTTCTTTCCTCTCTTCGGCTCTCGAACCAGTCCAGAACGCAGTCATATTTTCTAAAACTCGATTTGCGCAATGCTTATCACCTAGTTCGGGTCAGACAGGGGGACGAGTGGAAAACAGCCTTCAAGACAAACCGTTGGGACACTTTGAATATTTGTGGATGCCTTTTGGTTTGTGCAACGCTCCGGCAGTCTTTCAGGCCTTAGTTATGACGTCCTTAGGGACTTCTTGAATGTATTTGTTTTCGTCTATTTAGACGATATTCTCATTATTCGAGCAGCCTCGAACAACCATAAGCATCATGTCCGCCTCGTCCTACGACTTTTAGAAAATCATCTTTCCTTGGTGTTGATTCTAGAAGGTGGACAGGTCATGTCCGACCCCGAAGAAGTTAAAGCAGTGGTAGAGTGGCCCGTTCCAGGTATCTAGGAACAGCTCCAGCACTTTCTTGGTTTTGCCAACTTCTATCACAGTTCATCAAGAACTATAGTCTGATAGCCTCCTCTCTACATGCTCTCACTTCAACTAAGGGTCCCGTTTATCTGGGGGCCAGAGGACGAGGCAGCCTTTAAGCCAGCTTAAGTCCCAGTTTCTCCCAGGTGCCTATCCTTATTCAACCCCGATCCACAGAAACAGTTTACACTAGAGCCGGGTAGGCCGCGGTTTTGTCTAAACTAATCAGATTCAGATAACAAACTCCACCCTTGTGCTTTCTTTCGCAACACCTATCCCAAGCCGAGCGTAATTACGATGTTGGTGATCGTGAGCTGTTAGCTATTAAGTTGGCTTTAGAGGAGTGGCTGCACTGCTTGAGGGATCCAAGCAGCCCATCATTATATGAACTGACCACAAGAACCTCTTATATCTACAGTCTGCTCGTCTTCTCAACACCTCAGTCAGCCGCTGGTCACTGTTCTTTTCAAGATTCAATCTCTCAATAACCTACAGGGCCCGGATCTAGAAACGTCAAACCCAATGCCCTCTCTTGTCAGTTTGCTCCTCATGAACAGGAAAGGGAGCCTGAACTGATACTACCTCCCTCATGTTCTGTTGGGGCTTTGCAGTGGGACTTAGAGGACAGGAATCACCAGGCCCAACGACTAGACCCTGACCCCCGGTACTGGTCCAGCGGGTCTTAAGTATGTTCCCCAGTCCGTTCGTCCAGATGTTCTACAATGATGTAATGACTCTAAGTTCTCCGCCCATCCTGGTATCTTTAGAACCCAGTCTCAGGTTTCTCTGCGTTTTTGGTGGCCGTCATGGACTAAAGATGTTAGAGAATATGTGTTAGCCTGCCCAGTCTGTGCCCGAAACAAACCCTCCAACCACCCACCCTCCGGTCTGCTCAACCCCCTTCCTATCCCCAAGCGTCCATGGTCTCACATTGCAGTAGACTTCATCACCGGTCTCTCCCCACGTCCCAAGGTATGTCCACTATATTAACCGTCGTCGACCGTTTCTCCAAGGCCTGTCATTTGATTCCCATCCGTAAGCTGCCCAACGGCCTTCAGGCCGCCCAGTTCCTCATTAAACATGTCTTCAGGCTTCACGGAATTCCGATGGAAATACTCTCTGACCGGGGTCCCCAGTTTGTCTCTCAGGTCTGGCGTCATTTCTGCTTTGCTCTTGGCGCCCGTTATACCCTCACCTCCGGTTACCATCCACAAACCAATGGATAGACTGAACGCATGAACCAACAATTAGAAACCAACCTTCGTTGCCTCACATCTACATCACCCACAGAATGGAACAAGTTTTTGCCCTGGGTCGAGTATGCCTTGAATTACCACGTTTCCGCCTCCACAGGTCTCTCCCCATTTGAAATATCCCTTGGTTACCAACCCCCACTCCTGCCCACTGACGAACTCACACATGATTTCCCTAAGTCTTTAAAACAACCGGAGGACCTGGCCACCCGAATACACCTTTGTCTCATGGAGAGACGTAGGGAGCGGCCTATGACAGCCCTGTTTCGTCCCAGACCGCTCTCTGCGCTCTCACCTCCCTGCATCTCTAACGATCCCGAACCTATGCATTTAGGGAGGTCCAAGCTGACTGCAGACGAACGTCAGCGCAGGCAGCAACTTAACTTGTGTCTTTACTGTGCGGGACAGGGACATCATGCTAACCCCATGCCCAGTAAAAGGGACAGGCTCAGTAGGGAGGGGGAGAGCCCTACTGAGCCGCATCAAGCTCTCCGTCCCCCCAAGATCTACTTTTACCTGCTGTTATGACCATTTCTGCAAGGCCCCATAACCTTTCTGTTTTTATTGATTCTGGGGCAGACACTGAGTTTATGGACGAGGGACTGGCCAAGAGGCTAAACATCAAGCCCCACCGGGTCCATCCCCTCACAGTGTTCTCGCCCTGGACGGTCAAAAACTCAACCACTCTCACCTCATCACAGAACCTGTTGAGCTGCTGATTGGAGGTAATCATAAGGAGAAACTCACCTTTATGATTATCCACTCTCCTCAGGTTCCAGTTGTTCTTGGGGCCACCTGGCTCAGGAGACACAATCCCCTCATTGATTGGAGGAGGGTGGAGGTTACGGGGTGGGCTCCCTCCTGTTCTGCGTCCTGTTTACGGTCAGCTCAACCTCTCCAGACACCCGAAGAGAATGCGGAGGAGTCCTACCCGGATCTCTCCAAGGTCCCCTCTGAGTACCATGACCTAAGGGGAGGTTTTCAATAAGGCCAAGGTAACCTCATCGCCCTTATGACTGCTGCATTGATCTGTTTCCAGGAACCACTCCGCCTAGAGGCCGCCTCTACTCATTGTCTAGCCCTGAGACTGAGGCGATGCAGAGGTACATTGATGACTCCCTTAGAGCAGGCATAATCCGTCCTTCTTCCTCCCCTGCAGGTGCAGGTTTCTTTTTTGTGGGAAAGAAGGACGGCTCCCTCCGTCTCTGTATTGATTACCAGGGATTCAATGACATTTCGGTTAAGAACCGATGCCCTATTCCCTTAATGAACACAGCGTTTGATCAGATCCAGGGGGCAAAAGTCTTTACTAAATTGGACTTACATAATACTTGCCATTTGGTCCGGATTAAAGAGGGGGATGAATGGAAAACCGCCTTCAATACCCCTACCGGCCATTACGAGTATTTGGTTATGCCGTTTGGGCTCACCAATGCCCTTGTCAATGAGGTCCTCAGAGATATGCTTGGGCAGTTCGTTTATGCTTACCTTGACGACATTCTCATTTATTCCGATAACCTCACCACTCACAAACAGCACATTCGGGAGCTGTGGCAGATTCTGTGGCACATTCTTAGTTCTGGTGGCCCACCTTGGCCAAGGATGTCAAGGAGTTTGTTTCTGCCTTTACCCATTGCAGCCGGGCGAAGGTCTCCCGAGGCCCCCTGTCCGGTCTTCTCCGACCTCTGCCTGTACCCCCCCGGCCATGGTCCAGTTTATCTATGGATTTTGTTACTGGGCTGCCCGTCTCTGAGGGGAACTCAGTAATCCTCACTATAGTGGACCGTTTCTCTAAGATGGTCCACTTAGTACCCCTACCTAAACTCCTCTCTGCTAAGGAGATGGGCTCCATCTTGGCTAGAGAGGTGTTTTGCCTACACGGCCTGCCTGCAGACATTGTCTCAGACAGAAGCCCTCAGTTTGTGGCCTGTTATTGGCAAGAGTTCTGTGCCATGCTGGGGATTACTGTCAGCCTCCTCTCTAGGTTTCACCACCAAACCGGTGGCCAGACGGAGAGGCTCAACCATTTGTGACTTTGACCCCACTAAGTGGGCTTCTAATCTGCCGTGGGTGGAGCACGCCATTAACTCCACACCCTCCAGCTCCACCGGCCTCTCCCCCTTCTACACTGTATACAGGTTCCAGCTACCGGTGTTCTCCATCGAGGAGAGGGATTCTAGGGTCCCCTTTGCCCGTCTGTCTGCCCTGAGGTGCCAGCACGCCTGGAGGAGAGCTAAAAGAGCTATTCTAGCTTCCTCTCAGACCCAGACCCGGGCTGCCAATCGCCGGCGGGTCCCAGCCCCGCATTATCAGCCGGGAGATATGGTCTGGCTCTCCACCAAGGACCTTCCTCTTAAGGTGGAGAGCAAAAAGATGGCACCTCGGTTCATTGGACCCTTTCCCATCTCCAAGGTGGTGAACCCGGTGGCGGTCCGTCTCCGCCTGCCCCCGTCAATGAAGATTCACCCCACTTTTCATGTCTCCAAAGTCAAACCACTCAGTACCTCGAGTCTTGGCCCTCCGTCACCTAGCCTGCCTGTTCCCTGTGATTACTCTGAGCCTGCTTGTTATTGAACCTGGACTGGACCTGGACCTTGCCTTTCGGATTCCCCTCTCTGTGCTGCCGCTGGATAACTGCCTCTCTGTGATCGGTCCCGGACCCCTCTGGATAACGCCCCTGGATGTCCCTTAACGGATTTTGTGCCCGCCTGTAGTCGCTCTACGGCTTCAGCCCTGGAACCCCGGCCCGAATTTAAATCCCAAGTTTCGGAGTCCCACTACCAGGTTAGTGATCCAGCCTCCCTCATTCTTGCCTGACACCACCAGCTGATCTCACATTGGAGAAATTCACGTCACATCGGCTTAGTAAACAATAATCAGAAGGCGGTGCCAAAGTAGGACAAGTTGCATCAGTTATATACAGTGTGTCCTCGTTTATACAGTGGATCAAAAAAAAGAAGTAGATAAGAAAAATAAGAGTAAAAATACAAAATAGAAATAAGGCAGAAGATGTTATATGTACATTCACGGTGATATATACGTATATATTGACAAATTATAGCATTGCAGAAGAATAGAAAGCTAATTGTATGATTTTGTTTTGATTTCAATCAATTTCAAATAGCATGAACTTGAACGTTCCCATAAATAAAATAAGTGGATTTTTTTAGTTGTAATATCTTAAGACTATTAGTGGACTATCCCTTCCAAAAGCAAAACGTAAGTTTTGCTTTTGGAAGGGTAGTCCAACTGGTAAAGTTTTTGCTTTGCAAATCTATAACTTTACTGTCAGGGTTTGGTGGATTGAACCTGAATTCAGCCACACACAGAGCCACAATTAAAGAGTCTTTATTGCAGGGTTTGAGCAGTGGATGAAAAAACAGGAAACTATACCATGCTGGAGCAGAAGTGTGAAGATGGCTGGAGCTGGACGGCAGAGCTGGTGAAGGGAGCAGATGCTTGGCAGACGGAGGACGAGGAACACACGTAGACTGAGGGCATCTGAAGATTGAAGACGGACCAGCAGTGAGGAACAGACTGAGGGAGTTTATACAGGAGAGCTGGCAGGTGTATTGAGTCCAGGATAACTAGAGCAGCAGGTGAAACAGATCAGGCTTGGAGTGGGACTGAGCAGAGTGGAATGATCTGGAACTGTCCATGGTGAAGCAGGAGGAACTGATCCCTGACATTTACCACTAAGAAAAAAAAACATGTATATCTTAACACTGATGGTGCTGTCTGGTGCAACTGTAAAAGTTTGTCTCTACTGGCAAAAATGTGTGTTTGCGTGTGTCAAAGAATGCTTATATACATCAATGACATTCAAGAAAAATAGAGGGAAAAAAAAGTTCTTCATAGCTCAGAACACTTAACGTGATGGCAATCACAGCTCTTTCCTTCTTATCTCATGCTGTCAGTTGTTTTCTCTTCATTTCTTGCCCAACTTTCAATCACTTCCTCCTATCCCTCCCTCTGCGTTCTCTGTGTCTCTGTCCGCCTCCTTTCCCTCTCTCCATCTCTAATGAGGTACAGTGGGGTGAAAGCATATGCTCAATTAGCAGTAGAAGCTTGACAGAAAGGAGCAAGGTATTACCAGCTTCTGTTTTTCGATGTTCAGAATAACATCTGTACCATGAAATAAACTCCAAAACCTTCTTTTAAAATTATTTTAAAAAGTCTAGACAAACAGCAGAAACACACCTGTGAAATTATGTTTTTGAGTTTGTATTGTCTCCACCGTATTGAAGGACAGTTCAGTTTAGTGTAGACATACTGAGGTTATCCCGACTACTGGCTTTAGCAACTCAGCAGAAAAGGACTTCTGATGTTTTAAGAAAGAGCGATACAATAGAAAACCATCATGAGATGAGGTGACAGGCATCGGAGAGGAGGAAAGGGAGATGTGATGTGACAGAGTAGATTGGTTATATGACTGTAAACTGAGTCACTCTACAGTTTATAGCTGGTGTGGAGAAAAACAAACCTATGGGTGCAGATGATCCTTCCAGCAAAGAATTCCAATAAAGACTGCATACTGAAACTGGGGTTTTAAACATTATACTCAGCAGCATAACTTGAACGTTCACTAAAATGATTTAGTAATGATTTAAGCCATTTGATGGGTTTATTTTCTGAGTTTGTATGAAACTGGGCTGTTATTCCCCTGACTCACCAGGTGAGGTAGTCACAGCTCCATGTCAGTTGACTTGTACAGGGTTAAACTGACGTGTTTGATGCAGAAATTACATACAGTCTTCACAACCATTTTGCTGAGGGATTTGAGGCGAAAACACTCAAGACCCCCTCTGTGGAGTTCGTATTGGCTGCAAATTATTACTAGCCATTATTCAATTCAATTCAGATAAGAAATACTTTATTAATCCCAAGGGGAAATTAAATTAACTCAATTGTAATTGTTTTAAGACACATTGGGGGCATAGGTACCTGAAAGATGCATAATATAAAGCAACTCCACATTTTAAAGTAGGACGAAAACTTGTTTTTGCTCTGTCTGGTGACCACCGCTAACTTTTTGTCTTGTTTTGTCTTGTCTGAATGTCAGATGTGTCAGTGGCTATGTTATGTTGCTTAAACTATGATGTCATCATTCATTCACTCTGGTGTCCATTCTAGATGTGCTAGATCTTTAAAATTGAAATCGCTGACATACCACACTCTGGTTAAAGCATTTAAAGACATTAAATAACATTTATAATTAAATTGGAGCATTCCTTCATTGCGTTACAAATAGAACTTACTTGTTTTTGCCAGTGACTGGATATTTACATTATATTACTTCCTCTACCTTACATATCTTTCAAATAAAGTCTCCACCAGAATGTCTATGATTTAAAAAAAAATTTATTCTAAAAGAAGGCTAAATTTCAGGTATGATTCTAGCATCAGTAATATGAACCATTATCCCAACTTACTGTGGAAATTGTACTAGTTATCACAGTTTTACAAAGTAGATAGACATGTTTAGCCATAGATAGATAGATATTTCGACAGTATTTTTTTACTGGAAGTAATTATTAAGCTAATTAGAAAAAATGTGTGCATCATTGTTGATTCCACCTGCTCTGTTTTCTTTATATTTAGCAGGTTCAGTAATGACCGGGGTCCGAGCCCGAATTCAAACCACACACAGAGCCGGATATTTAGGATCTTTATTGCCACAAAGAAGGTAGGATGGATCAGGACCGGGCTGAAGAAGACTGGAGATGGTGGAGATTGAGCAGGCAGACGGGTACGTTGGTCCTCAGAGCCACCGCAGACGGGACGCAGGAGCACCGACAGAACGAGCCTGATGAGCTCCGGAGCTGGGTCCAAAGCGTGCTGACGAAGTGGGACAGGTGGTGCGTCGGTACAGGGACCAGGATGTGAAGGAGGACTGTGGCTGTGGTGCGTCAGGATGAAAGCCAGGACGTGCTGGTGGATCGAGACAGGAGGGAAGACTGGAACACAAAGTAAAGAGGTGAGTGGGAGGCAAGATCCACTAACCTGGGATGGCGTGAGGTAGCAGACTGGCTGGCGAGGAGTGCACAGGCTGGAGAGCGTGAGGGAAGCTGGATATCTGGTGATTGAGGGAGTGCAGAGTCTTGGAGATCAGACAAACCAGCAAAGACAAACTGAAAGAGGAGTGCTTATATAGGGATGGGCTGACAGGAGTAATTAGAGCAGGGAATCAGTTGCAGGTGACGGTGATCAGTAGGGAGGAGGTGATCAGGCGAAACACTGAGCTAGAATCATTACAGAACCCCCCCCCCTCAAGGGCAGATTCCAGACGCCCAAAACCGGGCATAATAGGGGCAGACCTGACAAAGACCAAAAAACGAAAAACTACCCACCCAGGGTGGGCGGAGGGAGGCATAGGACGGAGGGCCAGGAACCAAAGAACAAAAAAACAACCCCAACCGGGCGTACAAATATGTGGGGGCGTGCTGGACTGCGCCAACTTGGTGAGGCGCGCCAGGCAGCGCTGGCTCGGAAGCCAGACTACAGGCGTCTGGAGGGAAAGCCTGACTACAGGCGTCTGGAGGGAAAGCCTGACTACAGGCGTCTGGAGGGGGAGCCTGACTATAGGCGTCTGGTGGGGGAGCCTGACTACAGGCATCTGGTGGGGGAGCCTGACTACAGGCGTCTGGAGGGAGAGCCTGACTACAGGCTGTCGTGGAGGACAAACCCTTGGCAACAGAAAGTCTCAAAACCAGCCTCTGGAGGATGTCAGACAGTGACAGCCAGTAAAGTCTCTCCCAGAGCTGGCTGTCTACCAGGGTGATCAGGGGCTGAGACTTCAGAAGAACACCAAGGGGGGCAAAGTCTCCAGTAGATCTTGGGTGCCGTGCCCTCTCCCGAGGACCGGGGTGCTCGAAGGAGGAAGCATCCACCTGGGTTCCCACCTCACAGGTCAACGACGGTCCCTACTGGGTCGTCGTGTCGCAAGTCGGCGACAGACCCTCCTGGGTCTCACCTGGAGGCTTGGGCGCAGGCGGGTCCTCCTGGACCTCCTCTTGAGGCTTGGGCGCAGGCGGGTCCTCCTGGACCTCCTCTTGAGGCTTGGGCACCGGCGGGTCCTCCTGGACCTCCTCTTGAGGCTTGGGTGCAGGCGGGTCCTCCTGGACCCCCTCGCGGGTCTTGAACGGAGGCGGGTCCTCCTGGACCCCCTCGCGGGTCTTGAACTGAGGTGGGTCCTCCTGAAACCCCTCACGGGTCTTGAACTGAGGCGGGTCCCCCTGGACCCCCTCGCGGGTCTTGAACTGAGGCGGGTCCCCCTGGATTCCCTCGTGGGTCTTGAACTGAGGCGGGTCCTCCGGCGATGGCAGAGCAGGGAGGCCTTCGGTGGCCGCAGTGTGCGCAGCCCCTCCATGGGCCGGAAAAGCCCTTATCAAGAACAGGTCCTCCCTGTCCCCATAGAAGAAATCCCAAAGGTGAGACTCCTCAACATGTGGTGCGGCCATTGTAACATCGTGCCAGACTGGGGCATGTGCACCTTCACAAACTTGCTCTGGGACTGAGGCGTCCGCTGGACCCTTAGTGACCGAATCAGGAGGTGAGGCCACGGCCAGACCCTCGGTGACCGAATCAGGAGGCGAGGCGTCGGCCGGACCCTCGGTGACCGAATCAGGAGGCGAGGCGTCTGCCGGACCCTCGGTGACCGAATCAGGAGGCGAGGCGTCGGCCGGACCCTCGGTGACCGGAGCAGAACGGCTGTAGAATGCCCTGAGAGCTGATCTATAGTTGTCCTCCAACTCATTTAATTTTCTCTCCAGCTCCTCAGAGTACTGAGAAAATAGAGACTTCCCTTAGACACTTGATTGTAGGGGCAAAAGTTCTTATTTTGTCCTCCAATCTTCTGTACTCTGAGCTGGGGGCGTCACAAGGGGGAGCTGTGGAGAGCTTGGCTCCGTTGGTCTGCGGGCTCCGGACTACAGAGCAAGGAAGTAGCAGCAGGAGCAATGGAGTCTACCGACTGGGACAGGGGCTCGGCAGCAGATGGCAGCCGGGTTGGCTCGGCTAATGGCTGCACGGAGGTGAGAGAGACCGGACAGGCAGGCTGACGTCTTCGCCTCCGGCGGCGAGCCGATCCATGCAGGACGGCCGAATCCAATTGACTGGACGGGACCGCTACAGCCTGCGGAGCCCTCCGCGGCTCCTCGTCATCCGCCATTACGCTCCGGTCCCCGAATCGGCTCTGTGTGGGTGACGGACTCTGTCGTGGCTGGTTTGTACAATAATGACCGGGGTCCGAGCCCGAATTCAAACCACACACAGAGCCGGATATTTAGGATCTTTATTGCCACAAAGAAGGTAGGATGGATCAGGACCGGGCTGAAGAAGACTGGAGATGGTGGAGATTGAGCAGGCAGACGGGTACGTTGGTCCTCAGAGCCACCGCAGACGGGACGCAGGAGCACCGACAGAACGAGCCTGATGAGCTCCGGAGCTGGGTCCAAAGCGTGCTGACGAAGTGGGACAGGTGGTGCGTCGGTACAGGGACCAGGATGTGAAGGAGGACTGTGGCTGTGGTGCGTCAGGGTGAAAGCCAGGACGTGCTGGTGGATCGAGACAGGAGGGAAGACTGGAACACAAAGTAAAGAGGTGAGTGGGAGGCAAGATCCACTAACCTGGGATGGCGTGAGGTAGCAGACTGGCTGGCGAGGAGTGCACAGGCTGGAGAGCGTGAGGGAAGCTGGACATCTAGTGACTGAGGGAGTGCAGAGTCTTGGAGATCAGACAAACCAGCAAAGACAAACTGAAAGAGGAGTGCTTATATAGGGATGGGCTGACAGGAGTAATTAGAGCAGGCAATCAGTTGCAGGTGACGGTGATCAGTAGGGAGGAGGTGATCAGGCGAAACACTGAGCTAGAATCATTACAGGTTCATCTGAGACCACTAAGAACCATAACACCTCAGGGGAAAATTAAGCAGTTATTGACGTTGACATATCCAGTCCAAGCTCATCCTCCAAATCACCAACACTCCAAAACCAAGAATCTGCCGAACCCAATCCACATGATGGGCTCCCATGTTGGTCACACTTTAATCGGTCAAACAAATTTGCATGATTACGGAGTTGTAGGTTATATACAGCAGCAGAAATGGCCACATATGAGCAAAGCGTAGCACATCACAACTCCACATTGCACATAGCTATTTCACCAACTAAATTTCATTTGCAATTTTCACAGAAAATAAAAAAGGTGAAAACTGCGTACGTGGGGGTAAAGCTTCTTCATGCGGTTTAAAAAGACTTTTGTTGTCTCTGATTTAAGCCTGCTTCCTGTGTTATTTTTTTACAGTTCTGTGTTTGACTAAACATGTTTCATCCTACTAAAATCACTAGCTCAGTGTTTTTAAAGTTTGAGGAAAATGTTTTAATATGCTTGTTTTATTTTAGAAAAGCAATGTTTGACTGAATTCCAGGCTTCAATAACTGGGGACGCTTGGAACGAAATCTGTACAGAAGCACATTTAACAACAAACTCTAATAAATGGAGAGAATTCAAGTGGAAAATAATAATCGGATTTTTCAGAACACCAGCGATAACTAATAAAATGTACCCTACACAACCCAATCTATGCTGGAGAAACTGCGGGACACGGAACGTCAACCATACTCATATTCTGTGGTCTTGCCCTAAATTAAGTGAATTTTGGAAGGATATCTTCGATGCTCTCAAGATAATTTTCAGAAAAAAATATTCCAAAAACCCCCTTGGTGGCAATTCTAGGTGTAGTACCCGGTGGAATAGACAGAATGTCGGATAGATATATCCTAAGAATTTTGCTGACTGCAGCATTGAAGTGTATAACTATCAGATGGCTGAAAGTATCACCACCGACGTATAACATATGGATTCAGAAAGTTTGGGACATTTATTTGATGGAAGAAATCACAGGGCTCCAAGAAGCTACTGTTAATAGATTTTATTACACCGCTACTAATTCAATGATATAAGTGATGTATCACCCTCCTGTACTTGTCTGCTCTGTTGGACCAACCTAAAATGTCATGGCACCTAAGACTATGCGGTCCCCCTTATCCATAGGAGGATCTAACTGTAAGCTTATATTTTTTTTATTTACGGTTTTTGTGTATTGTTCTTGTTTACTTGTTTAGATGTTTTACATTCATTCCCACACCTGTTAAGAACACTTATTATTTCACCTTCCGATGCCACGTTTAATGCAATCGGTTAAATGTCAATATGAGTCGGAGGTTTGTATTCATGTTCGTATGCTGTTACTAAAAAAAGAAAAGAAAAATAAAGTAAAAAAAAAAAAAAAAAAGAAAAGCAATGTTTGCACGTGTGTTTAACAGTTCTTTCCCTATACAAGCACTAAATAAATTTTGTATGTGATTGTTTACAGCATCTGAAAAAAAAGGTTTATCAAATACTTAATGTTATTTTTGAAACAAAGGATGTTTTCACTACAAATAAACTGTAGATAAAAAAAACTAAAACAAAACAACATTTGATTTGTGAGTTCATTGAACTTCACTGAATTGTGTCAATAGCCTCTTTTCCGTTACCACTCAAAAGCCTGGGGCTTTTGAGAAGCCTCTGGCTTTGCAGATTACGCATTTACCTGCCTAATTTAATTTACCTGCACTTTACTTTACTGGGGCTAGTACTTCTCTGCTTTCTCGGGGCTTTGCTCAATGGTCGGGGAGGTGTGCAGTAAGAAATACTTTCTGCCACAAGTATGGAGTAAGGAGATGAGGAGTTTACAAACTTGTCAATTTTAGATCTTTAATTTGTAACAAAAAGTTTTTAAAGATGATTTTAGATGAGAAACATGTCCAAACTTCATCTGTGCAGTTGCTTCATCAGGATTATGAGCCAATTTTAATTCTGCTTGGACTTGTCGGGAGCAGCAGAGGCCCACTGACAGGCGAGCCTGGCCAAGGTGACTGTACTGTTATGGCCGCTGCAGCTGCATGATTACAGTCTGATTTCCCACAGACTGGTTCGTCACAGCTGAAATGTCACCATAAATCACTTTCAAAGTTATAACATAACATATATCAAAAGTTAAAATCTCGGCTTGATGTTTTCGGCATTTTGACTTAATTTTAAACTGTCTCTCTCTCTGTCTGTCTGTCTGTCTCTCTCTCTCTCTCTCTCTCTCTCTCTCTCTCTCCCTCTCTCTGTATGTGTCTGAATGCAGAGCAGGCTCACTTTCCATGGCAGAGAAAGAGGAGGAGAGGTTTTCCTGTGATCAAAAGTCTGGAATACTGTACTTAAAAACTGCCTTATCTGAACTTATTGTGGCAGGAAAAATTATACTCATAAAGTCCTTAAGATCAGTGTAGTCACCCCTCCACGTCTGTTTCCACCTCCCCACCCCCATACACACACACACACACACACACACACACAGCTGCGGTCCCAGAACTGCCGAGATAGAAAAAAGCTGTGCTTTATTTTTTTATTTACAGGATAGAATAGATTGGAGCCCGGCGGTGAGAAATAGGGTTGGGGGCGGTGTAAAAGCAACTAAGGAGATGTAACCCCATCATTTGCGCGATGTCTTCCCGTTTCTCCGGTGTCCGGATGAGTGGCAACTTGAGTGCCAGCATGGGGAGAAGGATCTCTGCATTTGTTTGTTTGACTGCTGTCTTCTTGCCGCTAACGGCTGGACTAGAGTGGGACTGCAGTTTTTCATCACTACATCATTCGGCTGTTTTACATAAATTGCCCAGACTTAATAGAAACAGGAAAACCCAAAAGCCCCAGGTTTTCATTTCCCAGGGTAATAGAAAGCCTTGGGATTTCAATGGAAAAGGGGATAATATGAGCAACCAAGGCCTCCCGCATGCGCTCTGCTGGAGACAGAGATGACGCAACATGCTCTTCTGATCCAGCCTCTGGCTCATCAGGCACTTCCTCCTGGGTCTCCTGGTAAGCAACTTTCTGCATTCCGCAGAAATTGTGTAGCACTACACATGCACACACAACATACTTCAGATTTTTGGTTTGGCAGTCATTTCTCTTCATAATGCATCATCAACAGCTTTTGAGTTGATCAAAGGCATGTTCATCATGTATATGAGCATGACTTCATTGAGCAGTGAAGGCAGCTTTTGGCCCCTTGCACCTCACTCTAGATATAGCTTCCTTATGCTGCTTGTCAGATTGTGTGCAGAATCAGCTACAATCCGAGCAGGTATGTTGACCCCCTGAATGTTCCTGCTTAGAGGAGGAAAAAAGGCACCCTCCTCTAACATGCGGCACGGACAGGAACACTGAAACAGATATGCATCATTACACTTCCCAGGCCAACCAACATCAAAGTCAAGGAAGCGGTGAGTGTGGTCGACAATTCCTTGAAGGTTAACACTGTACCATCCTTTTCAGAAGCTTCCAAGAGCAATGATGGGAATGTGTGTGCCATCCAAAGCACCTGCACAAGTTGGGAATCATGTTTTCCTCTTAAATCCTGTGATGATGGCTTTGATTTAAACAGTGAGTTTTGGCCTTATTACAAAATCTCTCTTTACACTTTACACAGTGCCACACACCTCCCAGAAGATGTTGCAGGCAGTAGTTGTGCCAATGCCAAAGAGGTTGGCAACAATGTTACTAGCCAGCTTGTAAATGGTAATCACAACCCTGAGTAGGCATCAGGTCAACCAAGTTTGTTTGTTGATTAATGTGAAGCGTACCGCGAAGAACATTAAAGTCTTCTTTAGGCATCCTAAAATGAAGGTACCACTCTGTTTCTGTGAAATTCTGGAGCACCTCAGTTGTTCAAAATTAAGGGCATTGCTCTCTTTTTTTTTTTTTTTTTAAAAGTACACTTAGGGATAACAAGAAGTGACGAGTGTTTACTCATGTAATATACTTATGTACATGTTTACGCTGGTGAAGCTCTTATTTATCAGTAGCAGCAACTGTTGTTCATGTTAAGCGGTTATTGGGTGAAAGGCAGTACAACCTCTTCCATCATAGGAAAATGTGGAAACACGCAACACACACATAACAAAGAACCTTGTACTTACACTCATACCTACAGGGAGTTTAGTAACCAATGATTCAATTCAATTCAATTAAATTTTATGTATATAGTGTCAATTCATGAAACATGTCATCTCAAGGCATTTTACAAAATCAAAATCAATCATACTATACAGATTGGTCAACAATGTCCTATATAAGGGAACCAGTTGATTGCTTCAAAGTCCCGACAAGCAGCATTCACTCCTGGAGAAGCGTAGAGCTACAGGGAGAGTCGTCTGCATTGTCCATGGCTTTGCAGCAATCCCTCATACTGAGCAAGCATGAAGCGACAGTGGGAAGAAAAACTCCCCATTAGCAGGAAGGAAAAACCTCCAGCAGAACCGGGCTCAGCATAAACGGTCATCTGCCTCGACCGACTGGGGTTACAGAAGACAGAGCAGAGACACAACAAGAGAGACAAAAAAGCACAGAAGCACTCATTGATCTAGTAATCTGTTCTACATTAGATGGTAGTAGCGGGTGAGCTGTCTTCTCTGGATGATGTCACAGTTTAACAGAACGTCAGACCAGGTGTACCTACTATGAAGAAAAAGAGAGAGAGCAAAAAGTTAAAAGCTGAAATGACGACAGTCATTTCAATGTAATACAATGCAAAACTGGAGAACAATAGACTGAAGAACAGTAGAAATCAGTAGAGTGAGAAAATTAGACCCTGATGTCCTCCAGCAGCCTAAGCCTATAGCAGCATAACTATAGAGGTAGCTCAGGGTAACATGAGCCACTCTGACTATAAGCTTTGTCACAAAGGAAAGTTTTAAGATTAGTCTTAAAAGTAGACGGGGTGTCTGCCTCACGGACCAAAACTGGGAGTTGGTTCCACAGGAGAGGAGCCTGATAGCTAAAGGATCTGCCTCCCATTCTACTTTTAGAGACTCTAGGAACCACCAGCAGACCTGCAGTCTGAGAGCGAAGTGCTCTGTTAGGAACATACGGGGTAATCAGAGCTCTGATATATGATGGAGCTTGATTATTAAGGGCTTTATACGTTAGAAGGAGAATTTTAAATTCTATTCTTGATTTAACAGGAAGCCAATGAAGGGAAGCTAAAACAGGAGAAATATGATCCCTCTTGTTGATTTTCATCAGAACTCTTGCTGCAGCATTTTGGATCAGCTGAAGGCTTTGAACTGCATTTTGTGGACTTCCTGATAGTAAAGAATTACAATAGTCCAGCCTTGAAGTAACAAATGCATGGACTAGTTTTTCAGCATCACTCCTGGACAGAATGTTTCTAATTTTGGCGATATTCCTGAGGTGAAAAAAGGAAACTCTGGAAACCTGTTCAATATGGGATTTAAATGACATGTCTTGGTCAAAAATAACACCAAGATTTTTAACTTTATTACCAGAGGCCAGGTTAATGCCATCCAGATTAAGTGATTGATTAAGAACTTTATTTTTTGAGGACTCTGGCCCAAAGATTACAACTTCCTTCTTGTCAGAATTTAAATGCAGGAAATTTAAAGTCATCCAGCTTTTGATGTCATCAAGACATGACTGCAGTCGAAGTAACTGATTGGATTCATCAGGATTTATGGATAAATATAGCTGAGTGTCATCAGCATAACAGTGGAAATTAATCCCATGCTGTCTGATAATTTTGCCAATCGGAAGCATATATATAGTAAATAGAATTGGTCCAAGGGCTGAACCCTGTGGTACTCCACAAGTGACCCTAGAGTTTGAAGAAGATTTATTATTAACATGAACAAACTGAAATCTGTCTGACAGATAAGATTTAAACCAGCCTAATGCTTTCCCCTTAATCCCTACAGTATGCTCAAATCTTTGTAGGAGAATATTGTGATCAACTGTATCAAATGCAGCACTGAGATCTAACAGGACAAGTATAGACACAAGTCCATTATCTGAGGCCATGAGAATATCATTAGTGACCTTCACCAGAGCTGTTTCAGTGCTATGATGAGCTCTGAAGCCTGACTGAAACTCCTCAAGTAGGTCATTACTTTGTAAATGTTCACATAGTTGATTAGCAACTACTTTCTCAAGAATTTTAGATAAGAAAAGAAGATTAGATATAGGTCTGTAATTTACTAACTCATCTTGATCAAGAGAAGGTTTCTTAAGTAAAGGTTTAATAACAGCTACTTTATAAGCCTGTGGTACATATCCATTTACCAAGGATAGATTAATCATGTCTAAAATAGGACCACTGATCAGAGGGAATACCTCCTTAAACAACTTGGTTGGGATTGGGTCTAACATGCAGGTAGAAGGTTTAGATGAAGCTTGTGATCATCTGTATGGATAAATATAGCTTCCCCAAAGACATGCATGCTCACATGCATGTCTTTGGACTATGGAAAGAAGCTTGGTGAGAACCTACACATGCAGAGGGAGAACATGCAAATTCTATGCAAGCTGAAATTTAAACCAGAGACATTTTTGTTGCTAGGAAATAATGCTTAAAACTGAATCACAGTCCAGCCCTGTGAAACTTCCAGTACTACTATATGTCAGTATTGATACTGGTAATTTTCTTTCTAAGAAATTAGTCCAGTAATTACCTTTCGAAATCCTAAACTATTAAATAATTCACTTTCCATTGACACATTGTTTTAAGGTTGATGGAGCTGTTTATTTTATTTACAGTACTAGCTTTGACTTCAACTGCAAAATGTAAAACTTTACTCCACAGGGTGACTCTCCTTCCCAGCACCCCAGACATGACTGCACTCATACAGATCTAATGTTTTTCCCCCTCCTTCTTCTCCTCCTTTTCTCTTCCTGACCACCAGATCAAGTATCCTCTGGAATGCAGTTTCTCTTTCCCCCTCTTTCGTTTCCCTGCACATGTAAAATAAATATGAAACAGGAGGTCTGGGTCTTAGGAGACTGTTCCATGCAGTATGCACATGTGATTTGTGTTACTGAGGAGTTGGAATGGTGTATGGTTGGCTGAGGTTTTTGGAGGGGTGGGGGAAATACTGTAGAGAACAGCTGTGACCTATTTTATTCTCACCCCTTTTTCAATGATTTTTATCCCCCTTTTTCCTCGCCTCCTGTACTTCCTGATGAGCACAGAACTTTGTGAAGGGCTTACCACCTCTTGGCTTTGCTGAATCATCACAAGCTTCAGAGAATATATGAAAAGTCTGGGTGAAGTCCTGCAGCTCTAAGCAGTATCCTAATCCACTTTGGCAAACTGATTATATGTGGGTTCTCTACAAAAAGGTGTTCTGCAGTCCTTCTGTAAAACTTATTTTCTTCATTTTTGTGAGTTAGCATTATTTCCAAGGTTATTATATCAGTTGTCAGCCTGACTTTACACCCTCAACTGATGTTTACATATACATGATTCAATATATTGTCATCATATGAAAATCCGCAAAATCATCAGTGATGAAATTCCTCACAGCAGGAGCCAGAACTCAACCAAGCCAAACACATATCTCTGCCCTGAAAAAAATCCTTTCAAAGCCAGTCTTTGTCTACAATCCACGAACATCTGGATTTGCTAAAGCCTTGCAGTGGAAGGAATTTGCAGTGAGTGTGTGTGGGCTATGGAGGTAATTCACTTAGAATGGTCAAAATGCTTCTAGCAGCCTGTGTATTCTTTTGATTAGCTTGCCTTAGTGCTTTTTTGCCATTTTCTTAAAGTTTCTTCCTTCAGTTGAAAACATATATAGCAATAGCATTCATTTATCACTCATTTTGCCTATCTTTTCATTAAGAATTGGTTAGGTTTTCACAGTCAACACAGCTTGAATCCTGAGATATATCCTTGTGAATGTGTAAACTCCAACTTTTGTCCTTAGCAACACTGAAGCTGTCTGTAACACTGCAGTAGCAGGACACAGTCACTTAATAGCTCTTGTTGCTATAACCAGGGAAAGGGGTTTCTATCGGGAAAAAGTCACGCCAAAATAAGGGAGTTCATGTCATAAGCAAGCACAAAACCCCTAACTCAAAAAATGTGCAACCGACATATAAGAAAAACAAGCCCAGGTCGCTTATAATAAGGGGACTTGGCAACACAGTTGTACTCTAGTACTACTCTGATAAGTCCCTCCTGACCCAAGGGGATTTCCCAACAGCTGCACTTTTAATGTTGTATTTAAGTGCATCTTATACACGGGAGTGTCTAAATATCAAAACAATTCCCCAAATGATTTAAACACTTTTGATTCTCAAATGTCTGAATAGTCATATTTAAAACAAATCCTAAAAAACGGATGGTGGGATGGTGAGTGCAGGCTCCTGTTAGTGGGGAATGTCACTGGCAGATCCAGGGTCCAAGCCGGGTGATCAGAGATCCAGGGAAAATCCAAAACAGAATCCGGAGGCGGAGTCAGGGCACAGAAACAGGTGAAAAATCCAGGTAACACAACAATCAGGTCCAACAGGGGTAGAATCAGGAGGCAGAAACAGGTCAGAAACAAGCAGGCGGGATACAGAACGCTGGATTAAACTCAACGGTGGCTCATAATAATCTGACACTAGTGACAGATATGTCTGAGAGTCCTTTGGGTATCTGAAGCGGAAGCTGAAGCTGCTAAGGCTCAGATGTGACTGCAGAGTTTATTGACATGAGTAAATGTTCTGATTTATACTGTGACATTAGTAATAGCAATGCTCTTCTTGCCCTCTACAGTCTAAAGTAAAAACAATATTATAAATAGACCGATTGATTGGTTCTTACCTTGGTGCTGTGTCCATGTTTGCGGTTATGAATAGGAAATTAATTTCTCTATGATGTTCTGATATGAGGCTCTTAAGTTGCTGTAGATGGGTTTATTTAATTAATAACGGTTGGTCTACGATCACTCCAAGCTGCTGCTTTACGGCGAGGGTCAGGCTTGATCCAGCATTATTTAATTTACATTTACAGATTTATCTGTCACCACATAATAGCTCTAATAGTTCAGCGGCACTGCTGATAGATGGCACCATTTTTCTTATTGCACCCGATGAGGTGGTTATTTTTAGGCTCAACAAGGACTCTCAATACACTATCAAGATGGACGCTTGGTGTATATAATGTTATTTTACACGATCAAACAGTTTTTGGTCTTTTTTGTTGGTATATATTGTGGCTATATACCATTAAAGAAAAATTTTTAAATTCAAATCTGTATCTGGGTGAACTATTGGGTCCTCTGCCTTGTCTAACAGTGTGACTTAGTATTGAGATGGTCTGATAAACCAATCCAGTGCAACTAGTTAGTCTTAGAAGTCAGGTAATTGTTGAATAGGGGGCACCTGTGTGTAATTTAATCTTGGTGGCAATCCAGCTGTTCTGTTTCTGGTCTCAGAGTGTTGGGATCTGTGTTTTAACTACTTGTCATTTCTTTTAGTTCTTGTGGAATCATAAGTAAAATAATGTTTCATTGCTTCAAAGTCCCGACAAGCAGCATTCACTCCTGGAGAAGCTACAGGGAGAGTCGTCTGCATTGTTCATGGTTTTGCAGCAATCCCTCATACTCAGCAAGCATGAATCAACAGTGGAAAGAAAAACTCCCCATTAACGGGAAGTCAAAACCTCCAGCAGAACCAGGCTCAGTATGAACGGTCATCTGCCAGACCAGGTGTACCTACAATGAAGAAAAAAAAGAGAAAATAAAAAGTTAAAAGCTGAAATGACGACAAACAATAAAAAAACAATGCAAAATTGGAGAACAGTAGAACTCAGTAGAGAGAGAAAAAGAGACCCTGATGTCCTCCAGTAAACACATAGCAAACAAAGTAAATGAATCAGAACATAAGCAAGAGAAGAAAAACAAAATTTTTAAATGTTTTTGAAGAAATCCGATGTTTATTGTATTTTTATTTTTTGTCTGCACCATCAACACCAAGTCAAATTCCTTGTAAGTGAAAACCTACTTGCCGATTAAACTTGATTCTGATTCTGTAAAAAATCTACCTCTCAAATACTTTAAGGACACAAAAACTGTGCCAATCAATCTGGTGGGAAATCATTCTTACTTTTCAGCTCTTTTTTCCTTTTACTGCTCTGAGCAGATGGTGCATGAAGCGGCACATTAATTGCCCCTGAACAGACTGCATGTTCTGAATAATGTGTGTATACTAAAATCAATGGTGTGGATATATCAATGTCCCGCTTCTAGATTCAATTAAATTTTATTTGTATAGCGCCAATTCATGATACGTGTCATCTCAAGGCACTTTCCATAGTCAAATTCAATCACATTATACAGATTGGATCAGATTATACAGATTGGATCAGATTATACACCTTGGTCAAAAAGTTTCCTATCTAAGGAAACCCAGTAGATTGCATCAAGTCTTGACAAGCAGCATTCCGTGGAGAGGAAAACTCCCCTTTAACGGGAAGGAAAAACCTCCAGCAGAACCAGGCTCAGTATGAACGGTCATCTGCCTCGACCGACTGGGGTTACAGAAGACAGAGCAGAGACACAATAAGTGAGACAAAAAAGCACAGAAGCACACATTGAACCAGGAATCTTTTCTATGTTATATGGTAATATCGGGTGATCTGTCTTCCCTGGATGATTGATACTGCAAGGAGGTGTGGCTTCGGTGCGAAGAGACACACACACCAACCTGAGCTGAATTTTCTATGAATTTTCACTTCCTTAAATTGTTTTATCTCAACTTTTTCTAAATATCAACTCTGACAATCTACATTTTATAAGAAACCTGGTGAAAAGCGGTGGATGATCTTCATATTTTAAGATTTTTGGTGGATACTATCTCGGCCTGCTTCACCTGCTGAAGCCTGGGGATTTCCTTGCAGGGGATCTCAGCACATCATGCCACCTAAGAAGGACCAGAGCAGCAACCAAAGCAATGGAGAGGAGTTGATATCGCTCTCACAGGTACGAGAGCTAATGGGTCAACAAAGGGATCTGTTCATGCAACTTCTGCAGCAGCAAGAAAGCAATTTCAAAACTGTTGTGGAATTACTTGTGAACAATGTGAACACTCAAATTGACAAATTGACCAGGGAGACACAGGAACTGAGAAGCAGTCTGCAATTCTCCCAGAAGGACATTGATGATCTAACGGAGAAAAATGAGAAAACTGAATTGGAGAGAAGAACTGCTTGTGCTGAAACTAAAGCAATGCAGGAGAAATTGGCTGAGATGACTGAGAAAGCAAACTACTTGGAAACTCAAACTAGAAGAAATAACCTTGTTGGGGATAGCATTCCTGAGGCCCAGAATGAAAGCTGGAAGGACACTGAAGACAAAGTCATGTGTTTGATCAATGAGAAGCTTCACCTGGACAGTAGTCAGATGATGATTGAACGTGTACATAGAACTGGGAATCTAACTGGACATTCTGGAAAGAGACCTAGGCCTATTATGATCAAATTCCTCAGATACAAAGATAAAATGGCTGTACTGGGAAAGGCTAAGAAGCTGAAAGGCACCAACATTTATGTGAATGAGGACTACACCGAAGCTGTCAGACAAAAGCGTAGGGAACTCATTCCAGCCATGAAAGCTGCTAGAGAAAGAGGGGACATCGCCTACATCCGACAAGACAAGCTTATTGTTCATCCCCCATTCCAAAAGTGTAAGGATCAGAAAGGCACCAACAGCCAGGAGCTGGAGCTAGAGACTAGTTCTCTGGCTTCCTGAACCTTGTGCTCATACAGACTGTATGAGCACATACAGCCTGTATGAGCCTGTATGAGACTGTATTTTTTTTATTATTATTTATTCTTTGATGGACAGCAGGCTCAATAATGATAATCATCTCCTTCCTGTCTCAAAGGGTCTTGTTATGGCCCATTTGAATGTTTGCAGCATCAGAAATAAGGTACATGAACTTAATTATCTGATTAAAGGAAACACCATTCATATCTTGGCCATATCAGAAACCCACCTGGATTCTACTGTTCTTGACACATTTCCATAGATGGCTACAATATTTTTTAGAAAGGATAGGGATAAGCATGGGGGTGGCATAGTATTATATATTAGAAATAATTTTCCAGCAAAACTGTGCTCCGAGTTTATCTCAGATAGATTAGAATCTATGGATCAAAGTACATCTTCCTCACCTTAAGCCAATGCTGATTGGATGCTGCTATAGACCTCCTGGGTCTGATATGCAACACCTGAATGATGTTTGTGTGTTAATTGACAGAGTTGCGAATGTGAATTGTGATATTTTTTTACTTGGGGATATGAACAGAAACTGGTTTGCAAATCAATGTCCAATGAAACAAAAGATGGTATCATTAATTAAAAAACCTGTTTCAGATGATCTCTCAACCAACCCGAATTTTCACGAACAGTGCTGGCCATACTTCTGCCACTTGTATTGACCATATTTACACAAATATTCCTGAGGGCTGTACTAAACCAGTTTCTTGTTCTGTGGGTTTTAGCGACCATAATATTATAGCAATTACCAGAAAAACAAAAATCCCTAAATGTAAGATCAATATCATACATAAAAGGATTTTTAAGAAATGAATTCCTGAAAGTTTTTTGGCTGATGTTGGTGATGTTGACTGGACTGATGTGTATGTTGCTGACGAGCCTGAGGCCTCCTTAAATATCTTTATGGAAAAATTTATGAAGATTGTTGATTAACATGCCCCTATGAGAAAGTGTATTGTAAAAGTGAGACCAGCTCCATGGTTGAATGAGACTCTAAAAAGTCTCATGAAGGAAAGAGATGAGGCCAAATCTAGATTAGTAATATCTGGATTACTGGAGGATAAATTTAAGTACTGTAAATTGAGAAACCAGGTTACAAAACTGAATAGATCAATGAAAAAAGAATATTATATGCAAAGAATAAATGCTGTAAAACAAAATGGTAAAGAGCTCTGGAAAACCCTTAACGAAATAATGGGTAGAAAAACAACTGGCGGGGCTTCTTTTGTTGAATCAGATGGCATATTTCTGACCAAACCATTGGATATAGCAAATTATTTAAATGATTTTTTTATAAATAAGGTCAATGGACTAAGGCAGAATATGGGTGATACTGACTGTGATTATCTAAAATTTATAAAAAATAATGTGATGTTAGACAAGTGTTGCACTTTTCAGTTTAATACTGTGGATAAAGGAGAAGTAAGGAAGTTGTTGAAGTCCCTCCCTGACCAAGGCTCAGTGGGTACTGACATGCTGGACAGTAAAGTACTTAGTCTGGCAGCTGACTATGTTTACGGTCCGAAATGTCATATATTAAATGCGTGCTTAATGAGCGGTGTTTTCCCCACTATCTGGAAAGAAGGTAAAATTATTCCCTTACCCAAAGATGGCAGACAAGCACTCACTGGCAAGAACAGCAGACCTATCACTATTCTCCCAGTTCTTAGTAAACTGATGGAGAGAATAGTCCATTCACAAATACAGGAATACTTTAACTGTAATGGTTTGAATACAGATTTCCAACATGCCTACAGACATAACCATTCAAGTTGTTCCGCCCTTACAGCAATGACGGATGATTGGCTTAAAGAAATGGATAATTCTAAAATGACTGGTGCAGTATTACTTGATTTCAGTCCAGCATTTGATGTCATAGATCATAATCTACTCATCAATAAATTAGAATGTTATGGATTTAATCCAACCACCATCAAATTTATGAAGAGTTATCTCACAAGTAGGACGCAACGGGTTTATTACTCTGGCAGTTGGTCTCACTCCAGGGTCTTGGATTGTGGGGTCCCGCAAGGGAGCTGTCTGGGACCACTCTTATATGGTATCTTCACAAATGATTTACCATTTGTTGTGTGTAAAGCAACTGTACAAATGTATGCTGATGATTCCACAATGTATTATGCTGCAAAAACTTTCAGTGAACTGGACAATGTTTTGTCAGCTGAGTTAAATATGGTTTTTGATTGGATAAAACAAAATAAGATGGTGCTGAATATCTCTAAAACGAAATCAATTATTTTGGGATCAAGTCATAAACTGTCATATACACCAAAGATGAGTTTGAACTTGTCTGGGGAACCTATAGAACAGGTAGATAAAGTAAAACTATTGGGCATAACAATTGATAATCAGTTGTCATGGGCAGAACATATTGATACCATAGTGAGGAAGATGGGTTGTGGTATCTCAATGGTGAGAAAATGTCTTTCTTATGTCCCTCCAAATATTGTGGGACAGGTGGCTAAATCGTTAATTTTATGTCACCTGGATTATTATGCACCTGTATGGTCCTCCACATCTAAAGGTCAACTAAGAAAATTACAAACTGCCCAGAACAGAGCTGCCAGGTTGGTTTTAAATTGTTCCATAAGAACAAATACTATCAGGATGTTTGTCTATTCTTTTCAACCTGTTTTCTTATATAAGCAAATTGTTAGATGTGATCAGGTTTATTCTTATGTGACAAGGTCAGCTAATGGTGGTCAGATGATGTTACCATGTCCAAAATCAAATGCCTTAAAGAGAACAGTTATTTATCGTGCCATCAGCTTTTGGAATAATTGTCCACTGAATATACGTGTACTGAATAGAAAAGTATCTTTTAATTATTACTTGAGAATGCACTATTTAAATTTGTGAGTGGTGAATTAAGATATTTACTGTATGAAAGTGAGAATTATGTAATAGATATGAATGTAATAACTTATTTTGAAGGAATTTTGATGATATCTACAATAATGTCTACAATGTCTGATTAAGTGATTTTTGTTTTGTCTTGTGGACCCCAGGAAGACTAGCTCATCCCACTTTTGGTGACAGCTAATGGGGATCTTTTTAACAATAAACAATAAACAATGTCACAGTTAACAGAACGCCAGACCAGGTGTACGCCAGACAGAGAACAAAAAGGTAAAGGATGAAATAACAACAAGCAATGCAAATTGGAGAACTGTAGGAGAACTCAGCAGAGTGAGAAAAATAGGCCCGATATTCTCCAGTAGCCTAAGCCTATAGCAGCATAACTACAGAGATAGCTCAGGGTAACATGAGCCACTCTAACTATAAGCTTTGTCAAAAAGGAAAGTTTTAAGATTAGTCTTAAAAGTAGATAGGGTGTCTGTCTCACGGACCAAACTGGGAGTTGGTTCCACAGGAGAAGAGCCTGATAGCTAAAGGATCTGCCTCCCATTCTACTTTTAGAGACTCTAGGAACCACCAGCAGACCTGCAGCCTGAGAGCGAAGTGCTCTGTTAGGAACATATGAGGTAATCAGAGCTCTGATATGTTGTGCCATGTTAAAGCCATGATGAATAATTTATGTCAGATTGAATTCTGACCAGTAGTATGGAGGAGGTAACAAAAGGAATTCAACCCCTGCTGCAAACTGAAGAAGATTGGGTTTAGCGGGCTGCTATTACATGTCTATTGAAAACCCATCTTTCCCAGTTCCGGATTTGGCCGCAAGTGAGAAGACATTAATCGAGAGGTAGAACAGTTTAAATGCATATTTAATTCATAGAAATTAAATATGGAGACAGAGTCTTACATTACCATACAAGATGATTTTCATCGCGCGGTGGAGAAGTCTGTCTGAATTAAGTTTTGCCGAGACTTTCTTTTAATACAATGTCTGCCCGCCTCCTCTAAGGGAGGGAGGGGTAATCTGTAAGCTATCTGTGTCTCAAACAAAGAGCTACTCTTCCCAGTACGGGGTCAGGCCGCGATGACCTAACAGCCATAAAACTACACAGAGAAGGGAGGGCAATAAACCACCCTGTTATTCTGCCCAGCAACAGAGAGGAGAGACACTCCTACTAAGATATATTTTTTAATTCTCAACAACCCCCTCTGTTTTGATCTCTTACAGATCAAACCAATAACTATGCTAAACTAAGTCTATGTCTTGAAACCCTTAAGCAAAGTGTAAATAGTAAGATGTAATATTGTAACCCACTGACCCCTCTGTTGGCGACTTATGAAATCAAATGAAGTTCAAATGTTCCCCTTAAATGTAAAATAACCCAAGTATAAGCTAAAAAGCTACTAAACCTATCTGAATCTCTAACCTACTAGAATTAAGAAAAGTAAGCACCTTTATCCGAGAGGTGCAAGGCTAAGATAATTGTGCAACTACCAGAAACTATTATATGATCTAAATATGACTTTAAGAGTCTTAACCTAGATTAACAAAATGTCTTCTTAGAAATAAAGATAACCTGAGAAAGCACTACACTCAGATCAAACCACAGAACAAAAAACAAATTTTCATGCAATCCAAAACCAAGATTCTAACGATACTAATATTGAACACCTTATGAATATGGAACTTATAAGACATATGCAGTGATTACAAACTTCTTTTTTTTTTTTTTACACAATGCATTCAATTGTTGTCAGGATGTCTTGCGTCTCAGAGATGTCTTCTCATTGTCCTTAAAGAAGATGGGTTAAAGAGTCAGTGTTCCAACCGCGGTCTCCACCCAACTGTATGTTAATCTTTATTAAAAATAAAAAACGAAAACAAAATAAACATCCAGCTGCCTCATCCTTTTGAGTGGCTATCGGCGCCTCGAGCTGCCCTCGTTGCCGGATGGCACTGGTGGGTGGCAGTTGAAAACCCTTCCAGTCAGCCAGTCTGACCAGAAGGCTGGCCCGTGTTGTTCCCTTAAACCCTCCTTTGGCTGGTACACATGGCTCCTGGAATGTGAAGGGCCCCTGACCTCTGGCCCACCACATCTGTCTGTTGATGACCTTAGCACGCATCCTTCGAGGTTGGGGGTCGGTGGACTCCCTTCACATTTCTCCTAATTTTATGTCTCCAATACAACCTGAAACTTACACGACAACCGTTTAGATATCAAATGTCGTGTGCTACCTGTAATTCCGGGAGCTGACGTCGGTCCCGAAAAGCTTCTTCACGTCATATGGAATCATATCCTGTAATGAAATTAACTGAACACTCCCACTAGAAACAGACATTAAAGCTTTTGGCCCCATTTTCAATTTAGTCTGTGCACAGAATTTTAGCCAATTGTGTTTAGAATTCTCCCCATAAAGCCTTACCACCTGTCCATTGTTCCATCTCCAGCCTATGGGAAACCTATTTTATAAATGTAATAGTTAATGAGACACTTTATTGCAATTCCTCTTTCCTGACGCTGGGCCTCTGATTGTCCTGCAAAAGAATGCCTGCACAAAAACTTTATACCTCCGGTGGGAATCGCCATGTCTGTGGAATCAAAAATTAGTTAATTTAGTTTGAAATCAAAGTACATTTTCCTGTAAGAATGTTAGAATGCTTTTTTGGATTTAAAAATTGCCATAGATTGCACCACTTCACACACACCATTTCTGTAACCTCTATTATTATTTCAGATGTGCTGCAAAAAAATTCCTGTTTTAATCCTATAGAAAACGCAAACCTTCATCCGTTCATTTTACAGCACTTTTTAAAGTCGTCCTGCAATGAATTTCTCACTTAGTTTACCTTCAATAGATGCCATCCTCATGTCAAAAAGTCCTGCATCCACCTTTTTGCATCATTTGATGTGCACTGTTTTGTACCAAACCCCTATTTTGTTACTTATCGTTCTATCTAGTTGTTACAAATCCTGATCCAGTTAACTTCAACAGATATATGTGGCTTTGAAACCTTAACTAACCTACCTGACACACCAATGATTTTAAACTAAACTAAATATGCATTAAGTTACCCTCTGTTTATCTCTGTTTTATCCAGTTTTTTGTAGTGTTATTGTTTCACCATGCCGCGTCTACGGTGAAACACCCTCGGTGGACCCAGCTCGTTTTACCCAGTCAGGCGACCCCCACTTACTTATTACCTTGAATGTAGGATGCATAAAACAGACAAGTATACTTTTTGTTATATTTTATCTACGTAAAGACAGAGAAACAGTTACAGTCACACCAGCGCTGATGGGCTCCTGATCGGCAGGAAGCCCCGATTGCTCATCACACAAACATTATATAGGTATCTAGGTACACACCCATACAAGGGCTGTACACATCCAAACTGTGACATCAGCAGAGAAACTGTGTCACCTCCGGGGTGGTATCTGATAGACATGTGCCAATCTTTTTGGGTCGGTGCCATCTAAGTGTGCCATGCAGTTCTTGGATAAACAGCTCGTTCCACTTGACCTCATTGATATCCTAACAGACCCCCTGATGATGTGCCAAAATGGCACATCACCAAAGATGATGTTAAAGCTACCGCACCCGAGTGGCGGTGAAACACCCCAGTGGTCCCGGTCCGTTTTACCCTTCAGACGACCGCCACTTAACTATACTGTAGATGTAAGACTCTCGAAACAGTAAAGTATATTTCTATTATTTAATTCCCACAAGGTCAGAGAAATGGTTACAATCACACCAGCGCTGATGGGCTCTTGATCGGCAAGACGCGCCGACTGCTCATCACATATACATTATATAGAGATCTAGGTACACGCCCCTGCAAGGGCTGTACGCTTCCTGACTGTGTCATCAGTAGGGAAAATGTGTCACCACCAGGGTGCTATCTGACAGATATGTGCCAACCTTTGTGTTAGTGCTTAACTAAGTGTGCCATGTGGCTCCCAGTCAGGCTGTCCCCACCACTGATCCGAGGATATCCTTACAGACCCCCCCATGATGTGCCTAAATGACACATCATTAAGGAAGATCAACCAGACCCGGATCAGTGGTAGGACAGCCCGCAGGCTGTCTAAGCATCATGTGAATCAGTTAATGTAGATCCTAACAGTCGTCCTCTTTTCCACCTCTGGATGTTCCTTCTGTCTTCCAACCAGGCGTGGTCCTCCTCTGGAGAAGGAATGGTTATACACAGTAGACAATTTGACATTCAAGCGTGGCTCTAATATGGGAGGACATAAATCATTCTTTAGCCATGCCTTTCTTGCATAACACATTTAGACCTTGCAGAAATAATTTAAGTGATTTTTCTGTATATATATAAATTGCTTAAAAATCCTTCAAATTAGTGGCGTCCTTATCTCAATGTGATCAGACCAGAACCTCTTGTCTGAATGCGTTTGACCCTCTTACAGCTCACTAATTACAGCTCTGACTTAAAATAATTAACATTTCTAGGTATTAAAAAGTTTGATTGGCTTTATGCTACAGAAGAAGATCCGGTTAACTCGCTTCATTTCACCTTGTATGTCCTCCCCCATAATAATCTTAATCATCTACTTCACACTGTATCTGTTCCGATTCTATTCTTAATCATGTTGATCACTGTTTAAAAAATCGAAGCATAAAGGATATTAGGAGAGAAGGTTTTCTCCCCTCTTAGTTCAGACATCGTTGTCTGTGGGGCTTAAAAGCCGGATCACAGTCTCCCCCTCATCGGCTCCTTTGTGCAAAGGAGCCGATGACTGAACCATCGACATCTGGTAGGCAAGAGGAGCGGCCCACCCTCTCGCAGCTTGGGCTCCCAAAGCCTTGTCCACGCACCTGAAAAACAGTGCCCGTAGGCACGGCACACAACAGCAGGCACAGACAGCAAACATTGCAACAACAATGACAGAAGAAGAGAATATACTCACGACAAAACTTCCCCACTTTCCAAACCATTTTTCCATCACCGCAGTGAATTTGTTTTCTATTCCAGAGTCAGCGTTTAGCTCCTTTGACAAAGACTGCAGGCCCCTTATTGCTTTTGTTAGGGATCCATCAGGAGCTGTGTTATTTGGGATAAAAGAACAACATGCATCGCCGATTATACTACACGCCCCTCCCACCTTTGCCAGGACCATGTCCAAAGCCAATCTATTTTGATAGGCGACTAAGGATGTGGCAGAAAGCTGTCCATGAACTGCCTCAAACCCATCTCGAGTAAGGTTCGAAAGCCTTTGTACATTATAATGTATATAGTTAATTCGATCAATATTTTTGTTTGGGGTGATCCATATAAATATAGATTCAAACCCCGCTGCAACCTGATTGGCCAATTTATACTCATCGGGCACCCCACGCGGGATGCCGATTGCATCAATCCACACAGGTGAATCTTTAAATAGCTCTACAGATCGTCTCCTGACATGGTTACGGGTAACATCCCCCAAGGATGCTGGCCAGTCCGCTTCGGACACGACCTGGATAGGTGACAGCAGGGAAACTAAAGCACATCGGTCCCTCCAATTCACAGGCAGCCAACCCCGCAGGGTGTCACCACCGCAATACCACCACACGTCAGCCCTGTTCACCAGTAACTGTCCAGCAGTTCTAACCCCTGTCAGGTCGTAAGTAATCACACAGTATTTTGGTGACAGACGACCAACTCTAAAGTGCCCGTCTGCAGCGTTCCCATTATTAAAGCAGGTCACCTTCGTTAACATTGTCGGTTGGAAGATGGGGGGCGTAGTGTTTTGCGGGGCCACTGGAAAAATGGCATCCCATCCAGCACATCTCGAGTTCAGATTATCATTGGACATAACCTGAAGTAGGCAGTCGATATCACTTGAATTTGTCGCTGGGCTGGAACCATTGGTTGTGTATTCAAAAGCGGTTTCAGTAAGAATCAGATTTGGTCTGGCCTGTGCACATACAATGCAATTTCCCTTCTGGGCTTTATAGGCTGCGTCCTGAATCAACAGAAGCCAGGTATTTTTCTGGGAGTACCCTGTAGCTAATTGCAGCTGTTGTGAGTATGAAATCTTAGTGCTATCAAAAGCCCGCACACGGGCTGTCTGTACTGGGTCCTTAGCTCGATAATTAGGGTGATGCGAGCCCAACAGATTAAAGCGTATGAGCCCTTTAGTATCTACGCCTGTGGCTTCCACCCCCAAAATAAGGTAAAACCCTTTATCCCCCTGTTTCTGACAGTTATTGAGCTGGTGTTTGCCGCAGTAATACACGTTCTGCCTAAGGTCCGTCACACTCAGTAGCAATGGATTTAACCCCATGTCTTCCCCCCCATGGAGGTCGTGGTCAGTTGCCCCCTCATCAGCCCAATTTTCTTTTCCTGTAGTTCTTTCAAGTCACCTGATTGTGGTGCTACATACCCCCCTGGGCCAGTGTTCCAGCCCACATAACTCCATCGGGGACACCATGTGCCCCCAACAGGTGCGCCATACAGGAAGTGACACATGTAAACGTCATAACCCCTCCAAGATGTAGGGTCCTCCCCACAGTCAATGACGTCACAGAGATCGAATTGGAAAGTTACTGAGCTACCCAGAGTATAGTTTAACTCTAAGCCACCGTAATATTTGATGCAGGGATCCGACGATCTTTTCCACACCGGCGCATCGCGCTTGGCCCTGTGCACAAACGATCTAGAATCGTTCATGCGGGAGGTTGTGGTATCAAAATGAGTTTGTTCAGCATAGATTAAACCAGAAACGAAGAAAAATAAAATCAACCTAGACCGTCCTCCCCTCGATATTTTGCTGCAGCACAGCAACATTCTTACTCCTCAATATTTTCTCCAATATCCCTCAGGTGCTTTCTGATCTCTCTGAGGTTTCTCTCTGTGGAAGGTGTGCCCTTTCTACAGTGTGATTTGTGCCAAGATCTGCTTACCTTGGTTTCAGCTTCGTCGAGCCAAACCTTCAAACTGTAAGTGGTTGAGCTTACCACCTTAAAGGGTCCAATCCACCTGGGGTCTTTCCACGTTCTGTGGAACACTTTTCTGTATATCCACTCCCCAGGGGCAATCTGCTCCGGAGTCTCTCCCTTTGGTTCTCCGGTCAGGGCTTCCTGTGTGTTGTGAGACAAAAACTTCACAGCAGACTGCAATTGTTGGACATAATGCGTTAGCTCCTCTTGTTGTAGTTCCAAACTGGGTTCACAGCCCTGTTGGAGAGAGGAAGTGAAAGGACAGGGCATCGTCCTTCCTGTCAAAAGTTCATGGGGAGACAGCCCCATGCGATCAGTGGGTGATGATCTAATTGAGAACATCACCAATGGCAGCGCAGTCAGCCATGTCATTCCAGTATCAGCACAAACTTTAGCCAGTTGCTCTTTGATTGTGCGATTTGTCCTCTCGACAATCCCTTGAGAGGCCGGATGGTAGGCTGAGCCAAACTTCTGTTTGATCCCAAAATACTCCTCTACTCGTTTTAAGGAGTCTGAGGTGAAGTGTGTTCCGTTATCTGAACGGATACTGAGTGGAACACCATAACGTGGGATCAGGTCATTAATTAGCCAATTAATGACCTCTCGTGCAGATTCTGTTTTGGTGGGCGTGGCTTCAACCCACCTGGTGAAAGTATCAACACAAACAAGCAAATATCTACATCCTTTCACCCTTTTGTCTTTTCCCATGTCCACAAAATCAATAACAACCTCCTGCCAAGGTTTGCTGGGAACAGGAAATGCTCCCATTCCAACTTTCAATGTTCGCTTTGGGTTATAATGGCAGCAAATGGAGCAAGTATTTACAAAATATTTACAAACATCCTTGAGGAAAGGGTGCCACCATTTTTGGCTAATTAGCCTTAGTATTTTTCCACTGGACTGGTGGCCCCTGTGGTGCGCTTCTTCACAAAGAAGCAACAGAAGTGCAGAGGAGGCCACAAGTCTCCCATTATGTGACCTCCATACACCCGTCTGTTCATCCTGTTTTGCCCCTTTTCCAACCCATGCCTGTTTTTCCTGGGGTGCTGCGGCTTTTTGCATGTCAATGACTTCCACCAGCCCCGTGTCCCGTGCAACAACGGGGGACTGAACCATCTGTGCTTTTGCTTTTACAGTTCTTTTATAAACAGCTACTGCTTTTGCGGCCGCATCAGCAGCGTTATTCCCCATTACTATTTTTGAGGCCCCCGATTGATGACCCGCGCATTTAATAACCGCCACGCATTCAGGTTTCGTCAAGGCTTCTTTCAAGCGCAGCATGTGATCAATGTGTTTGACAGGTTTTCCGGCTGTGGTTAAAAAATCAGTTCTTAACCAGTGTTTTAGGTCAACATGCACTGTTCTAACTGCATAGGCCGAATCAGTGTAGATGTTTAATTTTTTACCTTCATGCAGTTCGCAAGCGCGGATCACAGCGATTATTTCTGCTAGCTGGGCCGACGCCGGAGGCGGGATGACCTTAGCTTCCACGGTGTGCCATGTGCCCCTTGAAAAAAGGTTGAGATCGACAGCATTGCAGATAACAGCATAGGAGGCCACGATCCCCCCTGTCTGGGTAGCGTGGCTGTGACCATCTGTAAAAACGTCAATGACACCTGGAATGGGTTCTGTTAAAACAGAAGGGAAGACATTCATTTCATCTCTCACCAGAGCTTCGCAAACGTGGGGTGAGTGGTCCGATGTGGGAGCTGCCATGTTAGATTCGGTCCCTACGTAGAAAACATTGGGTTGGAGCAGGATGTCCTGGAGCTTGCCCGTTCGCTTCCTTCCTAGTGTGAATCTGCTGCTCGAAATGTAGCTTGCTACAGTGTGACTAGTGTGAACCCTGACATCTCGACCACGAGTGACGTAGGCTGTTCCTTTTAACGCTTTAGCGATTGCACACAGAGCCCTGGTGCATGTTGGATGTCCCATCTCCACCGGTTCCAGCTTCGTACTATAGTAACACAACACTCTCCTGCCCATAGTACCAGGTTGCCACAAAACTGATGAAACAAAACCATTTTCTTCCTTCACATCTAGCTCAAACATTTTTGTTAGATCAGGGGATGCTAGTTCCGCAGCCTCATTCAGGTGTTGTTTTAGAAGAACAAGTGCCTGCTCTGCCTCACTTGTCCACACTAATGGTGCTTTCAGATGACCGTGCCCTGCCTCTGTGAGAAGTTTGCGCATGGGAGCTACAATTGCAGTGAAGTCAGGAACATAGTTCTTGCTGTAGTTTGCTAAGCCCAAAAAGGACATCATTTCACATACCGTGTGTGGTTTTGGGTGGTCAAGGATGCTCTGTTTGTGACTGTCTGTGATCCCCACCCCTGTGCTGTGATAATTCTCCCCAGAAAAACGACCCTGGCACGACAGCACTGCATCTTCTCCTTGGAGACCTTGAACCCTTTAGAGTTTAACCAGGTCAAAAAATCTGCACTCAACTGACAGACCTCTTGTTCCGTGGGGCCTGCCAAAAGGATGTCATCCACGTATTGCAGGATGCTGCACCTATCCAGCAAGGGATGGTCAAAATCCTGCATCAGCCTCTGCAGCACATGATTGAAAAGCGAGGGGCTGTCCGTCAAACCCTGCGGCAGCCTGGTATAGGTATACTGCTGACCCTCAAAGGTAAAAGCAAACAGCTTCTGGCAGTCTGGATGGATCGGAACACAGAAAAAGGCATTAGAGAGATCCATAACAGTGAACCATTTGAAGTCCCGCTCAAGGTTTGAAAGCATTGTGTAGGGGTTGGGCGTATCATAATGAGTCGATTTTAGTCCAGAGTTTATCTTCCTCAGGTCATGCACCAAGCGATAGGTTTGTTTACCATGCTTCGCTACAGGTGTGATCGGGGTGTTGTAGGGAGAGTCACAGGGAACCAAGACACCGGACGACAACAAACCGGAGATAGTACCTCTGATGCCGTCAACCTTCTCAGGCGAAAGCGGGTACTGCGGTTGGTTCACAACCTCAGCCGTGGCCATCTGTAAATGGATGGGTGAAACATCACAGCACGGGCCAACATCAAATGGTCCTCTGGACCAAACAGTGTCTGGAACAGATTTCAAAAGCTGCAATGCAATCTCAGAATCTGTGTTTTCCCTTCCGTGACTTCTGCTCCTTTTCACTCTCTCCAGCTTCACACATACCTTCCCCTCATAAATGAGTTTGTAGGTGTTGCAACCTGGGCTGTATTCCATGTGAGGACTGCCCTGCACCTTCTGCCAATCTGTCGCTTCAACTGCTTTTTTCACCATGGGCCCCAGGTTTTTTGCCTGTTCCCCGTTTGCGACCTTTAAGGTGAAGTGGGGATGCATGTCTGGAGCTAGCTGATACAGCATCTGCAACTCCTCAGGTAGTTTAGCTGCAGCGGCGACCCCTTGTGGCCCTATGAAAATGTTGCACCAACTCACCCACAGCAATAGTTCATCAGAGCTGTACGTGTCCTGTAGCAGCTTCATGGTCATTTCCCATGCATCCTGATATTTGTCGATGTCAAACACCTGTTCTGGGGATCTCAGATAGTTCAGCGTAACATGTAGGGGATCTGCTGGGGTAGAGTAGGGGCGGAGAGAAGTTGTCCAACCGTCCCAGCGTTCTGCAACATCCGACAAAGAATTGTCAGAACAATGCAGCACATTTCCCCACCACACAAAAGCATTTAGTTCTTCAATACACGGAGTCTGGTTCATTTGGTTTGTGTTGGAGTTCTGTGTTCTAACAATCCTGCCATTTGGGAAAATCACATCAGTGTATGAGAAGGAGCAAACCACTGCGGCCCTTAGAGTTGCAATCAAGTCACGAGCCAGCAAGTTTATGGGGCATTGTTTTTCAATCAGAAACTCATGGAAAAACACCATGTCAGAGTCATCAAAAGGAAGCAAACATTCAACTGGCTTTGAAAAATAACATGTCTGGCTGTTACCGGAAAATCCCATCACTTCAGTGAATCTGCTCGAGGTTGGGAGATCAAAGTTTACAGTGCTGTAACGTGCCCCAGTGTTATTTTTCAATATGTCCCGGCCGGCCACACGCCCAGCACAATTCATCGTCTTGCCAATATCGGGGGCTTCTATTCGGTCTGTGTCTGCTGTGTACGTACCTCTGTGTACCATTTCCAGGCCTTTGTCCCCGCTGAGCCCTCTGATACATCTGATATGGAACATCTGTGGGAGACAGCTCATCCTGCTGCCCTAGGGGTTTGGAATCAGTAACCATCTGTGTTTTCCCCGCCTTAATTTCCTTCCTCTTGTCATTGTTCCTTTCTTTTTGTTCCATTAGCTGTTCAGTTAGGAGCTGTTGCTTAATTTTTTTTATCTCATTATTACCTTGCTTCTCACCCTTATCCGCCCTCTCCAGGTGATGTATCAAGGTGGCCATCCACTGATCTAACGCCATAACTTCACCCGCAACCAGCCTCTCCATTTCTTCTTTAACAGTTCCTGTCTGGCCCTTTATCATGGCCTGCTTAAACAATTTTTGCAGCGTACTTGATAACGGGAAAGATCCTGTTTGTTCTTCCCATACCTTCAATATTCTGTCTACATATGCTTCAGCTGCCTCTCCTGTAAGGCGTATGGTGTCATTTAAGAGGTTAGAATCTGTTCTTACCGGGTAAAACGTCCTCAGCATGTCCCATAGGCGATTCGCCACCGGAGCCAACGGGGCAGCTGCTCCTAGGTTGCTGGTTTTGGCACAGTCCTCGATGGCGTGTAGTTCATGTGGTTCCAAGTAAGCTGATAGACCATTTCTTGCATCCCCAATAGCTAACACATGTCCGCTAAAGAGCTTCAAGAACTCCATTATCCAAACATTTCCCCCTTTCCTAGGATCAGGCAGCATTGCCTTCATTTGCACGGCATCAGTGCATGAGAAAGGGTTATATGTGACTGTCTGCACCTGACCTGCAGCATTATAGGTTTGGACCAATGGCATCTGAAGCATGTGGCTTATAGCCAATTTCGAGGGACCCGCTTCCTTACCTGAACGCAGATCGTATCTGGGACCCGATGCATCCAGTGGCTGGGAGTAGGCTGCCTTTTTCTGCAGTAGCGCGTTTGCAGGGTACATTTTATACCCCTCCCCCTTACCTTGTTCTGTTTTCTGCGTGTGGGCTCCTTCTGTGGGCACGAGTAGTTGGTCAATCAATTCTGAGCATTCCTGTATTCTACACGCCATGTTTGTCTGTTGCTCAGCTGCTTCACCAAAGTCGAGCAGTGTATCTGATCTTATCTGATGCGATACACTTACCTGTGCTTCCTCCTTTAACCCCCCGTTTTTTCCTGCTGTTTGTTTTATTCGTTTGCTTTCGACATCTAGTTTTTGTAGTTGTAACTGTAGCTCCAACCTTTTTCTCTCTATTTCTATCAGCTCCTCTTGTGTTGCACTATCGTTTCTATCTGCCTTGTATGTACGTTTGCTACAGTGTGTCCCGTCAGTTTCTATGTCATCTGTGTCATCTGATACCGTGGTTTTTAGGACGTTTCTTACTGCTTGTTCTATCGTCTCCCGCAGCAGGTCCTGTTTGCGTTTATCTAACCTCTTTTCTTCATACGTCGGTTTTACGTCACAGTTTATCTGTCCCCCTCGCAGTTCTACGATAGGCATTTGCACAGTAGGGGCCGATGGAGTCACAACATGCTTAGCTTGGTACAACAATCCAGATTGCATTGTATCAACAGCACCCTTGGCAGACATATGTGTATCAAAACAGGGAGGCTCGTGCTTACCCTTTTTCATGAAGGACGGTGGGTCCTCCACCCCCCGTAGTTGTATGCCCTGTTCTTGTTGTTGGTCGTATCCTGAAAAGCATGCGCTGAAGTAAAGTTTAGTTAGTTTTATCAAGTCTGACATTTTGATTTCCTCTTTTTGACATTTCTCTCGAGCAAAAACACTAGCACCAGCAGTTTTTTCTTGTGCCTGGACTAACCTATTTTTTAAAACATTTAAATAGTGAGTTCGCGTCGGAGCTTCTGGTGGGGGCCCCTCAAAGTCACCAAAAACCCCGGCCCCCCTCATCTTTTCGCACCACTCCTCAAATTGTTTCAGATGATGTTCAGCATCTTTGTGTGGGAAGCTTGCCACTATGCTCCCTTTTCCTGTCTCAAAGAACACCCCTGGAGCTCATTTGCTACTGAATCCTCAGCCATTCCAGCACTCACACGTTTTGGCCAACCTGCTGGGACAGCGTCCTGTCCCCGGTCCAATGAGAGCTTATTTTTTATCCCTCAGACACCAAAACTTATTATGTTCCTATGTGCCTTATTATAGTGTTTTTACACGGCAATTTCAATGAGCCAGTGTACTCAGGATGAGCAGGTTATATGTCACCTGAACAGGTGCACCCTTACCCTTCACTTCCAAAGGCTCAATGTAGTAACGTGTCTCACCCACAAACCCACACACACACACACTCTCTGGCCAATCTTTAGTTAACTCTGTAGGTACCTCCGGTCTCAATCTCATACGCGCTCGTTTTTCGAAAAAGGCTGCTTTTATATTACCGCAAAAACGAAGATTTTTATGTTCGTCCTCGCGGAAAATAAGGGAGCTCTAAACCCACATTTTCTAGGCTACACGATGTTTTAGAAGCCACGCGTGTTCTCAGTCTCATACGCGCTCGTTTTTCGAAAAAGGCTGCTTTTATATTACCGCAAAGACGAAGATTTTTATGTTCGTCCTCGCGGAAAATAAAGGAGCTCTAAACCCACATTTTCTAGGCTACACAATGTTTAAGAAGCCACGCGTAACGGCGTGCCTGTCAGAATGGCCGCTTTTATGCTACAAACAGAGGAACACGTATTTTCCTCTGTGCCTAACAAGGGGACCTTTTAAACCCCAAATTCTCAAGGTGCACAGTATTTTCGGAAGCCTGGCCAAAGCTTCCCGGACTTTCACCTCTGTGACCGCACGCAAATCCCAAGTTCTTATCGACACGTTTGCAAACAATTATCCTCAACCCTTTCTCTGCCTTTAGGAATACAAAAAGTCGGCCCTCCAGGAAGAAAAAGACACTAGGAGATGAATGAAATCTCCTTACCTTTTGTGCGGCCGCGGGCAGTGTGTTTTTCTTCCGGAATGACGTCCTGACCGAAAAAAACGGAAGGTGGTACGTCGTCCTTTGGGTCCCCACCACTGATCCAAGGATATCCTTACAATGATCAACCAGTAGAACAACAACTCTCAGTCTGTCCCTCTCCGAGAACAGTCGGTCATTCCGTCCAGTTCAAGCAATCCAAGCACGTCAGCTTCCGGCTTCCAGAGTCCATCCATCCGTGATCTCCATAGCAGTCGATAGTGCGGCTAAGTCTCTGGGGTCACACACGCCCAAAAGGCACAGTAATAACAGTAGTTTATGTAGTTTTTCTATTTAATTTAACATTCACTTTATTGTCCTGCTTAAACTGTTTAAGCCTTTTTCCAAGAACCCTCCTCATATAATCTGTCTCTAGCAGATACGTGGTGTCTGACACTTGCCCATTAAATCTAATGTATGGTTCCGGCCTGTGTCTTAGGAGTTGATTGAACAAACATTCAGAGAGCAATGGGTAAGGTCTTTTGTGGGGGTTTTCTTTTTGTTTAAACAACCGTTATCTGATTTACAACGCAGTTACATACCTCCGTGGGGTCCTGCACAAGAACCCTTCATCCAAATTACTTGTGCCAAGGGTTGATATAAAGTTTAAGATCTATATAACTTTACAATACAGTGTTATCATATATATGTTTATGTCATATCCCTCTGCTTGGAACAAAATTAATTTTGTTACAAAACATTAACAAAGAATAGTATTAGCCATCATAGGGAATCAAGTAACTGCAAATACTTATCTGAATTGAAGTAGGCAGAGGTTGCATAAAATCAGTGTATTTAAATGAAATAATAACTAGGAGTTTATGTTCTCAGTGACACACAGCAATTCGGTTTTGTGAGAAAACTGGATGTCTCAAGTTATATACATATTGATAAAACATTGTGTTTAACCTGAATAACACACCCGGTAACATAGCAAAGTCTGGTGAAAATCTGATACGTTTTAGCAGGCAACAGTTATATGTACAATAGAAAAATCTCAATACTTGTGAGCTAATAAGAAATAACCTAAGCAATTTGTGTAACCTAAAAAGCGTGTCTCTGCAATGAATAGTATTTGGTTGAAAAACAAGACGTCTCACCCAGATCACCACTGTGCATGCTAGCGAGAGGCCCCCACGTCGTAAAAGCTGATAAGAACTCCCAGTCTGTAAATTTATGGCATGCAGCTGTGAGCCAGAGAGATAACTCACAGAAACCTAAATGTGAAAAATATCCCCACCCCAGTGGATTTTCTGCTAATAATTGTGATGGTAAAATACACCTTCTGCTGTTAATTATGAGCAATACGGTCCTGAACATAATAGAATTAAAACTCATGTTTAAAAAGAACATATTAGCTACATAGCAAAAAATTTTAAGAGACAGTAGTATATTTTTTAAAACCGCAAACCTGTACTGCTGGTATCTGCTTAATCGGCTGCCTTAAGAAGTTATTAACCAGCTCCAATCCATTTGTCTAGAAGCTCAAAAGTTGGAAAGACAGAAAAAAATGAGAAATCACATCCCATTAAATTTGGTCAGAAGTATATTGGTAGAAATAACTGTCTGTGTGTTACCTTAAAAATGTTTGTTACCAGACTGTGGCTCCTGAGATGAACTCGGATTGAGATGCAACAGATCAGGCAAACATGAGATCGGAGTTAAGACTTCATATTCAAAGGCTTCCATGCGTGGAACTGTACATCTCTTCCGCCAGTGTGGCAGTAGGTCACTGCGATGTGTCTGCGAGCACCTCAGTGACAAAGTCTCAGTCCACGATTCATGAAACTTGATGAAGCATGCAGCTTCAATGTGTGCAGAAAGTCCATACAGTCATGTTTCTTGACAGCTTGTGATCAGCACTGTTCATGGGCGTTGGCCATTTTTCCATGGTGTTTAAACATAGCTCATTGGAGCGTTATCCCCATGTTGGGGTACTGACCTTCTGGATGTGAGCCCATGCCAGGATTTCATGCCAGGCCGACTTGTTGGTGATGTGAAACAGTCTCTGGCCCAGGGCTCAACGTAAGCAGCTGTAGATATTCAAAAAGTTCTGACATGTCCACCTGGTCCTTTCGGTCCCCTGCCCCTTCCCCCATGTCTGCACTGATCCGTCACAATGCGATCCGCGTCCATGCTGCAGAATCCACAGACCTGCAACAAAATGAATGACACAAAGAAAAACAGGGGGGAGACTGCTCCCCCTCCTTTAATTAGATTATAGACATTGCTTGGTGCAATCTGCCGCTTATTGTTACTCCCTTCCTACTATGTTTTCCAATAACTGTAATTTTACCAACTTTTAGTAATTAACAAACTCAAGCTTCGTCTTTCTCCCCTCCCTTTCGAGCCACAGGCAAACAGTATATCAAACATTTTTCCCAGGAGCGTACCAGGATTTAAGTACATCAGCTGAGATATTGAAGAGGACACGCTTTTGAACATTATCACTCTAAATAATTCACCTAAATTGGACTGATTTATTTTAGGATCCACACCTGTGTGTTCGATCCATCCTACCGATTATGTTTAGATTCTGTAAATCCCAGTCAAACTTAGGAAGCTCTGCTGAAGTAGATAAAAGAAAGTGTTGTGTAACTGCATGCGGAGGTTAAACAGTGTTCTTCCAAGGAAGAAATTAGAAAAAACACTAACGTTACATTTTAAAATGGCTCCAAAACCAGTTTTGTGCCTTTGTGTAGAATATTTAAAATGCTGCCAGCCACGATGTTGAAAGGTTTATTCACCAGAAAGTGCACATTACCAAATTAACAAATATAAAAGATTCCTCGGCTCCTACATTACTGTGTGACAAGGGCTTCTACATTCTGGTAGGACTTTGAAAATGTGGATACATATACAGAATAATTTGGGGACTGTCCTGTGATCATCCCGTAATATTTTCCATTTCTACTAGTGTTTGGTGTTCTGCAATACCAGTGTATATAATAATATGATGCAAGCCATTAACATTGGTCATAGATTCCTCAATTCTAGGTGCTTCATTTGAGGATAACTTCAAGATTGACTCATGACTAAATGCAGGGTTAACAAAATCTGTCAAATCAACCACAATATCTTTTTGCCCACACTGGTAAGGTACATTTTAACCTTAACTTTTTTAGTTTTGCTTACTCGTGTCTTCCCAGGCTTGCACATGAGCAGAAGTTTATAGGGTGGCTATTGTCTGCTCTCTGTTAATCAGCTAGATTTAAGTCTGACAAATTATATCTATTTAGTTATCAATTATGACTAGGGCTATCAAACAAAGAAAACCTTTTAATCACTATTTAATCGCAAATAATATTTTATGTCTGAAAGTGTATACGTTCATTTAGGCATTTGTTGAAATGCTATTTTGCAATAGATAACGCTCATTAAAATTGCACTCTAACAGAAGGCATGTTCCCTGTTTGTTTTTTCCCAATTTATAATGCCTCAAACAGATGTTTAATGTTCTGCCAAATTTACAACAACTTTCCAAACGTCTAACCTCTTTCTAACTTTTAGGCTACAGTTTAAAATAAAAATTTTCTCCAAAACTCACCAAGATGCAGCTGGCCGTGCGCTTTCCAATGTTACTCACCCATTTAGCTTGCAGCCAATACCTCAGATGCTTTACTGCATTGAAAGTTATCCTGCACTTCAACAAACATCATTAATGCATAAACTTGTTTTTTTTTTCTTTTTTTGAAAGATTCACAAATTCCCCTTAAGTTTTTTTACTTAACCAGATGCACTCTGCCCCACAGCACTCCTCTTATCTTGGGGCCCACGCACGTGGGGAAATTGAGACACACACACACACACCCACAGACAAACCCTCACTCTCTGCAGATCCGCAGGCCCCACCAGTTTCTCTCACACTCTCACACAACATGGAGCCCATTCACAACCGAGACATTCAAAATATTAGACAAGACATAACAAACATAACATTTTAAGACAGACAGCCTGGCGCATCACGGAAGGACCTCTTTGCCCTGTCCGTTGTCGACGGAACCACCTATTCATTTTAATACCACCTCGGTCTAACCGTCGTGCAAGCAGAATCCCCGTTCTGATGCTAGAGAACAATTTAATTGTTCTCCTGGGGCCCCTTTTTAATCTCTTATCTTCTATAACAGCTCACTCTTTAGGTCTTGCTGCTCTTAGCCTCAACTTAAAGATGTTACGTATCTCGGCCGTTCCTATCGCTACGTTTCTGTGGAGAGTCTCCTTTCTCCAAGGTAACGTTCCACCACAGTCTTAAAATTCACCAGACTCATCAGTCATGGGGGGGGGGGGGGGGTGACCAACTTCCTGAGACTATTTTTTATTCTTTAGATTTTTAACCTTTTTATTGTCTTTTTATTTTATTATTCGACAGCCTCACCACTTGGCTTCTTGGCTTTGATCTCTTTTATTGTTTCTACCTTATTTTAAGTTTTTTGACGTGGACATACACATAAATTCAATCATTTCTCGGTCTCAACATAAATTCCATTCAACCCTCTCACACTAGTTGCTCTGTTCAACCTCGGCACCACTTAAATTTGACCTAAACAGCTAACATTCTGCCAATTCCGGTCGACCGGTGATGCTGCAGAATTAGTCCTCTTTTCGTGTCCAATTTTCAAACAGACTCTCACTCACACCCAAACTCCGAGGGTCACGGCACCATGAAGAAGATTGGGTTTACCGGGCTGCTATTACATGTCTATTGAAAACCCATCTTTCCCAGTTACGGATTTGGCCGCAAGTGAGAAGACATTAATCGAGAGGTAGAACAGTTTAAATGCATACTTAATTCATAGAAAAATAAATATGGAGACAGAGTCTTACATTACCATACAAGATGATTTTCATCGCGCGGTGGAGAAGTCTGTCTGAATTAAGTTTTGCCAAGACTTTCTTTTAATACAATGTCTGCCCGCCTCCTCTAAGGGAGGGAGGGGTAATCTGTAAGCTATCTGTGTCTCAAACAAAGGGTTAGCTACTCTTCCCAGTACGGGGTCAGGCCGCGATGACCTGACAGCTATAAAACTACACAGAGAGGGGAGGGCAATAAACCGCCCTGTTATTCTACCCAGCAACAGAGAGGAGAGACACTCCTACTAAGATATATTTTTTAATTCTCAACAAAACCCAGACTTCTCCCCACTCAGGATCTCTTCATACTCTCTCTCTCAGCAAGATGCTTCTGTAAACCACCCCCCTACAGATAAAAGCTCAGAGCACTCCTGACCAGACTCTCTCTAGCCCCATTTCCACTACTCTTGTTAAACCGAGCCGAGCCGAGACCAGTCCGAGCTTGGATCAGTTAACCAAGCCGAGACGACAGTTTACACACCACACTATCCCGGTTCCTTGGTTGCTTCTCGCCTCCTAGTGACGATCTGCGGTACTGCTGCTCTCTGGGAATGAAGGCAGGACCGAGCAAATCAAAATGGCGGCGCCCGTAACATTCAGGATGTTATGGTTAGACAGAGTCGGCTTTTGGGACGTGGATAAGACAAATGAACGTCTAATAAGGATTTACAGATGCAGGAAACTACAGACACTGAGGTTCATCACACTGCTAAACAGAATCATCACTGGAAATCGTGTGGCACGGTAAGGAAGCTAGTATTATTATGAATGTCTGAAATTTGTCTGAATGGAGTGTGAATCGGGACGTGCAGCCAGACTGCCGGAAAACCCGCGTACAGTCAGCTGACTGTAAGGGGGTTACGCGGTCTGCTCATGCGCTCTTCGTTATCAGATAACCGGGATAAAAAAAACAGGCCGAGACCTACTCAGGAACTGGTCTGCAGTTAGCGCGGTCCGGGTATGTCTGGCTCGGTTCAGTTCAGTCTGCTGACTATTTACACACAAGAGTTATCTCGGTTACCAAGTTCGGACTGGTCTCGGCTCGGTTAAAAAGGTGTAGTGTAAACGGGGCTTATGCAGTCTACCCCTGGCCAGAGACGACAACCACTTTTCTCCTGGTGCTCCCGAGGAGAGGGGGGTGGCGAGCCACCCGGTTTCCTTCCTCAGCAACCATGAGGACTCACGGGCCCCAAAGACAGGGATAACCGGGCAAATCAGAGTTAAATGACATGTCTTGGTCAAAAATAACACCAAGATTTTTTACTTTATTACCAGAGGCCATCCAGATTAAGTGATTGATTAAGAAGTTTATTTTTTGAGCGCTAGAAAAGGGTCGGCTATCAGCTGGTTTTTCAACAGCACGGAGACGGGTCTCCAATTTTGACACCCTCGTCTCCAAAGCTACAAAAACACTACATTTATTACATGTACCATTATCACTAAAGGAGGCAGAGGAATAACTAAACATCTGACAAAGAGAACAGGATATAGGGGGAGACTTAGACAGAGACGGAGAAGCTGATGATTGGTTAGGGGAGAAAGCCATTGTGGAGCTAAAGTTATGCTAGGCTAAAGCTAGGCTAGCGACCTCTTACCACGGCAAGAAATGCAAACCGTATGAAACACGAGGAGTTCCCAAAGTGCAGCAACAGAGAATGTTTTAAAAGTGCCTATGTGTTAGAAACAGGTGTTACAGCAAAGAGATTAAAGATAAAAGCAAGAGAGTCTGGAACAACAGACCGCAATTCACACCGTGACAACAGGAAGTGACACAATATGCCTTACCGCAAACAGGAAGTGATGACCAGAGTGTCTTTGTAGTGGTATGTAGTCTTTGTACTGAACTTGTTAACTATATTCATGTGCTGTGCTTGAGAATGCTTGAGGAAGGGAATTGTGTTCTCCTTTAAAATTCTTGCTTTGTTCTAAAATGCATCTGCTCTAATAAATTCTACATGCTCCATGTTCATAAACAACCGATTGTCAGGCACCAGATAACGAGCTTAAGGAGAAAGTGAGTGTAGGGTGTATCTGGGAGATGTCTGCAGCTGATGTATGATGTTTCGGCACAAAAGCAGAGGTTTAAGGGTAAAGAAATCAGATCAGCACTAGTGGGGCGTTTCCGCAGTATTGTTTTTAAGTGCTGGTCTCCAAAGATATCTTTGTACTTGGTTCCATATATTAAATGTCTGGTTGATTTGCATTCACTTACTCTGTTTGTTCTCTCTCATCAACAAACTTGGAGAGGATCAACAGTGTCGAGGGGTGATGTTTTAACATTCGCCATTAGATGGCACCAATGAGCACGGTTAACAGCACTGGTTGCAGCAGGGGTGTTTTCACACACCTGCAAATCATTTACCTTCATCAGAAGTCCAGTCAACAAGGAAAAATCAGTGGATGATTAACTATACCTAAAACTAATACGTCCATGGTGATTTAATGAATCTAGCGTTAATCAATAAGAAAATAAAAGCATAAATTCTCGTCTCAATCACTGTGTATGGGAGTGGCCATTATTGCCTATTTTTGGGCAATAATGGCCGCCTGACATCACATCCTGTGACGTAATGTTGCGGTAAGGCACTGTGCTCTACAAGCTAATTCAATAGGAACTGTTGTACACAGCTGCGATCAACAACAATTATTTCGGATTTCGAGAGGACCTCACCATTAAAATTTACGAGAGCTATTGTTGAAGCAACAATGCTCACGTGCATGACAGTTGGATGTTCCAATACATTGGGTAAAAGTGAAAAAAACAGTATTGTTTTTTCACCTTTCCAATTCATGATCCACCACAGGCTCTTTTGTTGGATTGCCTACTTGAAGAGGGAGGATTTGCCACTGAACTTCTGGCCAGAGAAAAACGTCATCTGTAGCCAACATTTCGAAGAAAAATGTCTTCAAGATGATATGAGAGCAAGATTTTCGGTAGGTTTTTCTTTTTTATAATGTAGAATTTGCGAGGACATTTGTTTACCCGACCAGAGGGGCGGAGTGATATGACACACTTGGAAAGAATGCTCACTATTGCGAAGCCCACTTATTTTATGCAACTTTAGTCTTATTTTTTCTAAAGTCGCTTGTAAATTTCATGAGTTGTGGGTTTCAGTTTTTTGGGCTTGTTTCTGAAAGTGAAGTTGATTGTTTGGGGTCTAAACTAAGTGACGCTGAAATATCCCTCCGCCTCATAACGCGCTGCAGCTCATCCTGACAGGAGCAGAGAGTAAACTCAGAAAGAGCCGCTCTGCCTGTATTTTCTGCAGTTTACGGTTGCAATAACTGATGATAACTGCTGGAAGTAGATTAGGTGGTGCAGATCACCATTTTGAGCAGAGATTGGTTCTAAAGATGAGTTTTATACTCATAACATTGCAGAACCCAACCCATAAACCGTACTTTAATGCTCATTTGTTGTCTTTTTATGTCTCTAAAATGTAAAATTCGTATTACTTTAAATGTAAATGCTTAATACCATGTATGTCTTTGTTTAAGAGGTTAACAAAATATTTTGCCATGAAAACGGATATTTATTTACAAGGGGACAGATAGGGCATTGGGACTTGCTTTACAGCCGATACCGCACAGTGACGTCACAAACTGGGAGGTGGCAGTACTGTTCTTCACCAAGATGGCTGCCCCTATAAAATGACCTTCAAATGAAAATTACTCTTAATTAAAAAAGCTTATCATTTATTGAACAGTATGTAATAATTTTATATTTAAAGTACTTTCAGCAGTTTGAATTCTGATTTTGACCGGACTTCTCCTTTAAAGGAGTTTGCAGCCAGTCCTCCGATGCCAGAGTGTATGTCTCCTGAGGTTAGTTCGAGCCCTCTAAGCTTCAAGTGAACAGACATTTTGGCTCATGTTTTAACATTGACTCACTGTGTTTTTGCTCAGGCTTCCAGGGCTCATTCGAACCTGTTTCTTGGATTCCCTCACAACCTCTGACTAATCATTCATCTCCACCTCAAATCCCTTCACCTCTCCCTGGCAGACTCATCATTTCTTCAAGTAAGCATCCTGTATCATTTACCCATTCTAATTCCATACTCACCTGTCTTCTGTCTCCAAAGTTGCAATTTGCCTGCTGTTCTCCATTGGTTCTGGACCTGTTTCCCTGTCATTGCTCAAATAATTCTATTTTCAATAAAACTTTCAACCTTTCCTGGTCTCCCAAGAGTGTTTCTGCAAGTGGGTCAGACATATACCCAACAGCATGACAGTGGTTTATAAAAGGAACATTAGTGGACATTATGAAGAATAAGGAAGACAGCTTAAATATTATGGAAAAAGTTGTAGGGTTAGGTTGTAAAACAATATCCCAACAATCTAACATCTCACAAAGCCCTGTTCAAGCCATCAGAGTATGAAAAACAGCAAATCTAAAATATACAGGGCTACAAGCATGTGTAAGATGGTGCTCTGATCAGAGCATCATCACCACTGATTTGTGAACATTTAGCTTGGCTTACAAGCTAAATGTTAAGGATAGCTAATTGTACGCATCTGTCCAGGGTGTAGCCCGCCTCTCACCCATTGACAGCTGGAGATAGGCACCAGCACCCCTCACGACCCCAACAGGGATAAGCATGTAGGAAGATGGATGGATGATGTTAACAGACACTCCCCATCCAATCTCACTGAGTTTGAGAGAAAAGAAGAGTGTGTAAAAATGTCTCTTGACATGCAAAGCTTGTAAAGATTTACCCCAAAAAAACGGTAATAACCGTGCAAGTTTGTTTAATAAAGTACTGATACATTGAGCCGAAGGAAATGCATGTTACGGTTTTTGTTTTAATTGTGAAAATAATTTTTATTTTCCACACATCATAGTTAGGTGATATGTTGTGTTGCCCGATCACATTAAATTCCAATTACACATTGAAATTTATCGAATTAATGTGGGAGCAGAAAATTTCAAGGGGTCAACATGCTTATAAGACACTGATTAAAAGTCCTTGTTAAGGACTAGAAACCAAAAAGATGCATAGAAGGTACCTTGTATTGTAATGCTCAAATTCTAAGGAAAGTCCTGGCATTACTGTTACTGCAAAATGTCCAGCAGTCAGAATTTAGCCTTTCTCTGGAGCTGTTGTCTGAGGAGGGAACGATTTGAAGGCCTATTGATGTGTTAGGAAGATTTCTTAGGGATCCAAATAGAAAAACTTCAGCCCTTGGATTTCTTCATTAAAACCTCAGAATAGAGAGCTCATTTTATACAGTTACTTGAGCTAACACATTTAGACAGTCTTCTGCTATTAAGTCTAGTATCACAAGACTCCTCCATAAAGAGGCTATGCTTGACTTTTGAGAAACTAATCATAGGCATCCATGTCTTTGAAAGTCATAGCAAAGTATTTTACACGTCTTTTACAAAGTTGGATTCGATCTGCAAGTCCATGAATACCCCACTTCCACCTCCTTTCCTTCACACTTGAGCTCTCAGAACTGAAATTGGGCAGCATTCTTTTCTTACCTCACTGTTGAGACAGAAAAATATCCACTATACCCACTAATCTTGGGGAATTTTGGTGAAAGACAAAAATAGAAAACCTAATCTAATCCCTAAGGATAAGGACACACCAACACACACTCACACTACATGACACAAGCAAGCATAGGTGTCTCAGAGCCTGCTCAATATTTCAGTCATTTCAGTTCCAGCGAACAGGGGGCTGATGGAGGGTGAGCAGTGAGCAGAAGGTGTTTTAAACTCAACCATAAATAAACACAGGAGGTGTTAGAGCTGCATTAGATAGAATTGCCTCTAGCTCACACTTCTCAATCCCTAGGGCCAAGACTGATCTATGCGTGGACTTATTTGTGTGTATGCAATATGCATGTGTTGCTTTGTGTGTGTGTGTGTGTGTGTGTGTGTGTGTGTGTGTGTGTGTGTGTGTGTGTGTGTGTGGGTGTGAATGGTTAAACCACTCATACTGGCTGTGAAGTGTGAGAACAGGGTCCAAGGACAAAGCAGAATGTCAGCCTGTGGAATAGACAGAGAAACAAATCAAGCCAACCAGACAACACTAAATGGAGCCAGTAGAGTTATTGATTCACTGGTTTATTATACACTGATGACTGTTCCCATTGAGAGGGTTTTCTGTTTTTTTTTTGTGTGTGTTTTCATCTAGAATCAACATAAGGGTCAGATAGTTAGGGGACAGATCCTCAGAGGCTATCAAGAACAGTAGATTTCTGCACTGTGACTGGAGAGATGAGTCCCTGCTTAAGCTAGTTTTAGTCATACACACTTGCCTGAATCAAGCTGGCCAAACCATGCAAGACATTTGTGAAGCTGCCTTTATTGAACAAGTTAAATTACTACCGGGTAGTGAAGTACTAAAGTCTTTACACCACAAACACACCAGCTCACTTCCTGGAAACCACAGAGACAGTGAACTTAACACAGAGCGGGCACTAATAGTATAAAGAGTTATTAGTTATTTTAATAGTTTATTGCAGGGGTCCTCAATTCCAGTCCTCGAGGGCCAGTGTCCTATAATTTGTAGATGTATCCCTGATCCAACACACCTGAATCAAATAGTTGAATTACCTCCCCAGTCTGCACTAAAGTCCACCAGATTCCTGCTAGTGACCTCATTATTTGACTTTCAGGACACTGGCCCTCGAGGACCAGCATTGAAGATCCCTGGTCTATTAGTTAGTATTTGATGCATCCAGCTAGGCATGAGTAACTATGACATTCACATGCTATGACAACCATACTGTATGGAAGGATAATTCCATGGTACCAACAATGAAATACAAGCAAAAATGCCTTGGACTTAGACTTTTACTTATTTTACTTATTCAAATGCACATTCACAATGTACATTTTAACTAAATGTCATTGCAAGGCTCCAAATAAAGACAGAAGACAAGAGAAACCGTATAAATATAAGTGAAACTAATTGTGTATTCTTTGTATGCAATGACGATAGAGGAATCATATCTGACTTGTTTATATTTATACGTTGTGATGACTAGTGTCGGAATTGTGACTGATCAGAAAGATTCAACTCAATTCAATTTTATTTATATAGCGCCAATTCATGAAACATGTCATCTCAAGGCACTTTACAAAGTCAAATCAATCATATTATACAGATTGGTCAAAAATGTCCTATATAAGGGAACCAGTTGATTGCTTTAAAGTCCCGACAAGCAGCATTCTCTCCCAGAGAAGCGTAGAGCCACAGGGAGAGTCGTCTGCATTGTACATGGCTTTGCAGCAATCCCTCATATTGAGCAAGCATGAAGGGACAGTGGAGAGGAAAACCACCCATTAGCGGGAAGGAAAAACCTCCAGCAGAACCGGGCTCAGTATGAATGGTCATCTGCCTCGACCCACTGGAGGTTACAGAAGACAGCAGAGACACAACAAGACAGACAAAAAAGCACAGAAGCCCACAATTATCCAGGAATCTGTTCTATATTAGATGGTAATAGCAGGTGATCTGTCTTCCTTGGAATGATGTCACAGTTAACAGAACGCCAGACCAGGTGTACCTTCTATGAAGAAAAAAGAGAGAGAGCAAAAGGTTAAAAGCTCAAATGACAACAGTCATTTCAATTTAATGCAATGCAAAACTGGAGAGCAGTAGACTGGAGAACAGTAGAAATCAGTAGAGTGAGAACAACAAGCCCTGATGTCCTCCAGTAGCCTAAGCCTATAGCAGCACAACTATAGAGGTAGCTCAGGGTAACATGAGCCACTCTAACTTTAAGCTTTGTCAGAAAGGAAAGTTTTAAGATTAATCTTAAAAGTAGACGGGGTGTCTGCCTCACGGACCAAAACTGGGAGTTGGTTCCACAGGAGAGGAGCCTGATAGCTAAAGGATCTGCCTCCCATTCTACTTTTAGAGACTCTAGGAACCACCAGCAGACCTGCAGTCTGAGCGAAGTGCTCTGTTAGGAACATACGGGGTAATCAGAGCTCTGATATATGATGGAGCTTGATTATTAAGGGCTTTATATGTTAGAAGAAGAATTTTAAATTCTATTCTTTACTTAAAAGGAAGCCAATGAAGGGAAGCTAAAATTGGAGAAATATGATCCCTCTTGTTGATTTTCTTCAGAATTCTTGCTGCAGCATTTTGGATCAGCTGATAGTAAAGAATTACCATAGTCCAGCCTTGAAGTAACAAATGCATGGACTAGTTTTTCAGCATCACCCCTGGACAGAATGTTTCTAATTTTGCCGATATTCTGAAACTCTGGAAACCTGTTTAATATGGGATTTAAATGACATGTCTTGGTCGAAAACAACACCAAGACTTTTTACTTTATTACCAGAGGTCAAGTTAATGCCATCCAGATTAAGTGATTGATTAAGAAATTTATTTTTTGAGGACTCTGGTCCAAAGATTACAACTTCTGTCTTGTCACAATTTAAATGTAGGAAATTTAAAGTCATCTAGCTTTTGATGTCATCAAGACATGACTGCAGTCGAAGTAACTGATTGGATTCATCAGGATTTATGGTGAAATATAGCTGAGTGTCATCAGCATAACAGTGGAAATTAATCCCATGCTGTCTGATAATTTTGCCGATCGGAAGCACATATATAGTAAAGAGAATTGGTCCAAGGACTGAACCCTGTGGTACTCCGCAAGTGACCCTAGAGTTTGAGGAAGATTTATTATTAACATGAACAAACTGGAATCTGTCCGACAGATAAGATTTAAACCAGCCTAATGCTTTTCCCTTAATCCCTACAGTATGCTCAAGTCTTTGTAGGAGAATATTGTGATCAACTGCATCAAATGCAGCACTGAGATCTAACAGGACAAGTATAGACACAAGTCCATTATCTTAGGCCATGAGAATATCATTGGTGACCTTCACCAGAGCTTTTTCAGTGCTATGATGAGCTCTGAAGCCTGACTGAAACTCCTCAAGTAGGTCATTACTTTGTAAATGTTCACAGAGTTGATTAGCAACTACTTTCTCAAGAATTTTAGATAAGAAAAGAAGATTAGATATAGGTCTGTAATTTACTAGCTCATCTTGATCAAGAGAAGATTTCTTAAGTAAAGGTTTAATAACAGCTACTTTAAAAGCCTGTGGTAAATATCCATTTACTAAGGATAGATTAATCATTTCTAAAATAGGACCACTGATCAAAGGGAATATCTCCTTAAACAATTTTGTTGGGATTTGGTCTAACATACAGATGAAGCTAATATTTTAGATAGCTCAGAAAGCTCTACTGCTTTTAAACAGTTCAGACACTGCGCAGGTTCTAAAGATTACTCCAATGCTGCCTCACTTACTGAGGACGAGGTAATTATGTTTGGGAGGATGCCAATTATTTTATTTTTAATGGAATCAATTTTATTTATGAAGAATCCCATAAAATCATTACTGCTAAGAGCTAAGGGAATGGATGGATCAACGGAGCAATGACTCTGTGTAAAACCAGAGTTGTACGTTCTCCCTGTTACCAATGCACACTGATTATTAAAAAGGTTGTGTGGCCAGGGCCTCTGATCTGCTGCTAGATTGTTTTCAAATTTCACAACTAAACTTGGAAGCTAGTTGGTTGTCATATCCACTGGAATTTTTGGACATGCAGTAGTTTGCTTTTGATCCTGCATGTAAACAAACTCAAATATTCATATCAGAGCATTGCTGTTTGCTTCCTTAGAGGATGTGTCTCATAGTGTCTGCTTGTACAGCTGTCTGTCTGCCACATAGAACGTTCCAGCAGAACTGGGAACCTCAAAGCCCATGCAAGCTCCTTTTGATGAAATCAAACAGATGTTACAGATGTTACAAATCCAGTTGGATGTTTTTCAGCAGATCTGGGGACTCTTGGCCCCATAACAGCACACCTGCTGTAGATTGTGTGGTAGGCTCAGAAATGTTCAGATGTTTATTACAAAGTGTATAATGCTGTGGAACAATCATCTTTGAAGAGTATTAGCAGCTGCGCAGCTAATACTTGGAATTCTGACAAACATGAAAAGAAGGAATTCTAGTAGGCTCCTGTGTCCTTATTAATAAACCTTTAACTTCATATTGTTTATTGACAGGAAACTCATATGCTTCACCCTGTTCTAAGCAACATGTCCAAAAGCCTTATTTGTGTTTGTCACCTACAAAATCAGGGTTCCATCCTCAGTCCAAGTGTACTTTGACAAGATGCTATAGCACATCTTTGTCATGAAACGGAGACAGGTGGACCCAGTATTCAGGCTGGACAAAAATAATGATATTTTAAAGGGATTTATTAAACAGAAACCAATCAGGTGGAAACAAAAGGGGCATCAAGCCAAAAACGGGACAACAAAGCTCAAAAACCAAAATAGTCCAAAACTTATAAATGTTAAGACTAAATAATCGAAAACAGGGGACAGGCAAGCTCTAATATATGAAAATCAGATCCAGTCAGGCAACGGGCAGGCAGGCAGAAAAAACAGGACAATCAGGGGTCAGGCTGGCTCAGAACTCCAAAGGCTAATTGGGGCAGGTCTACAGGCAAACAAAACAGTATGGGGAATGCTGGACAAGACTCACCAATAGGCATGGAAAGACAATGATCTGGACGAGTGCAGGACACAGAGGCAGGTATAAGTAGAGGAGTGAGCAGGTGAACGGAGTGAAACTAATTACCAGAATGGATGGAGCTGATCAGGAGGGAAAAAGTGGCTGGAAGTAAACTGAAGCTGATTGGATGGTGACTGGTGAAGGGGAAGTGACAGGCAAACAGACAGGATGTTACTGAGATGTGAAACTGAATGACTGGCAGGTGAAAAACAGATAAACTAAAACAGTTTCAGGATAAATCAAGACAAGTATGAGGGATTGCTGCAAAGCCATGGACAATGCAGACGACTCTCCCTGTAGCTCTATGCTTCTCCAGGAGTGAATGCTGCTTGTCGGGACTTTGAAGCAATCAACTGGTTCCCTTATATAGGACATTTTTGACCAATCTGTATAATATGATTGAATTTGACTTTGTAAAGTGCCTTGAGATGACATGTTTCATGAATTGGCGCTATATAAATAAAATTGAATTGAATTGAAACCCAGTCTAAAACAGAAACTAAACCTATGACAGAATTGGTTAAATGAAGAGAATCACTAAACCAAAACAGAAACTTAAACTACAGTTATCCAGAACCAACATAACCATAATGACTAAACCTAAGCTAGAAAACCAAACTAAGAGTAAACAGAACACAAGCAAATAATAAAAACCAGAGCTAATACTAAGACAGGAGAGAGAACTAATTATTCAAATAACAAACAAACCATAACAAAACCCAAATCATGACGATCTCCCCCTTAATGTACTTATGTTGCTGCAATTTTCCCTTATCTGATGACAGCATTACAAAGATAACAGTCAAGTTCCTACAAGGAAATAGAGTCAACAGTCACTTTATTGATACACCTGATCACAAATATTTGGTAGATGGTAATTGTTAGTGATGGGTGTGGCAACACCGATGCGTCGGCGCATAAGTCGAGTTAGTAGAGCAAAAACCATGTCGATGCGCGTATCGCTATGGGAAAGTCACGTGACCGATGCAGGAACTGACGCGCCAAACTGTTTCTGTTTGCTCTAAACTGCACGCGTGTGCATTCGCGCACAGCATCTGGATTCAGCGCACACAGCAAAGCGCACACAGTTCAGCTATGCTGAACTGGATTGTCTTGCGACAAAGCTGGAACAGTCCGGTCAAATTGAAGTTGCCACCAGGGAGCAGAGCGCAACATTTCTAGGAAGTCTGTCATATGAGAGGAGACATTTCTGCTTTGAGCTTAGCGCAGCGCTTCAAGATGGGAACAGCAGCCACAGCCGCCATGAAAAGGGGCCTAGCACTTAACCCATCAGGTATCTGGGAATATTGCAGGATCAAAAACACCACCTTTGAGCCCTGTGGGTTTGGGATTCACCCTGATGATCCATGTTTGGGCTCCTTTCCAGATGTTGTAGTTTTTGACCTGACAAAGATGCAAACATTTGTTTTGTTGGAGTTAAAATGTCCCTATACTAAGAGTTATGTGAATTGTCGCTATGTAATGACACGATGAGGCTCGCGTCCATCACAGCTGCTACTGGCAGGTGAAAGGGCAGCTTCTAATCACTGGCATGGAGTGGTGTGACTTTGTCGTCTATCCAGAGGATGACATTCTTGTCCAACGCATTTATAGAGATACCCGTGTGTGAAACGAACGATTAGGGCAAAGGCTGACCATTTTTACTTTTATGTTTACTTTTCAGGTTGGAGGTCAAACACATTTTGGTTTGTTTGGTTGTCTGAGCTTGTTACTATGTATTTTGTGTTATGTATAGCTTAGTAATGATTCTGTGCACTAATTTTCTATTGTCCTATTTAGTAAACATCTTAACACTATATGCCATTTTGTGGATTAAGTAGCGTAAGAGCTTTTTAAAAACCTATGTTTTGCTAAGGTATCTTGCAAATTTAAGACAAATGATGCTAAGAATTTAAACTGCACAATAAAAGTACTTTGTTTGAGTATTGCAGTTTGTTCATTAATAAAAATTTCCACAAAAGTTTTTTAATATAATCAGTAGTTAGGAAGTATTGGTTTTATAAAGTATTTTATTTGTGTGCTTTACAAACAAGTACCAAACTTTACAAGGGGAAGGAAATCAGCATTGCTTCCATGAAAACAGCGGCAGCCGGTGTGGGACGTTGGAGGCTTTTACAACGGGTTTGGCATGTTGGTGGCATCCTGCCATCCCATGGACTTATCGTGGCATCTTTGTGGCACCTAATGGCCAAAGGTGTGCTAGTGTGTTTTCAAATGATGTATTTATATCACCACATTTGTTTCTCTAATCACGAGTTAAACCACACATACAGTAACCTTATAACTTTTGTATTAAATTGCTTGAAAATGTTTGTTAAATTATGTGAATTTAACACATGAATAATTGAATGTAAATATATAATAGGTATTAAATAACCCGAAAATCTAAGCATTTTCGCAGAAGGGCGACAGGTGGCATGCCGGCTTAGTGACACCCTGTGGCGGATGTATGCCACTGCAGCTGCCACAAAGCTGGTGGTAATTAAACAAGGTTTTATTGGAAATAATATGAATAAAACATAATTATTTGGAAGTAGTTATAGAGTAACAGGTAGCTAACAAATCATTTGCCCACACACAGCAACAGGAATGCAGCAACAGCCGTGACATCTTCTTGGTAAGTGCATGCCAGTGAAAGTCCTGCAGCCACCACCGCAATTGCCACTCCCACTGCCACAAGAAGAGCCAGTAGTTGGTGGAGGTGTCACAAGAAGTGCCAGGACTTGGTGGAGGTAAAGCTTTTATTGGAAATAATGCAATAAAAATATGATTATTTACAAGTAGCTAAGGTGTAACAGGCGTATGTAACAAACAGTTTGCCTAAAAACAGAAACAGCAGTTCACAAAGAGCCGTGGCACCTTCTAGGCAAGAGCATGCCAGTTAAAGCGCCACAGCATGCCACACAGCATGCCAGTGAAAGTGCCACAGCATGCCACACAGCATGCCAGTGAAAGGGCCACAGCATGCCACACAGCATGCCACAGAAAGTGCCACAGCATGCCACACAGCATGCCACAGAAAGTGCCCCAGCATGCCACACAGCATGCCACAGAAAGTGCCCCAGCATGCCACACAGCATGCCACACAGCATGCCACAGAAAGTGCCACAGCATACCACAGAAAGTGCCACAGCATGCCACACAGCATGCCATAGAAAGTGCCACAACATGCCAGTGAAAGTGCCACAGCATGCCACAGGAAGTGCTGGTGTCAGATGCCGCTGCCACAAATCACAGCATGCCACAGGAAGTGCCGGTGTCAGATGCCGCTGCCACAAATTGAGCCTGCAGTCTCTCCACCTTCACCGTCGAGATAATTTTTGCAATTTATGAAAAAACCTATCCGTAGAACTACCACATAAAATGGCAGATATGATTTATCAAAATGTATCACTGACACAACAACTACTTAGTACCTCCACATATACCTGTATAGATTTGGGTACACAGCAAAAACTAAAGTTAACATTTAAGATTTAATGGTTTCAGAGTTGATTTTAACTGGTGCTCAGTGTTACCCGCGTTATTTCCACGAGTTAATTGGGCCAGTGTTGAATCTACTCTGCTGGGAGAAAAATAAGCTCCGCCCCCTTCTTCACAATATTCGTTTCAGTGCAGTCTGAACATGGCTCCATTTTGTCTGTCTCTTGCGTTTCTACACGGTAAGCGCAGCTTCCTAAATTCTTGGTCAAGCACTATTAAATTGATAGAGTGAGTGATGTGAATTTTTTGACTAATTATGACTTAATTTAGTGGCAGCTAAATGTGTCCATTTTTCAACAACCTCACACAAAGTGCTAGCTAGCAGCCCACATGTGGGTTGCTAGCTAGCAACTGATGTACTTACAATTAAAAGTGTTACTGTAACGGTAACACTTAAAAATAATAATGATATCCGACCATATAATCATAAAAGATAAAACTTTTATGATTTTTTTGCCATTTAAAATCATGATTTTGGCCGTGGGAATGTAAAGGTTCCTGCCTATTAGCCTTGACCGGAACTTCAATTGGACCGCTGAGATGTCTCTACAGCAGACAAACATTGCACACTAAGGGAAACACTTTACTTATAAGTTGTATTTTGCTTTATCTAGGTTTATTCCATGCTTCAGTAAAATGTTGATCCAGGTTAACTATGGTGAGGTGCACAAGTATGTTAAGTTGGATGAGGTTGAAGGGCAGTTTGACTTTCATCAATTCCATGAGAGAGGTTGGTTACTTGTTAAACCTCTGTGCAGGGTAAATTATGTATTTAGGTAAAATACATACTTAGTTTTCAACACTTATTTTACAAATCTGTGGTGAGTAAAAGGGATAAGCCATTTTATTTTTGGTTTTGCAATATGTTTTCTAATCTCCAAGTTAATCGTATGATCAACACAAAAAAGGTCATTAATATTTTAATGACACAGTTGGTGATTAGAGCATCAGAATCTAAATTTTGCCTTCTTACTTTTCCAGTCATTGAAAGATTTTGCCTGCCAGCTGATGCCAAAGTTGCATACATGGATGGAACAGATACTGAAGTTGATGAAGAAATATTCAGTGACCTCATTAAACAAGGCAATGTTGTGTTGAAGGTTTACTGCCATGATGGTGAGATATAAAGGCAACGTAAGTCAAGCATCATACAGATTTTACAAAATGATGAAAATGATTTTCTTCTTCAGAGTTCTCTGAAAGGTCATCTGCTTCTGAGTATGACTCAAGCTTCAGCTCAGATGCATCAACATCAACAATACTGAGGGATGAGATCCCATGGAAGATGCAAAAAATTGAGAATGCTAACAATGCAGTGTCTGCCAAAAAGGGTAACAATATATTTTGTGTGCCTCTAAACTCTTTAACCCTGTTGTGACATATTTGGGTAATCAGAATATCACAATAAACTTCCGTTCTGTTCATTCATTTCATAGCGGGTTGAAGGTGTCCTTAACCATACCATACCATACCAACTTTATTTATGAAGCACTTTATACACCGACAGGACCAAAGTGCTGTACACAATCATAAAATACAATGCAATTATAAAATAGAAAGAATTGAATATAAAATACATATTAGAAACAGACACAATAAAACAAAGTGAAATCTCTCAGATTGTGCCAAAAGCCAAAGAAAAAAGATGAGTCTTAAGAAGAGACTTAAAAATAGCAAGTGAAGAGGCCTGTCTTATGCTCAAAGGCAGATCAATCCATAGCTTAGGAGCTGCCACAGAAAAGCACGATCCCCTCTGAGCTTGCATTTTGTCTTTGGGACCCTCAAAAGCAACTGATCAGCTGACCTTAGGGTACGGGAGGGGGTGTAAGAGTGTAACAGCTCAGACAGATAGGGAGGGGCAAGGCCATTAAGAGCTTTAAAAACAAATAAGAGGATTTTAAAATCAATCCTAAAATGCACTGGCAACCAATGTAAGGAAGTCAAGTCTGATGAGCTGGCAGCGCTAACCTGCTTTCAAGGAAGGTACAGAGATGCTAGCAATATGTGCTCATCCACGCGGACAGAAACTTGGCGGAGAGCAGAAAAAAAGAGAGGAGGTGGGCTGGCGATATTTGTTAACGAACGCTGGTGCAATCCAGCGCACGCACATAAGAAGCAACAGATATGCTGCCCAGATGTGGAGATATTAGTGACGAGCCTAAGACCCTTTTATTTGCCGTGTGAGTTCAGCCACGTTATCGCGCTCGGCATCTACATCCCACCCTCTGCTGACGCAGCTGTTGCGTGTGAAAAGATCCACGGAGTCGTCAACAAGCTGCAGACAGATCATCCACACTGCCTCCTGCTGATAACGGGGGATTTCAACCACGCGCCCCTCCGCTCCACCCTCCCCACGCTCACGCAGTACGTCACATGCTCCACAAGGGGAACCAAGATGCTGGACCTTTTCTATGCAAATGTTAAGGACGCCTACACCTCCGCCCCCCTCCCCCCACTCGGTTGCTCGGATCACAATCTTATCTCCCTGCTCCCCCATTACACTCCACTGGTGAGAAGGACATTAGCACAGAAGAAGTCGGTGAAAATCTGGTCAGATGAGGCCAATGAGAGACTGAAGCATGTTCCAAAGCTCTTATGGTGATGGCATCAACAGCCTGACCGAATGTATCACTGACTACATTAACTTCTGTGTGGAGAGCATTGTGCCTACACGACGACTACGGTGCTTTGATAATAACCACCCCTGGGTGACCCCTGAGCTGAAAGTCCTCCTGAACCAGAAGAAGAGGGCTTTCCACTCAGGGGACAGAGATGAACAGCGTAGAGTCCAGCGGGAGCTCCAGTGGAGGATCAGGGCAGCAAAAAAGGATTATGGGAAGAAGATGGAGGAGCAGCTGGGAATGAACAACGTCAGAGATGTGTGGAGAGGTCTGAAGAACATCTCCGGCTTTGACCAGAAGACCAGCAGGACTGCAGACGGAGACATCAAGTTTGCAGATGAGCTAAACAGGTTCTTCACCCGTTTTGAATTCCCTAACACTGGACCCCTCCCTGCCCTAAACTCTCCACACGACTCCAACGACGAGCCATGAAGAGACCTACCATCCCCCCTGCTGTCACCCTCACCAACACCAGAGCCATCCACACCCTCTGCCCTGCCTCCCTCCCCCCTCACAGTCTGACCAATGCAGGTGAGAGATCAGCTGAAGAGGATGAAACAAAGGAAAGCCCCTGGTCCGGACGGCAACCCCCCAGGCTGCTGAGGAGCTGTGCAGATGAGCTCTGTGAGGTCCTCAGCTACATCTACAACCTGAGCCTCAGCCTAGGGGTGGTGCCCACCCTGTGGAAGACCTCCTGTGTGGTACCGGTTCCCAAAACACCGCACGCCAGGGAACCGGCCCACTTCAGACCAGTTACTCTGACCTCCCACCTGATGAAGACCATGGAGCGCCTCATCCTTGCCCACCTGCGCACCGTGGTGAGCCCCACACTGGACCCGCTGCAGTTTGCCTACCGGCCCAAAATCGGAGTAGAGGATCCCATCATCTACCTGCTGCAGCGGGCGCTTACCCACCTGGAGACCACCGGGAGCGCTGTGAGAGTCATGTTCTTCGATTTCTCCAGTGCTTTCAACACCATCAGACCGGTGCTGCTGAGGGGGAAGCTGGAGGACGCTGGGGTGGACAATCATCTGGCTGACTAGACCATCGACTACCTCACTGACTGCCCTCAGCATGTGCGGCTGCACGGCTGTCAGTCAGAGGTGGCCCTCTGCAGCACCGGGGCCCCCCAGGGCACCGTTCTGTCTCCGTTTCTTTTCAACCTCTACACCTCGGACTTCACCTACAACACGGACAGCTGCCATCTTCAGAAGTTCTCTGATGACTCGGCCATTGTGGGCTGTGTGTCTGAGGGGAACGAGCTGGAGAACCGGTCGGTCATCACGAACTTTGTGGACTGGTGTGAGATGAACCATCTGTGTCTAAATACCAGTAAGACCAAGGAGATGGTGATCAATTTCAGGAGTAGACCCCCACCTCACTCACCTGTGAACATCCAGGAGCAGGACATAGAAACTGTGGAGAGTTTTAAATACCTGGGTGTTCATGTCAACAATAAACTGGACTGGACTCACAACACCGACACTCTGTATAAGAAGGGCCAGAGCCGCCTCCACCTCCTGAGGAGGCTGAGGTCTTTTGGCGTAAGTAGACCTCTGCTAAAAACTTTTTATGACTCTGTGGTGGCCTCAGCGCTCCTTTACGCTGTCGTCTGCTGGGCTCCTGGCAGCACAGAGCGGGACAGAAAGAGACTGAACAAGCTGGTGAAGAAGGCCACTTCTGTCCTAGGCTGCACTCTGGACTCAGTGGAGGAAGTGGCTGAGAGGAGGGTGTTGTCCAAGTTCACATCCATCATGGACAACACCTTCCACCCCCTGCACCAGACTGTAGAGGAGCTGAGCAGCTCCTTTAGTGCCAGACTCAGACATCCTGTCTGTAAGAAGGAGCGCTACCGCAGGTCATTCATTCCTGCTGCTACCAGATCATATAACGCTGGAATATAATAGTAACCATAACCGTAATAAGTAACGTGCAATAACTAAAGGACAATAATGCGCAACTCATGTGAATTCAATCTCTGGATTATACGTATAACTGTTACAATTACTGTAATAAGTGTTTTGCAGTAACTATATGCAATAATGTGATGTGGTATATTGTCAACATAAATGTCATTCATTCCTGCTGCTACCTGATCATACTTTGCTGCTTTATACCTGTAACCATTATAGTAATTACTGCAACCATGCACCATAGATGCAACAATAACTGTAATATCTTATGTGCAATAAGCTATTTAAACAAGGTGCTATAACCCGTGCAATAAGCCTGTGCAATAATCTTGTATAAAGAGTATAATAACATATGTGCAATAACCTATTTATACATAGAAGTGTATAGAATTGTATATAGCTGTATAACTCTTTCTAACTGATTCTACTTACCTACTTTGGCACCTTCTTCTGACTTTTGACTATTGACCCGATGGGACAAGTGAATTTCTCCATTGTGAGATCAATAAAGCTTATCTTATCTTATCTTATTTCAGGACCGGAGTGATATGATCACATTTGCGCCTCTTCGTCAGGACCCGGGTAGCGCAATTTTGAATATGCTTCAGCTTTTGCAGGCTCCTGCCAGTGATCCCAATGAGGAGAGCATTGCGTTAATCCAACCTGGAGGATATAAAAGCATGGATCAACTTCTCAGCGTCTGGTTGGGAGAGGGAAGGACAAATTTTGCCGATGTTTTTAAGATGGAGGAAGGAGACCTTACAGAGGTGGAGGATATGGTTGTCAAATGTGAGATTTGAGTCAAGTCCGACTCCATGGTTTGTAATAGAGGTGGACAGAGGAATGTGATGGCCAAGAGTTGGTATACTGGTGAGGAAGGATTCGGTTTTGCTGCTGTTTAATTAAAGGAAGTTGTCAGATATCCATCCCCTTATCTCCTCCAGTCAGACCTGAAATGCAGACGGCTGAGGGGAGTGTGGAGTCCATTTTTATGTATAATTGTGTATGGTCTGCAAAGCAGTGGAATGAAACTTTGTGTTTATGGATGATATGAACAAGGGGTAGCAGGTAGATGGTGAAAAGGGTCGGACCGAGGACAGACCCTTGTGGCCCTCCACAGCTAATTGTGTGGGGTGATGAATGGGACCGTCCTAAAGTTACATACTCTGTCCTGTCTGTGAGGTATGACTGGAACCGACTTAGTGTGGTTCCTGAGAGGTCTATTACAGACTGGAGACAGTGGAGCAGGATGTTGGTGAAAAAGTCCATGAACCTAGTGCACTGTTCTGTACTGGTGTCAGCATGTGCGTGTGTAGGAGGTTTCAGGAGAGAATTTATTTATGCGAATAATTGTTTTGAATTTCCAGTGGAGGTTGATATTTTATGAGAGAGATATTGGGACGTGGCTGTGGTGAGTGCTCTGGAGTACAATTTGTGGTGTTCACGGTAGGCCTGTTTGAATACGTGTAAGCCACTGGATGTGAATTTCCGCTCCAGGACTCGACCAGCCGTTTTCATCCTCCGAAGCTCTGATGTTTGCTAACGGGCTGACCTGGAAAATGTGACTGTTTTTGTTTTGATTGGTGCATGTACCTTACGAAAGAAAAATATATTTACCAATATATTACTCCAAATATATTCTGTCCGTCCGTCCGTCTTCTTCCGCTTATCCGGGGTCGGGTCGCGGGGGTAGCAGCTTCAGTAGGGAGGCCCAGACATCCCTCTCCCCGGCCACTTGGGCCAGCTCCTCAGGAGGAATCCCAAGGCGTTCCCAGGCCAGCCGGGAGACATAATCCCTCCAGCGTGTCCTGGGTATTCCCCTGGGCCTCCTCCCGGGGGGACGTGCCCGGAACACCTCACCAGGGAGGCGTCCAGGAGGCATCCTGACCAGATGCCCGAGCCACCTCAACTGGCTCCTCTCGACGTGGAGGAGCAGCGGCTCTACTCTGAGTCCTCCCCGGATGACTGAGCTCCTCACCCTATCTTTAAGGGAGAGCCCAGACACACTACGGAGAAAACTCATTTCAGCCGCTTGTATCCGGGATCTCGTTCTTTCGGTCACGACCCAAAGCTCGTGACCATAGATGAGGGTAGGAACGTAGATCGACCGGTAAATCGAGAGCTTCGCCTTTTAGCTCAGCTCTCTCTTCACCACAATGGATTGGTACAGCGCCCGCTTCACAGTAGACACTGCACCAATCAGCCTGTCGATCTCCCGCTCCATCTTCCCCTCATTCGTGAACAAGACCCCAAGATACTTTAACTCCTCCACTAGGGGCAGCACATCCTCCCCAACCCGGAGAAGGCACTCTACCCTTTTCAGGTTCAAGACCACAGTCTCGGATTTGGAGGCACTGATTTTCATCCCGGCCGCTTCGCACTCGGCTGCGAACCGCTCCAGTGAGAGCTGTAGATCATGCCCTGATGAAGCCAATAGGACCACGTCATCCGCGAATAGCAGAGATGCAATCCTAAGGCCACCAAAACGGATCCCCTCAACACCTTGGCTGCGCCTAGAAATTCTGTCCATAAAAGTTATGAACAGAATCGGTGACAAAGGGCAACCTTGGCGGAGTCCAACTCTCACCGGAAACGAGTCAGACTTACTGCCGGCAATGCGGACCAGACTCTGACACCGGTCGTACAGAGACCTGACAGCCCTTATTAAAGGGCCCGGTACTTCATACTCCCGGAGTACCCCCCACAGATTCCCTCGGGGGACACGGTCGAATGCCTTCTCCAGATCCACAAAGCACATGTAGGCTGGTTGGGCAAACTCCCATGCCCCCTCCAGAATCCTGCTGAGGGTATAGAGCTGGTCCAGTGTTCCAAATATATTGTAATATATTTTTCCCACAAAACATTTCCAATAAATTATGTTCTTTTCACATGGAATTATATATTGATGAAACATATATTTTGCAATATATTATATATTGTAGTAATATATTGCAATATATTGCAAAATATACAAATGATTGCCGATTTCCATATATTGCCATATATTTAACATTAATATATAATATGTGTTTATATACCCGAAATGTATTTAATTTCATATTTATAAATATCCTCCATCATCTATTGCAACTTTATATAGGCAAATGTATTGGTAACATATACATACAGATACACACACACACACACACACACACACACACACACACATACATACATATGTATATATATATATATATATATATATATCCATCCATCCATCCATTTTCCAAACCGCTTATTCCCTCATGGGGTCACGGGGGTTGCTGGTGCCTATTTCCAGCGTTCACTGGGCGAGAGGCGGGGTACACCCTGGACAGGTCTGTATATATATATATATATGTATATATATATATATATACCCCGTTTACACTACCCCTTTTTAACCGTCCCGAGACCAGTCCGAGCTCGGTAACCGAGATAACTATCGAGTGTAAATGGAACACAAACTGAACTGAACCGAGCCAGACACAACCGGACCGCGCTAAATGCAGACGAGTTCCATGGGTGGGCTCGGCACGGTTTTTTAGTAGCCCGGTTCTCTAATAACAAAGAGCGCATGAGCAGACCGCATCATCTCCTTACAGCCAGCTGACATTTCAGACATTCATAATGATACTAGCTTCCTTACCGTGCCACACGATTTCCAGTGATGATTCTGCTTAGCACTGCGATGAACCTCAACGTCTGTCGTTGTTTCCTGCGTCTGCAAATCCTTATTAGACGTTTGTTTGTCTTATCCTCTTCCCAACAGCCGACTCTATCAAGTAAATTCACCAAAAGTTGTCGTCTTCACCTGACTCTCCGCAAACAATGAAATATCACCAAACATAACTTCCTGAATGTTACGGGCGCCGGCAATTTTATTTGCTTGATTTCTTTCTTAACTCCCAGAGAGCAGTAGTACCGCAGATCGTCACTAGGAGGTGAGGAAACGAAGGAGCCAAGATAGCGTGATGTGTAAAAGGTTGTCACAACCAAGCTCGGCTTGGTTAACTGATCCAAACTCGGACCGAGCTCGGCATGGATCAGTTTAACAAGGGTAGTGTAAATGGGGCTATAGTGAACAGGTACCTGCAGAAAGTGGTGGTGGAAAAAGTGCAGATAAAGAACAGGCACACGACGCATAGGTGGTACTGGCCAAATAACCACTTCTATTTAAAGCCTACAAGTATACTAATACTGCTTAATGACGTGGACCGAGATACCCCTTCTGGAATAGGGTGCTAGGAAGAAACCCTAGCACGTACACTTTCAGTGGACCACTGGGTTACTTGTGTTTGTGAATTGATGTGACATGCTGGTGAAGATTCTCAGTCATCCAGGTCATGGTTATTCCAAAAATACTTGTTTTCTGTGGTTTGAAGACGTTTCGCTTCCTATCCAGGAAGCTTTCTCAATTCAAAAAGTCTGGAGTAATGTGGAGCATCAAGCTTTATACTATTGCCCAACAAAGGCCTTGTAATGGCTTAGATAACATGCAGATTTAACAGAAACAGGTCCACCCCCTTAGTAATGGGCAGTCGTTAAAGTCATTAAGCCAGCAGATTGAACCGAAATTGGCCCACTCCTCTGTAACGAGCAGTCGCTAGGGTCGTTATTGGCCTGGCTTGAAGGAACAATGTTTTGATCACCCGAATGAGGGTGAGAGTTGAGGTGATGATTGGCCGGCATTAATCCTATAGCTGTATTACATAGCAACAGTCCAACAGTGTGCTCCTCAAAACCCCAGACCAGTCTAGCATTGTCAGGACTCAGTCAGCAGGGCCGTGCTGCTTGCTGCCGGTTCTGCTGCCCTTGTTTTTCCACAGGTGTTCGGTGTTGGCTAGGGGGCGGAGCCCACACACCTGTTTGAGCAGCACCAGATAGCTCTACAAAAGCAGCGCTCAGACAGCGGGAGGATGCCAGAGTGTTACCGTTGTGGTATGCAACCAGCCTTGACCTCTAGCTCCCTGATCTTCCTGAATTGCTTAACACTCTTACCTCTGTGTCTCCCAGGTTCCTCTCGTGTCCTAACGTCCTCCTCCTGTGTCAGACACCTCCAAGTATTTCCCGTATTGGCTCATCTCCGGAACACCTCCTGGTTCCTCTCGAGTCAGATCCCCTCCTTTGGACCCCAGCCGCCTTCGGACATCTACTGATTCCTCCCGCTGTCCTGGATCCCCTGATTCGCCGGTGCTGCTCAGACCCGTTCTCGCCTCCGCTCTCTGGTCTCTTGGACACCTGTGGTTCCACCACCAAGCAAGCGCTGAGCCCACAACTCCTCCTCCCCGGTCCGGTTTCCCCACTCAGTGGTAAGCTTACGTCCAGCAGTACATTCCCCTTGTCCCCTTCTGCAGTTAATAACATCTCTCGTTCTCCTAGATTGCTCCGGTCCCGTGTTTTCCTGGTCCCCGTTCTGACTCAGCTCTGTACGAGCAGATCCCTCTTTGTGATTCTTGCAAATAAACCTTTTTATAAATCCATCTGTTTCCCGAGTGTATTCTGCATGTGGGCTAAGCACATCAAGCCAAACATGACAGAAGAACACTTTGGCCAAACAGCACCAGCAGATATACTCGGTCGAACATTAACTGCACAACAGGATCAAATTCGGGGTTTAGAAGCTGCTGTAGTGGGCTTACAAGGGCAGCTGCAGGGTTAAGCTTCCCAGCTCAACCAACTAGTGAGTATGGCTAGCGCTAGCCAGCAACCAGCCACTTCCGCGTCCTCGAGCCCTCCCCCCAAACCTCTGTCAGCAACTTCGTTTCCGTCTGTAACCGAATCCTCCTCGCCGTCCCCGGAGAAGTTCTCCGGAGAGGCTGGAGATTGCGGTGGCTTTCTGTTTCTGTGTTCCCTTGTGTTTAATCAGTCCCCACGTTTCTTTTCCCATGACTATGCTAAGATTTCTTATATCTTACGGCTGTTAAAGGGCTGAGCGCTGAGGTGGGCAGAGTCCCGCTTTCCTGACTTCCAGCAATTCGATTGCACCTTCAGCGAATTTATCTCTGAGTTTAAAACAGTTTTCGCTGGCGAATCCGATGAGGCCTCGGATTCCCAACGGCTACTTACCTTGCGTCAGCGGGGCAGACGAGTTGCAGATTTTCTCTTTTGAGTTCCGTACTCTGGCGGCGGCGGCTGGTTGGGAACAGCGAGCACTTAAATCTGTGTTTTTCCAATTCTTAAATGAGTCCCTTAAGGACGAACTTGCGCGTGTTGAACAGCCTGATACTCTTAACGAATACATTGCTCTGGCGGTCAGATTGGACAACCGCTTACGGGCGTGCAGTAAGAGCCGCCCCGAACGGCCGCCAGTTTTTCGACCGGCTCTTAACGAGCGAACCCCCACCAGACCCGCTGTAGCGCCTCCTTCTCCACCGGAGCCTATGCAATTGGGCCGTGTCCGACTTACGCCCGATGAAAGGCAGCAACGTATGGACTCTCGGCTCTGTATTTATTGTGCCTCTCCCACGCATTTCATTAGGGACTTTCCCGATCGGCCAAAAGAACCGGTCCACCGGTTGTAGAGGAGAAACCAGCGGACCAACGTCAGCTATCTCCTCCATCTCCTCCACACCTTTGTTTACCTGCCATTGTTGTCTCTGGCCGAGACACGTCAGCATTAATTGATTCGGGCTGTGACTTCAACCTAATAGATCGATCATTTGTTCAACAGGCCAGGATAGAGACGATTGCTCTTAGTTCCCCCCTCCAGGTTTCTGCCTTGGATGGGGGTCTCCCGAAAATCTCCCACAAGACAGTTCCGTTGGAGATCGTGGTTTCAGGAAACCACCGTGAACGTGTTTCGTTTCTTGTTTTTCCAGTTAAACAGGCACCTGTGGTCCTGGGCTTCCTGTGGAAGCCCAAGACCACCTCCACCAAGACCCCATTTACCTGGACTCCCGAAGCACACTCAGCCTTTGTCAACCTCAAGAACCGGTTTTCCCAAGCACCTGTCCTCATCTACCCCGACCCCTCTAAGCAGTACATTGTCGAGATCGATGCCTCTGACACTGGTGTGGGAGCCGTCCTGTCCCAGGTGTCCGATGCAGACCAGAAGCTCCATCCATGCGCCTTTATCTCCAGGCGTCTGTCCCCTACGGAGAGAAACTACGACGTCGGGGACAGAGAGCTATTGGCCATCAAGCTCGCCCTGGAGGAGTGGCGTCACTGGTTGGAGGGATCTGAGCAGTCAGTCCTCATTTGGACGGACCACAAGAACCTCGAATACATCCAAACAGCCAGAAGATTAAATCCCTGTCAAGCCCACTGGTCTCTGTTTTTCTCCCGGTTCAACCTCTCCATCTCCTATCGTCCCGGCTCCAAGAACGTCAAGCCTGACGCCCTGTCCCGTCTACACTCCTCCCCCGATTCCGAGAAGGAACCAGTGGCCATCATATCACCCTCCTGCGTGCTTGGTGCTCTCCAGTGGGAGGTACAGGACCTCATCACCCGTGCTCTACCCACAGACCCAGACCCCAGAACCGGTCCACCGAATCGCACCTACATTCCTTCCACCGTAAGATCCCAAGTTATTCAATGGGCCCACTCAGAAAAGTTCTCTGCACATCCCGGAATCCATCAAACCCAGACTCTCCTCGCCCGTAGTTTCTGGTGGCCCACATTGTTCCAAGACGTTAAACAGTTCGTCCTCTCATGTCCCGTGTGTGCCCAAAATAAACCATCCAACAGACCCCCTGCCGGCCTCCTTCAGCCCTTACCAGTCCCTGAACGTCCCTGGTCCCACATTGCCCTAGATTTTGTTACAGGACTCCCTTCCTCCCAAGGCATGTCAGTCATACTCACAGTTGTCAACCGTTTCTCCAAAGCCTGTCACCTGATCCCACTCCGCAAGCTCCCCTCCGCTCTCCTCATGGCCCAGCTACTGGTTAAACATGTTTTTCAACTCCATGGAATACCTCGTGAGATTCTGTCTGACTGTGGTCCCCAATTTACATCCCGGGTGTGGAAGGAGTTTGCCGCGGCCCTTGGGGCCCGGTATACCCTGACCTCAGGGTACCACCCACAGACCAACGGTCAGACAGAGAGGATGAACCAGGAGCTGGAGACTGCCATCCATTGTCTCACATCCAAGAACCCCACCGGATGGAGAAAGTACCTGCCCTGGATTGAGTATGCACACAATAGCCACGTTTCCACTGCCACTGGCCACTCTCCCTTCGAGATCTTTGTAGGATACCAACCCCCACTCCTTCCCAAAGACAACAATCAGGTCACCATCCCCTTCGTACAGGATCACATCACCCGTTGCCGTCAGATCTGGACCCAAGCCAACCAAGCCCTCCAAGAGACTGCAGAGCAAAATCGCCGATTTGCTGACCAGAGGCGGGTTCCGGTCCCTGCCTACCACCCTGGTCAGCGAGTCTGGTTGTCAACCCGAGACCTCCCCTCCCGAGCAGCCGCACGAAAATTGTCTCCCCGATTCACCCTACGAGATCACCTCAGTCATCAGCCCCACCACTGTTCGTTTTCGTCTCCCGTCCCACTCCTTCCATGTCTCACAGATCAAACCCGTTGTGTCAAGTCCCAGGAGGAATCATCAGATGTTCCACCTCCATCATCCTGACTTGTCTGGGTTGTCAGGGGGCAGCCCTTGTGGGGGTGGGTGTATTGTCACAACCACCTCTCAGATCTGCCATACCGTGTATGTCTGCTCTCCATGCATCCCTAATGTGATTAAATTGTGTAATTTACCTGTGCTATTTATTCCCTCTACTTCCATCACTTCTTGATACAGCTCTACTGTTGTGGCACAGGATGCCATATGTTACCCAAAAATTACCTCATGCCATCTTCAGTACCAATCTCATATTTAACAGTATTGTTTGCAATGTTTATCATTAGTTCTGAATATAATTTCTAACATGGAATGTTTATTCTATAAAATTCCCAACCAGTGCTATAGTTTATTAACCTGACTCATGCCAGACGTATGTTGCTCTGCCTAGCTCCACTCACATAAATCTGGGACATCGCCCATAGAAAGTGATTTCTCCAACCAATTTTATGGTCTGGCCAATCAGGACGCAGGGCTGGAGTTTCATAGATGTGACGTAGTGGAGACGCAACCATGACGTGAGACTGTTTTGATTCAGACAATGGCGGCTCGTTGAGGATAGCAAGCGTTAGCATTGATGCCGCTATTTCTTCCGTGTTGTCCAATCTACCTAATATTGTTTCATTAAAAGAACATCAGAGAACGGCTCTGAAGGCTTTTGTTGGTGGAAACCATGTTTTCGCCCTTCTCCCGACTGGATTTGGCAAGTTTTGTTTTCCGGGGCGCATCCGCAGCGGTTAGCGTGAACCATGTTAGGAGGCCTTTAGTCCTCAACGCGGTCGGCCCGGGATCGACTCCGACCGGCGGCGCTTTGCCGCCTGTCTTCCCCCCTCTTCCTGTCAGCTCACTGTCAATAAAACGCCACTAGAGCTGCAAACACATAAAAAAAAAGTTGTTCTTTTTTCCTGCGTCGGTCTCATCAGCGTCACGGGTTAGCTTCGGTGTGAGTGGTTGAAATAGCACGTCGATAAAGATGACAGACAAGTGGCTTATCCAATCATATGCAAGGATTTTTGATAAGGCCCAGCCTTCAATAAAGGCAATTCCTATGGCGGTGTCCCAGATGTATGTGAGTGGAGCTAGGCGGAGCGACATGCGTCTGGCTTGAGTCAGGTTAATAGTTTATAGCAGGCTTTCCCAAACTTTTTCAGCTGCGCACCCGCTTCCGTGTCCCAACCGGGTTGACGCACCCCTAATCTTCAAAAAAAAAGAAAAAAGAAAATATATATACAAAACATCTTTATCTCGAAAACATCTATTTCAATTTCCATGCTTGTTTTGCATCTCCTGGTGGAGGATCTAATTACTACAGGTGGTAAGATGCATTTCTATCAAAGATAGAAATGCATAGATGCTTTTATCAAGCAGTTTTCACAGAATACTTTAAAAAAGATTTCGGGAACATAACTGTAGGATAAAGATCTGTAAGATATTAGCTGTTAAACTTTAGGTTTAGCAGGAATATATAGCTAAGTGCATTATTTGTCTATATTTATCTGTACATTCCATAGTCAGACTGCAGCATATTTAAACATTCCTTACATTTCTAAATATATTTTCAATAAAAAAACTGTTTTAAATGTTTTGTGTAGCTATTGTGTAGCTCTGAATTGTACACTTATTGAGTTGTATGTGTATCGGTGTAATTGGCTGGCTGCACAGCAGTGAAAAATATGTTTATTTTTTATATAATAAAGAAAGTACTAATTTGTAACAAAATTACTTTGTTTTTGCCACCCTATTTGATTCCCATTAAACCCTCACACCGCACTTAATAAAGTGTGACCCAGAACCAAATTCTTCCATGGAGAAATTATGCCGTAATAAGAAGGCACACCCCTTTTAAAATACATTTTTAATGTATTGGCATGCATTTAATTTTTCAAAAGTTTCTCATTTATGGCATCACAGTGGATCAATACCCAACAACATAAATCAGTTGCACCTGGTTTTGTTCACTTGAGGTTAAATGTAGATAATTTAAGAACCTGACTATTTCTTGTCATGATTTGTTTACCGAAGAACTCAGGAAGCGCACACGGGACTAAAGTTTAAGAGTTTTTATTTAAAGGAAGTGTGCTGGATGGCGGATGATGAAGACCGGAGGTTCAGGGCTGCAGAAGGTCAGGGATGTAGGTGATGGCAGGAGCTGACGGCCCGGAGAGAGAGAGACCACTCTAGCAGTCTTCTGGAGACACTGTGGCACAGAGCTGAGCTTCTCCAGTGAAACAGTGAACGAACAGTCTTTAGAGTGACTGACAGGACTAACCTTAACAACAGGAGCAAACCAAAGCTTCCAAGGCAAACCGGGGACTGGCATGGAGAGGTGTGGAATGATGACGGCCCAGTGCTGAACTGAAGGCAGAGGGAGGTTTAAATAGAGCACTTCACAGGTGGAACAAGGGTCTGGCTAATTGACTGGTAAATGATTCTCAGGTGTGACTGACTGCTGAGGAGGTGAAGTGAAAATTGACAGAAAATAACTGATGACTGAAAACTAACAATAAATAAAGTCAAACCTAACCCAAAAGAGATGAAAAAATGAAAACAACAGAAAAACAAAGCCAAACCAAAACTCAACCATAACATTTCTATGATAAAACACAGTTGGCAGAGCATGTACTTTCTTTTTTGCCATGAAAGCACCTGCTCATTTAAATGACTAAATCCGATTTAACCAAATGTGCACAATATACAGTAGATCATCTGATAAAATGGAAGCTTTTGTTTCAGATAATCGCGTATACTGTATTTCAGGACCGAGAGGGCTTGGTGTGTCTTTACAATGTTTGGAGTATTCATTTACATGTAAAGCATATTCTGAAATGTCTCATTTTAATATACGAAGGTTAATAGCAAAAGGAAAGACATTTTACTTATGTTTGGTAGCCTCGCTGAAGCCGAGCCGAGAGACTTCATGCTACATTAAGATTCTCGTCTCTCTGTGTTTGCATGCACACAAAGAAACAGGCTCTGCTAGGATTTAACTTTGTTTGTAGAGCTCACACTAGGAAAGTAGCCACACGGTCATGTTATATAGCAGTTCAACATTCCTGTGCAGACACAGACTGCTGACTGTTCACTTACTGAATGCTCAAGGTAATTTCATAACTAAGAATGATAGCACCAGTAGTGTTTCTATTGGAGGAAAATCTTCCTGCATGAGAAAAAAAAGATTTTTTTTTTAAATTTCACAGACAAACTAAAAATATGCAAGAACAAATAAATAGATAAATTAAATGTATTTCAGAGGAATATTTACTCACTGTCTTTTTATTTGAAGAACCAGTTTCTTTCTAAGTAATAGTAACCTGCCGCTTTCAGTGTTAGATGGGATTGTCAATTGTTCCACTGCTGTCTTATGGCAAAATAGGCAGCTGCTTTCCATTGCTTTTACATGTGCTCCTAACGATAACATATATTTGTTTTCCAAGCAAATATACAAGCAAATGCTAGCAGATGAGATTCCTTGTGAATCATTAGCTCTTCCAGAACACAGAGGCTTGGTTTGCGAATGTCAGCTGCCAAAGAAAAAAATGAAACTTTATGTCATTCAATAATCAGTTTTTAGTAAACAAAAGACCTTTTGCTTATTTGTTCTAATCATTACACTTACCACGGGTGAAATTTGGACAATGCTTGCCTTGTTTTAAAATCACATTATTTTACTTTTCAGATTTCAAGTGCCATTTTTGTCTGTGACATGTCTGTCACATTTGATAAATTAGAAAATTATCGAAAAGTTCATTTATTTCAGTAAGTCAATTCACTAAGGGAAACACTATATATGTTGACACTGAGTGATGTCATGTTAAACCCTTTATTTCTGTTAATTATAATTTTTTCCAACTCCAGCAAAAAAAAAAACAGCATTTGAGATTGGAATATCAAGAATCTTTATTTTCACTATGTGTTACTGTGGTGAACATTTTTTTAGACAGACACCAGCCCAGGATGTACACAAATAATATACACAAGCGTAGTATTTTCAGCCCTCAAAGCCTCTTTGATGAGACATTCATGCTCGCAATAAATGATGTGCAGTAACCTTAGACCCTCATATACAGAGCCATGAAATCAGACATTCCTGATAAATTAGAGTGTGCAAATATTCATTAAACATAGTTTAATCATTATATGTCACAGACACAATCTTCTTAGCAGGATGTGATACCCTTACAGCTTTTGGTAAGAAGCTGTTTTTGAGTCCGTTTGTTTTGGATTTAATGTTCCTGAAACATTTACCTGATGGTACATTGCATCACACCATCAAAAAAGCATAATATTTCACGCAGAAATGCGAGCTTAATGAAAAGTATCTTTAATAACCAGCTTAAAGTTTGTTTTTATCTATATTTAAAGGTACTTTCATCTGACAAACAAGCTTCCTAGAAATGTATATTAAATTTTTTTGAATATGCCATAACAGAAAAATGAAGTCAAACCAGAACTTAACCATGACAATGCCTGCATGTCATATAGAGATACACAGTTGTATCTGCGCATTAATTCTGCAGTACGCATAAAAAATCCATCCATCCATCCATCCATCCATCCATCCATCCAGCCATTCATCCATCCATCCATCCTCTTCCGCTTATCCGGGGTCGGGTCGCGGGGGTAGCAGCTTCAGTAAGGAGCTCCAGACTTCCCTTTCCCCAGCCACTTGGGCCAGCTCCTCTGGGGGAATCCCAAGGCGTTCCCAGGCCAGCCAAGAAACATATTCCCTCCGGTGTGTCCTGGGTCTTCCCCTGGGTCTCCTTCCAGTGTGACTTACCCGGAACACCTCACCAGGGAGGCGTCCAGGAGGGATCCTAACCAGATGCCCGAATCACCTCAACTGGCTCCTCTCGACGTGGAGGAACAGTGGCTCTACTCTGAGTCCTCCCTGGATGACTGAGCTCCTCACCCTATCTCTAAGGGAGATCCCAGACACACTACGGAGAAAACTCATTTTGGCCGCTTGTATCCGGGATCTCGTTCTTTCGGTCATGACCCAAGGCTCATGACCATAGATGAGGGTAGGAACGTAGAGAGCTTCGCCTTTTAGCTCAGCTCTCTCTTTACCACAACAGATCGGTACAGCGCCCGCTTCACAGCAGACGCTGCACCAATCCGCCTGTCAACCTCCCACTTCATCTTCCCCTCATTCATGAACAAGATCCCAAGATACTTAAACTCCTCCACTAGGGGCAGCACATCCTCCCCAACCCAGAGAAGGCACTCTACCCTTTTCCGGTTCAAGACCGTGGTCTCAGATTTGGAGGCACTGATCCTCATCCCGGTCGCTTCACTCAGCTGCGAACCGCTCCAGTGAGAGCTGTAGATCATGCCCTGATGAAGCCAATAGGACCACATCATCTGCAAAAAGCAGAGACACAATCCTAAGGCCACCAAAACGGATCCCCTCAACACCTTGGCTGTGCCTTAAAATTCTGTCCATAAAAATTATGAACAGAATCGGCGACAAAGGGCAACCTTGGTGGAGTCCAACTCTCACTGTAAACGAGTCTGACTTACTGCCGACAATCCGAGCCAAGCTTTGACACCAGTCAAACAGAGACCTAACAGTCCTTAATAGAGGGCCCGGTACTCTATACTCCCGGAGTACCCCCCACAGGATCCACTGAGGGACACGATCGAATGCCTTCTCCAGATTCCACAAAGCACATGAAGATTGGTTGGGGAAACTTCCATGCCCCCTCCATGATCCTGCAGAGCTGATCCAGTTCTACGGCCAGGACGAAAACCACACTGCTGTTCCTGAATCTAAGGTTCGACTATACAACGGACCCTCCTTTCCAGAACCACGGAATAGACCTTACCAGGGAGGCTTAAGAGGGTGATTCCCCCTTTTTAAATAGGGGGACCACCACCCCAGTTTGCAAATCCAGGGGATCTGCCCCCGATACCCACGCAATATTGCAGAGTTGTGTTAACCGACACAGCCTCACAACATCCAGAGCCTTAAGGTACTCAGGGTGAATCTCATCCACCTTGCCACCAAGGAGCTTGTTAACTACCTCGGTGACCTCAGCACCAGGGATGGGAAAACCTGACCCGAAGACCCCAGGCTCTGCTTCCTCAATGGAAGACGTGTTGGTGGGATTAAGGAGGTCTTCAAAGTATTCCGCCCACTGACACACGACATCCCGAGTCGAGGTCAGCAGCACACCACCCCCACTATAAACAGCATTGGTACTGCACTGCTTCCCCCTCATGAAACGCCTGATAGCAGACCAGAATCGCCTCCAAGCCATATGGAAGACTTTCTCCATGGCCTCTCCGAACTCTTACCACATCCGAGTTTGGTGTGGGAAGAGCTGCCTGCCGTTTTGACTGCCATTACATATTAGCTGCTTCTGGAGTCCCACTGGTCAATGAAGCCCAATATGACTTCTTTTTCAGCTTGACAGTTTCCCTCACCGCTGGTGTCCACCAGTGTATTCGAGGGTTTCCACTGCGACATGCACCAACAACCTTGCGGCCACAGCTCCAACTAGCCACTCAGACTCAATGTCCCCCACCTCCCTCGGGACGTGTTCAACACTCTCCTGGAGGTGGGAGTTAAAGCTCTGTCTCTGGACTCTGCCAGACATGCCCAGCAAACTCTCATAATATCTTTGGGCCTGCCAGGTCTGACCGGCTTCTTCCCCAACCATCAGAACCAGCTCACCGCCAAATAGTGGTCGGTGGAGAGCTCCGCCCCTCTCTTCACCCGAGTGTCCAAGACATGTGGCCGCAGGTCAGATGAAACAACAACAAAGTCGATCATTGAACTACGGGCTAGGGCGGGGGTCGGCAAGCTGCGGCTCTAGCTCTTTAGCGCCGCCCTTGTGGCTCCCTGGAGCTTTTTTTTTAAATATATGAAAATGGAAAAAGATGAGAAGGAAAATATATTTTCTATTTTAGTGTGGTTTCTGTAGCAGGGAAACCCTGAGACATACAGTCTCAATGTTTTCCAATGATGTAAAACGTGTACAATACATATTACATTTCAAAATATCTGTCAATGGAGATTTGCGTCATAAGCTGCGACACACGTTTCTTGCAGCTCGGTGTAATGCCAGGCGGGTCGCTGTTGTAAACAAACTGGTGGGTGTGTGATGAGCCATAGATCCCAAAGGGAAAAAGAGAAACATAGCTGAGGAGAACAGAGGATTCAACATTTCTTGGACCGAATCTTTTGCTTTTATTGGTGATATCACAGTAAATTGGGCAAAAGACGGCTATTTCTGCCCTGCGATGGACTGGCGACCGTTCCCTCTAAGCTGCGCGCAACCCCATCTGGGTTCAGCGCGTACAGCAAATCTATGCTGGGCAGAATATAAATTCAAAGCTGAATTGTAAACAAAATAATAATAAACCAAGTCATTTTATAACTCTGGTGAGACGGTATTCAATGGCCCCACTCTGTGAGCGCCAGGTGCTGATCAGAGTGCACCGCTGATTGATGGGTGGGGCAGACGCCTTTATAGTTGGGCAGGTTGCGGTGAGCGTCTTTGTTCTGGGCCCATTTCAGAAAAAATGGCAGATCTACCTTAAGTAGAAAGCTGCTGCTCTGAGTAGTTCTTCCTCCCTCTGTCATACTCGGGTTTTCGGTTTCAGAACAGGTGATATCAGTCAGGTAACTAAACTCAGTGTCCAACCAACCATGACTTCAACGCGAGCACGAGCATGAAAAAAGCACTGATCAATGGAACGCAGATAACGTGTTTCACCATGGCAACAACAGGAAATAAGCCTTAAAGTGAGCATTTCCCGCAAGTGGAATTAGAAAATTTTAATAAAGGTATATGAAGAATATTTTGTCATAGGAAATAATGCTGTTGCTGCTGAAAAAGCGAGTTGGCTTCATTTGAGAGTTATTTGATGGAGAATTAAAGCTGCTTTATCACACTTCACTAATTCAACACAAAAGGGGAAGTGGGGAGGGCGCATTGATTACAAAAAGCATTGAAAGGACATGGCAGCCAATCATGATGAAGTGTATTCAGGGATGGTTAAGTTCTAAGTTTTTTTATGTTTAAACATACTCAACTAAATCATTAATTGGCTATATTCAACATATGCAATTAATAATTGGATGGTGTGAGTTATTGAAATAACTGATATGTTTATCTTTTTGCGTGGAAAAATCCCCAGGATGGGAATATTGGCTTTTTGAGATCACTGTTATCTGTAGCAACTGATCCAAGTGGAAGAAAGTTGCCCCCTGACAGTTCATTTGAAAGTCATCCTAGAGATTCTGGCCCACTGCCCAAAACCAAAGAGAAGAGGATAATGCACAGAAATTAAGCTAAAACTCTATTGTTTTATTTTATATACGTTACCTTTATAAAAGGGCTGCTGTTTTATTGCACTCTATTGCCCAAATAAGGGGTACGGGGGTTGTTGTGTTAGTGAGCATTAAAGATAACTGCACTTTATTTTCATGGGGAGGTCTGAAGTTGTAGGAGGCCTATTGTGCATGTTCCAGTGTTGTTTTTTCGAATCCTCAAAATAAAAATTACTTAAAAATAATTTCTTTATTATTCATCAATGCAATGAAATAGAATTTGTTAATATTGTTATGGAAGTTAAATTTAAAGCCTCATCATACAGCAGTATAGTCAAGTTATTCTCTCCAAGATGTGCAGCAGGGAAAATAATCATGAATGCTCATTATGTATTTGTAGCCTACTTAGACATTTGATGGTAGACTAACATAGCTAATATAGACACAGCACATTTAATGCTTTTGTTATAATGCTTATATCAGACTTTTAATTTTTTCTCTTTCAACATTTTGGGTTGCTGATCCCTGGCCTAGGGTGACCTGGTGTCAAGAACACATATGCACACCCGTATGCTTGAACATGTTGTTCGTGATGGACAATCCATGGCGAGCACAGAAGTCCAACAACAGAACACCACTCAAGTTCAGATCAGGTGGGCCAATCCTCCCAACCACGCCCCTCCAGGTCTCACTGTCATTGCCCACATGAGCATTGAAATCCCCAGCAGAACAAGGGAGTCCCCAGGAGGGGCACTCTCCAGTACCCCGTCCAAGGACTCCAAAAAGGGTGGGTAATGTACACTGCTGCTTGGCGCATAATTCAATTCAATTCAATTCAATTTTATTTATATAGCGCCAAATCATGAAACATGTCATCTCAAGGCACTTTACAAAGTCAAGTTCAATCATATTATACAGATTGGGTCAAAATGTCCTATATAAGGAAACCAGTTGATTGCATCAAAGTCCCGACAAGCAGCATTCACTCCTGGGGAAGCGTAGAGCCACAGGGAGAGTCGTCTGCATTGTACATGGCTTTGCTGCAATCCCTCATACTGAGCAAGCATGAAGCGACAGTGGAAAGAAAAACCACCCATTAACAGGAAGGAAAACCTCCAGCAGAACCGGGCTCAGTATGAACGGTCATCTGCCTCGACCGACTGGGGGTTACTGAAGACAGAGCAGAGACACAACAAGAGAGACAAAAAAGCACAGAAGCACACATTGATCTAGTAATCTGTTCTACATTAGATGGTAGTAGCGGGTGAGCCGTCTTCTCTGGATGATGTCACAGATAACAGAACGTCAGACCAGGTGTACCTACTATGAAGATAAAAGAGAGAGAACAGAAAGTTAAAGCAGAAATGACAACACATAATGCATAATTGAAGAACAGTAGAACTCAATATAGTGAGAAAATTAGATCCTGATATCCCCCAGTAGCCTAAGCCTATAGCAGTAAAACTATAAAGGTAGCTCAGAGTAACAGCCACTCTAGTTATAAGTTTTGTCAAAAAGGAAAGTTTTAAGATTAGTCTTAAAAAGTAGATAGGGTGTCTCCCTCGCGGACCAAAACTGGGAGTTGGTTCCACAGGAGAGGAGCCTGATAGCTAAAGGATCTGCCTCCCATTCTACTTTTAGAGACTCTAGGAACCACCAGCAGACCTGCAGTCTGAGAGCGAAGTGCTCTGTTAGGAACATACGGGGTAATCAGAGCTCTGATATATGATGGAGCTTGATTATTAAGGGCTTTATACGTTAGAAGAAGAATTTTAAATTCTAGTCTTGATTTAACAGGAAGCCAATGAAGGGAAGCTAAAACAGGAGAAATATGATCCCTCTTGTTGATTTTCATCAGAACTCTTGCTGCAGCATTTTGGATCAGCTGAAGACTTTGAACTGCATTTTGTGGACTTCCTGATAGTAAAGAATTACAATAGTCCAGCCTTGAAGTAACAAATGCATGGACCAGTTTTTCAGCATTACTCCTGGACAGAATGTTTCTAATTTTGGCGATATTCTGGAGGTGAAAAAAGGAAACTCTGAATGGCCTACTGCTATAGGCTTAGGCTGCTGGAGGACATCAAGGTCTAATTTTCTCACTCTACTGATTTCTACTGTTCTCCAGTCTACTGTTCTCCAGTTTTGCATTGCTTGTCGTCATTTCAGCTTTTAAGTTTTTATTCTCTCTCTTTTATCTTTATAGTAGGTACACCTGGTCTGACGTTCTGTTAGCTGTGACATCATCCAGGGAAGATGACATTCTATTTTTAGGTTATTTTTTTGTTTAAAAAGTCAATGTATAAGGTGGATGCACAAACATTTTATTTCAGTGTTAAATACTGTTTAAAGTAATGGATTGTAATAAAAAATGTGTCCGGACCTTTACTGGTTGTATATTTTCTTTATTCGGACCCCGGTGATTTTTAATTAGTGACCCCTGATCTAGGTGTTGCCCTGTGATGGACTAATGATCAGTCCAAGGTGTACTCCACCTGTCACACAACAGCTGCGCTAAATTTGCACCATCGCCTACACATGCATGACCCTGCATGGATAAATAGGTATAGGTGATTATTTTATTTTTATTTTAATGTTGTTTTTATTTCATGTGTTTAAATAAAGTATCTATTAATTCAGTTTTACCTGGTTCATTTAGCCCTGTAGCTGCAATCTTCTTTGTTTTTTATATTTGTCCCATTCATAATGTCATGTGGTTGCTGTTGTGTACATTCATATTGCGTTGTGGGTATATAATATATTGTTGAAAGAGAACAACATTTACTACTCTAGGTCTGGTTGAGGTGACTAACACTCACACACTTCTGTATCGGGTTCTGACCGACTGTTCTGAATGTCAGATGATGGCATACACTATTCTCATTGCTAACACAGTACACAGGCATTTTGAATGATTTGCTGTGATGTCAATAATGGATCGCAACAAACTTGCAGATGGTAAAATGCCAAACCAACGGAAAGATTTAGATAGTAACACCAAAACAACACATTGTGATTTTCTCACCCAGGTATTCCTGTATCAAGCAAAGATGCATATTAAAGATTTGTCGTGCTGCAGCCTTGCTTGCTGCACCATGGACATTTCAGGGCACTATTCACCCTCCATACATCCCAGTCTCCTCTCCACCTCAGTAATCATCTACACCCGTCAGCCTCTAATCAAGCCAGAACTCATCTCACCTGTCATCCTCTCTATTTAAGCTGCCTGCATTCAGTCCTTCCTCGTCGGTTCGTTCTGTTGGTTTCTGTTTTCTCTTGTTGGTTTTGCTCATTGCTGCTCACTTCATCTGGTTCTCGTTCAGCCTGAGTTCTCCGCCTGTCTGCTGTGATTCTGGTCCTGCTCTCACTCCAGTCGTGCAAGTATTCATCCAGCCGTGCTGTTGATCAAGCCTGGTTTCCAAGTCTCCATTCTGTCGTGCCGCTGGTCTAGCCTGGTTCCAAGTCTCCGTTCTGCTGTGCTTCTGGTTATGCTGCCTACATGCTCAGGTTTCATCCTGCTTGCCAGCTCCAGCCTTTAACTGCTTGCTGATCCAGCCTGGTTCTGTCTCTCTGGTCTCCTGCTTCCACTACTCATCATTCAATAAAACTCACAAACTAAGCTCTGTGTGTGGTTCAGTGTGGGTTCAGTATACAAATCATGACAGAACGAACTGACCACAAGAACCCGCCAGCTACATGGATCCTGCTCCGCTCTCGGACAACAGCGCAACGGGGCAGGTTCTATTGGAAACCACCCAGCACCTAATGGAGGAGTTCCGGGAGGTCATTCAGGCCGCCGCACTCAACCCACCTTGGAGACGGGTGAGTGCTCTGGCTCAAGTGTGGGGTCTGCTGGAGAGCAAGACTGAGCTCCTTCCATTCCTCAAATCCTCGGGACTGTTCGAGGAGCTCAGCTGGAACGAGCAGGAAGCATTCGCTCAGCTATACGGCAGGCCGCCTCCTCCCAGACCTTCATCCTTCACCAGGGCTGCTTTCAGCGCAGATTCAACCTCAGCTGTGACTCTCGTCCCGCCCACGAGCCTATCAACCTTGGCTGCCATCTCCACTGAAGCAGCTTCCCCCACTCCAGATTCTGCCGCGGCGCCTGTCGCTGATGCGGCTCTCGCCGTTGTCTCCGCCACTGTCTCCGCCACTGTTGTCTCCGCCACTGTTGTCTCCGCCACTGTTGTCTCCGCCACTGTTGTCTCCGCTGATTCTGGTCCCACTTCCCCATTGCTAGCAGCAGCCACTCTCTCACCGCCCGGCTCCTCTCGACGCAGACGTCGGACTCGTCGATGCCGGAACTCAACCACTGTTCAACCTGAGGCTCAGCTGATAAGCACGGCTGCGATCCCTCCGCTTGGAGCTGACGTCACCTCCATGTTCCTAGTGAGTCAATCTGACGGCATCGCGGCTGCCCCAGCGAGCCAGAGCAGAAGCCATGCTGTTACCCGTCATCTCAGTCACCACCTCCACGACACCCAGCTGGCTCCTCGGGTGAAGCCTTCAGCCGCTGCTCGGAGGTCCTCGCCTCGTTCGGCCAAAGCGCCTCGGGTTCATGAGACCCAGTTGTGGGACTTCTTTTACGGGGATAGGGATGACCTGATTCCCTATCGGCCCACACCAACGTCAGAGGCTGAGGTTTCCATAACCCCACCACCGGCTTCATCTGAGGACCCAGTTCCTGCTCAGCCCGCAGCCAAGGACCCAGTTCCTGCTCAGCCCGCAGCCAAGATTTCAGTTCCCAGTCCAGTGTCTAACGCGGGTGATGAGCACGCCAGTCTGATGTCCAACACAGGTGATGAGCATGCCAGTCCAGTGTCCACTGTGGAGACCCGGGAGGGTCCACAGCCTGTGAAAGATGTGGGGACCCTGGAGGGTCCGACGCCCGCCGTTGATGCGGAGACCCAGGAGGGTCTGCTGCCCGCCGTTGATGCGGAGACCCAGGAGGGTCCGCCGTCCGCCATTGATGCGGAAACCCAGGAGGGTCCGCCGTCCGCCGTTGATGTGGAGACCCAGGAGGGTCCGCCGTTGATGCGGAGACTCAGGAGGGTCCGCCATCCATCGTCGATGCGGGGACCCAGGCAGGTCCACCGTCCACACGGGAACCCAGGCGAGTGCACCGCCTGCCAGAGACGCGGGGACCCAGGAAGGTCCACCGCCTGCCAGAGATGCGGAGACCCAGGAGGGTCCGCTGTCTCATGAACTCTGTAGCCCGGGGCCTCCTGAAGCCTGCAGCCCGGGGGCCTCCTGAAGCCTGCAGCCCGGGGGCCTCCTGAAGCCTGCAGCCCGGGGGCCTCCTGAAGCCTGCAGCCCGGGGGCCTCCTGAAGCCTGCAGCCCAGGGGCCTCCTGAAGCCTGCAGCCCGGGGGCCTCCTGAAGCCTGTACCCCGGGGCCTCTTGTAGCCTGTACCCCGGGGCCTCTTGTAGCCTGTACCCCGGGGCCTCTTGTAGCCTGTACCCCAGAGGCTTTTCCCGAAGCCCGTAGCCAGGCGTTTCCAGAAGCCCGTAGCTTGGGTACTCCTGTAGCTTTTAGCTCGGGTTCTCCTGAAGTTTGTAGCCTGATCCCATCTGAGTTTCTTAGTCTGATCCCGGGGCCGACCCCTGTAGCCTCTAGTCCTGTGACCCATGTAGCCTCTAGTCCCGCGACGTCTGTAGCCTATAGTCCCACGACCTCGGTAGCCTATAGTACCACGACCTCGGTAGCCAGCAGCCATGCTCCACTCTTAGTTGGTAGCTGTCTTTCCGCCAGGGTGCTCATCCACCGCTGGCCACACCAGATCGAGCCGCTTCATTCAGGTTGCTCTCCGCGACGCCCCTGTCTAGTTTTGCCTCGTCGAGGTCGCCCACCACGACGCCCCTGTCTAGCTTTGCCTCGTCAGGGTCGCCCTCCACAACGGCCAGGTCTGGCGCTGCCACATCGGGGTCGCCCACCACGACACCGACCTAAGACTTTGCTGGCTCCCACCGCCCACCCTGGGTGGGTTGTTTTTGTTTTGTTAGAGACTCTAGCCCACCATCCTATGCCTCCCTCCGCCCACCCTGGGTGGGTCGTTTTTGTTTTTGTTCTGTTAGAGACTCTTTCCCACCCCCACCGTCCAGTACCTCCCTCCGCCCACCCTGGATGGGTAATTTTTTTGTTGGACTTGGAGTTTTACTTTTGTGGTCTGTTTCTTTTGGCCGTCTGGAAGCCGGCCTTGGGGGGGGGGGGGTGATGTCATGCTGCAGCCTTGCTTGCTGCACCATGGACATTTCAGGGCACTATTCACCCTCCATACATCCCAGTCTCCTCTTCTGTTGGTTTCTGTTTTCTCTTGTTGGTTTTGCTCATTGCTGCTCACTTCATCTGGTTCTCGTCCAGCCTGAATTCTTCGCCTGTCTGCTGTGATTCTGGTCCTGCTCTCACTCCAGTCGTGCAAGTATTCATCCAGCCGTGCTGTTGATCAAGCCTGGTTTCCAAGTCTCCATTCTGTCGTGCTGCTGGTCAAGTCTCCATCCAAGTCTCCATTCTGTCGTGCTGCTGGTCAAGTCTCCATCCAAGTCTCCATTCTGTCGTGCTGCTGGTCTAGCCTGGTTCCAAGTCTCCGTTCTGCTGTGCTTCTGGTTATGCTGCGTACATGCTCAGGTTTCATCCTGCTTGCCAGCTCCAGCCATTAACTGCTTGCTGATCCAGCCTGGTTCTGTCTTTCTGGTCTCCTGCTTCCACTACTCATCATTCAATAAAACTCACAAACTAAGCTCTGTGTGTGGTTCAGTGTGGGTTCAGTACACAAATCATGACAAGATTATGTTACTCTATCACATATGTAGTCAAGACAGTATGGAAGATAGCTGGACGAGGCACCAGTTTTTAGCAAAGATGTGTTGCTGTTACCGGAAGCGACAGAATAAAGACATTAAATACAGCTAGAAAACCTCTCTAGTACCCGGAGCACTAAAACTGTTTCTTTTGTTAAAACAAACCACCTTGAGTGCTTTGTCATGTCAGACATAGTATTGTGGGGAAAAGTTTCAGTTTCGATGGCCAAATGTACTCTTCTGATGATGAAATCCATAATTCAACCTGAAAAAATGTAATTCCCTTTCCCTATTTTGCATAATGGTTAAAAACAACCCGGTAGATAATTTCCTCTTGTCAGCAGTGATAGAACTCACATCATTAAGCACATCCTGGAAGTGTCGGAATAGTTTTATGAATGTTCACTTGTAAAAAAAAAAAAAATGAAAAGAGGGATTTAAGGACCTTGTATGTCACGGTTGGAATTGTATTTACTTATTAAACATAAATATCTATCTATCTGTCTATCTGTCTATTTATCTTTCCGTCAGTCTGTCTGTCTGTCTAAATTTTCACTTAAATGTAATCAAGACATGTTTTTTTTAGATTTTTTTTTTTCGACCAGTTGCATTTACTGCTTTATTATTGGACCTGAAAAACCACAGCATGACTAGAATAAGAATGTTTAGTAGATAAGAGATATCTGGAGGTTTTCTTCAGGTACTGGACCTGCTGTTTGTCAGCATCAGCAGGTATGCTGCTTGTGTGTGCTGCCATTTGTGTCCAACAGAAGCCTCTCCCCATGGGTCTAATGAATACCAAAGGGTAGAGCTTCCAGCCAATCCAGGTTAAATGCTCCTGACAGCTCACCGGCTCCAGGTCATGCAAGTGTCTTCCAAGAAACTCATAGACAGACATGTAAAGGTACACACATTTGTCCACTTCACCACACACATATAGAGTTTCTTTGCCTCAGGCCTGTCCCTGCTGTGTCAGACATGGGATTTACCTCCCTTCATTCCTCCTGTGTTTAATCGATGTGCCTTTGGCACTCTCATCTTCAGCCCTGTCTTTACTTTCATCCTTGCTTATCAGGCCCCTCTCTGTATCCTTACTCGACCCCAATCTGCAACGCAACCTAATGCCATGTTCTCTGTGTGCTTCTAAAACTGTACATCAATATCAGCTACATCACATTTCTATTTTGTTCCACTCATTGTTTAATTCAGGTTAAAGCAATGAATGGAAATTCTTTATTTCCTCAATCAAATTGCAGTTCTTTTTCATGAAAAACTCTAGTAATATGGAAAAAAGAGATGCAGTGCACACACTCAAACTCGCCACACACATCCTAAACTCCCAGATAAAAGCAAAATAAATAAGTACTCTTAATCCCATACCTTAGCTAAATCCTCAAAATAAAAGTGGAGATGCACAAAAAGCTGGTCAGCAATTACAAGAAGGGTTTATTTGCTGCAATGCAGATAAGGGTGATTCCATGGATTATTGAGAAAGACATTTTTAAAAGGAATTTCTTAAATAAAATGTAAATAAAATGGATAACTTGTTTTTAACAGGTACTTTTTACATTTAATGTGTTGAGAGATGCCTTCCTCATTTGCTGTCAGTAACAAAGTTCTTCATTGGTTGAATGCAATTTCATTATCCTACTCTGAATAATTTAGGAGTTAAAAGTTAAAACTGTTTAAAATCAGGGTTTCCGCGGGGCATTAAAAGTCATTAAAAGAATTTTTTTAAATTAAGGCCTTAATTAGCATTAAAAGTCATTAAATGTGATTATTGGTGGCAATATTTTTTCTAAAGAAATACGGTCATAAAAACAGTTTCGTCAGATATATTATCAGATATAACTGATTCCGCGTGTTTGCGCTGAACTGCTTCCGGTTGATCGTAAAGCCGTTTGTTTTTACAATGGCCGTTTCTCAATTCACGAGAGTTCTCGTCAAGCCGGTCTTGGCAAGAACACAGGAAGATCAGACTTGACGAGAACGCGAGCACGCAGCACGTATTGTGTATTGGAATAGAAGTATACTCGAGCACTCGTGACGTCATCACACCCACAGTTCTTGAGCATTTCTTTAACATTCAAAACTATTTACACACTACACCATCATATCTTATTGAAAATGTTTTTTTTATTACATTTCTAAAAAGTCTGAAAAATACTTAAAAATTGCAGAACTGTGGGTATAAAACCAGCAATAGCATCAATTTCTTTGTTGGGAGTTGTAATTGTAGTTGTAGAGGCGATTGAATCTTCTTTAAAAATCAGAACTTTGTAGAAGCAAAATACGATACGAGCAACATTGCTGTTGCTTCGGTCGTTGGTCAGCTTTACCAGCATGCTGAAGAGGAGGTGATGCAGTTGAGGAGGAAAATCCGAGCAAGGAGAAGATTGATGCAGCAGAGGAGGCTCAGAAGGCAGGCTTTGCTCACCCATCTATTGCCAACTGGTAGGCATTTTAAGATTGACAGCCTATTTCCTACTTTTATCTTTACAAAAAACATTGAGGATGGTATTAAAAACGTGATCAGGTTGAAATTGTGACTATTTTTCCTATAATTAATTAAAATGAAAACCCAGTTTTAACATTAAGAACAGTAGGGTTAAGCTACTTTATTGCACCTACTGACCTTCACAGCACTGATCATTAAGAAAGGGGAAAAAAACATATTTTTATGTCTGCCCACCTTTACAGTGATTAATCTATAAATTATGTGCAGTTAGTTCAGCCCATTTTTCAGTGAAATGGTAAAAATACCAGAGAAGGGAAGCCATTTGTTACATTTACTATACATTTTACCTTTTCTTTCTTGAGAACTAAAATAATCTGCATGTTAAACAGTTATAGTTTTATGCTGTGAAAAGGTGAGAATTGAAAAAACAATTATGGTAACATTTGGCATTTTTTATTTACAGGAAGAAACAGAAACAAAATATGTGAGGATAAACACCTCTGTGCCGATCCTCCAAATATTTTTTAATGAAGGGGACCTGAAACCAGCCTTCAGGCTAAACAGGTCCACCATTGTCCTCCTCCTTCAGCTGCTGCCCATCCAGAAGGTCCATGGATGGCCACAGGAGATAGAGGTGCTGCTGACCCTCTGCTGGCTGGCCTGCGGTGCATCCTATAGGGAAACAGCTTGCCAGCAAGATCTCCTACCTTCTGGTCCTTAAATAGAGCCAGCAATGACACACAATTGATACATAGATTATATTAATTGGATAGAAGATTAAGACATATCAGCATATTACCTAAATTACAAGTTAATTTTATATTTGGTACAGGTCAAGTGGAGGCATGCTACAACAGACACCACGCCAAGGCTGATAAACATCACTGAGCGTGCCTTTGGTGCTCTGAAGACACAGTGGCGTTCCATCTTCTTCAGGGCGTTGGAGGTCCGCCTGACGTTTGCCCCAAAAGTAATCGCCGCCTGCTGCATCCTCCACAATATTAGTATAGCAGCAGGTGACCAGCTTGACGTGGAGGATGAGGAGGTTGACCCAGAGGAGGATGAGGAGGTGGATCCAGAGGAGGACGACCACCCGGCGGCTGAAGACAGGGAGCTGCTCCAGCTGGCTGCATGTTTAAGTGAACATGACTACACCTGACCTAATGTAGATCAGTTCTAGTCATGTTCACATGCTGCTTCATTTCATTTTTAACCACCTGGAAAAATACATAAAATAATGCGTAAATTAATTTCCATTCCAACTATTTTTAATTGTAAGTTTATAGGCATTGTCTATTTGTATAAGATCTTAATAGGAGTTATTTCTTTGTTTTAAACCATGTTAGTAACTGTTAATAATTTGTTGAATATATTACACCTTCCTTCTGTTCCAAAGATGAATCATTTGTATAAAATAAATGTCTGTTATTTTCATATATTATTATTACTATTGTTTTTTTTCCCTCTTTCTCCTCTCAATTATTTTTGTCCTGACTCAGAATAAACTCACTTAGATAGAAAAAACATTTATAGAATGTATTTATTTATTTATTTTATATGCTGCTGTCGTCCTTGGGAGACATTTACAATTTATTCCAGCAAGTATTGAGTTAATAAAGCAACACACGTCAGTCAGATAAACACAAAACAGATAAATCATAACCAGCGGTACTACACACACTACTTGGCCGACAGAAGTGTCCTAAAGACGGACTAACATCAGCCCTGGCTGCGGGTTCCCTCGGAGGTCTGCGGGTCACTCTGCTCCGCTCAATGTCGGACTATTTATTAAAATTATGCACTAACTCTGTAAACAGGCCACATAGAGAAGCTTAAAAGTATAATGTTCTCGCCTCAAACGATCTGAAAACGTACTTTTGAACAACAACAGCAGCAGAAAAGGGAATTTTTAACTTACCGCTGTGAGCTCTGTTTGCGCTGTCTCAAATCAAGCTGCGGCCGCGGTGCATTCTGGCCAAGCGGTCAGTCTGAAGAACGCACAAGTCTGCTCTGATGCATGCTCGATAAAGAGGGTGGGCGAGAACAACATCCAGGGATTCGGCGCGTTCTCGGTTTGGCGTTCTCGGCAATTGGAACAGTGCTCGGGCTGAGGCTGATGACGTGTCACGAGCACACGAGAACGCTCAAGAACGCATATTGAGAAACGGCCAATGTTCGGAAAAGAAGCTCGAGGCGGAGAAAGATTTTGTAAAATGCAAATTTCAACAAAAGTGGATGGAAAACGAGAAATTGGGGACATGGCTGCAGCCTGTCAATGTTAAGGATGAGGAAGGATTTTGCTGTGTTTGTAAAAAAATTAAGCTGCACAATGGGTGTCAACGCTTCACGATTTCACATGAAGTCAGACAGTGTAGTCCAGGGTATACGCGGGTATACGATGCATAGCATAGCCATTTATTATTCAGTCAGCATTGCGTATACCCACTTCTGGAGCGATATTTGTATCTTTTGTTTGAGCGCGCAGTGAGACAGGTATTCAGCGTTTAAACAACATGTGCGTGCTCAACTCTGATAAACTCTTCTCAGTCCACTATGCTCGCTCGCGCTTGGCTCAGTGTCTGCCATGACCTGCTGCTTCCACGCTCACCACCAGCTGTGCACCCACTCGGCTGTTTCTCCCATAGACACAATATATAATGTCTATGTTTTCTCTGTTCGCTCGACTCTGTGCGCTGGCGACTTCAAAACTGTCCACCTCACCGGCCAATGACAGACAGGGTTCTTTCCATCCAATCAGAGTAGGGCTTGCAAATACTGCATTCAGATGGATTAAATGAAAATGCTGCACATTTGGCAGAAATTACTAAACATAACGGTGGGATGGAAGAAAAAACAACAACCAATAAACAGTTTAATATTTTTGCCTAAAATATTTAATTTAAAATAATTCCTTGACTTACTAAGTGAGGTGTGAAAAATCTTTATGTCTCTTTTCTTTCCAGCTTCTGGGTGATGATGCAAAAGTTTCTTGTGATCATAATCATCATCATTGTCATCATTATTTAAAGAGCACTTTAACAGGAGGAAAAACTAACTTGTCAGGATGCAGCCTGAAGGCTGCATTTTGAGCATTTCCTGGCTCCTTCTCCCTCCACTGCAGCCCTGATTACACCCTGATCAGCCATACCTGTCAGGCTGCAATCAACCACGGACTAAACTCTCCTTTATAAGCTCACCCCAGTATGTTCCTGGTTGCCGGGTCGTCTGCAATCTCCACCTGCAACCTCCACTCACTCCACGCCTGTTTACGGCCTTGCTGTTGAAACTCCTGTCACCCCAGTGCTTCACTACTCTTGTTTTCTCCAGTCAGCCTGCTCCTGCAAATCAACAAATCAACTCCAGCCCGGTAACTGACTCTGGTTTTCACCTTCCACTACTCCTTCTTACAATAAACTCTCAAAATCAGCTCTGTGTGTGTGTGTGCTCTGTCCGGGTTCATGAAGACAAATCATGACATAACTAAAATCTAATAAAATGACTTGGGTAAAGACTCAACAATTTAAAACAACAATAACAATAAGCTGTTCAAATCCTTAAAAACAAACAGAAGTTCTTTAAACTGAACTCTAAGATAAACAGGCAACCAGTGAAGGGAGGCCAGGATGGGGTAATGTGCTTTATTTTATGTTTTTGCATTAAAAGGTGTGCAGCAGCATTTGAACCAGCTGCAGACGTTTGAGTGAGGGCTGACGATTCAGAGATAAAGAGAATTACACTAATCCAGCCATGATGAATGAAGGCTTGGAGTAGTATTTCCATGGTTTTGCCTTGAAAAAATAGGTTTTACTTTTGCTTTGTTCCTTACATGATAAAAATGACTTAACTGAGGACCCTTTTTGAGTGTCAAGTTTAAAATCACCGTCCATTTTAAATTTGAGGGGCTAAACATTCATTGTCAGGGTGTCTAAATCAACAGGATCAGCACTTCTTTGGGTGTTTCAACTTGTATATTTGACAATTCATGATTTGCAAAGACAAAGATTTGAGTTTTGATGTTCTCCTAATTAACTATTTTTTTCTATAGATTTTCATTCAATTTAGGAATTTCCATATGCCTTATCATCTAGGTCTATATTAAAAAACCTACAGTAAAGTAATGAAATGTTGATTCTGGATGTAGTGTAGAAATTCCTTTTTATATAAACCAAAGAAAAATTTACATTACTTGCCAGAAGCTGGATAAAATCTTTTAAAAAAAGAGACCACAGTATTTTCACACCTCACGTAGTATCTCAAGGAAATATTTTAATCTAAATGTTTTAGGCCAAATATTTTAGGCTAAAATGAGTAAACCCTAGTGATGAGCAGTGTTACATGTCATTGTTTCTAAAACAGCATTTTTCTCAGCTGCGTCTAAAAGGGCAAACATTGAGAGTATAGCCACTTCTCCAGTGGGTATAACCCTAACAGCCACAGATCAGCTGCAAGGGGCAGACAGCAGCTAACAATGTCAAGTTACTTTTCTGTAACCAACGCATTCACGTCCGCATTAGCTACCGCAAACAGCACAGCAGCAGCTGGAGCAAGCTCTACTGCCACTAATGTCAGGAAATCAGACGGTCTGCGAACAACATTTGGAGCCTATGCCACACTGCATGCGGAGGTTTCTGTTGTCTGAACACAGCCATCAACAAGTACTATGTGTATATATATATATATATATATATATATATATATATATATATATATATATATATATATATATATATATATTAGGGCTGTCAATCGAATAAAAAAATGTATCTAATTAATTACATATTCTGTAATTAATTAATCTAAATTAATCGCAAAAATATTTTTCTGTGGAAGTATTTTAAATATTTAAATTCAAGTGATTCAATGAATAATCAGCATTAGATACATTAAAGTTCAAAAACTTTTTTATTCCATTTCATGCCTTCAGACGTTTTAACATGTGTCGTTGTGGCACATGTGGCACACAGTAACGTAGGGGACACAATGAAAATAAATGAACACTCCCCTCAATATCAACACTTTACAACAGTAAAGTGACGTCCGCGCTACTTCCGGGTTACGCCGGTAGGCAAAAGCAGGACTGTTCTCGCCAAACACCGTGACAAAACGGGTGAATTAGAGCGTACTTTTAGTTTATTTTTGGAATCTAAATAATGCCTACGACTTGTTGTGTTCCCTGTTGCACACAGAGGCATTCCAAATTGTCGGATGTATGTTTCTTTCGTTTACTGACGGACGAAAAAGAAATGGATATTTTCAGTGAAAAAGGACCCAGGCAGACAAATCCCAATCGACTGTGGGAGCCATCATACCCCGACAGAATTTGCAGTCTACACTTCATCTCCGGTAAATACAGCTTAATTTTGCACTGGTCATTGTTCTGCTTAACTAATTAAAGCCGCAAGCGGCGTCAATCGGCCCTGCAGCCAAGCGCCTTCGCGCACTGCCGGCCGCCAGCCACCGCAGAAGCTGTCACGCATTTTCCCCGCCCGTCCACCGGGCGATACACACGAACGCATTGGGCAGCACTCGCCCACTACTCACAAAAAATCTGGTGCAGATCGATCGATGCAGCGAGGAGACACAGCCATTGAATAATGATAATGCATTTGGCCATCTGGCCGGACTAAATCGTTTGGCCAGCATTCACAGACCTGCTATCTGGATGGTATCTGGCAATCTGATACCATCAACCATCAGCTTACTCTTAAAACGATCTTGTGATACGTCACCTAAAGAAGAAAAATACGTCCTTTGCTCTGTTTGCGTCTGCCGCTGTGCTCGCTTTCTGCCTTCTAGTCCGGCGCGCAGGCGCAAAAAAACCCGGATGAAAACAATAGCAGTGAACTACCTTATACGATTTGTTATTTTTTTAATACATTTTTTTAATTAATCGAAATTAACGCGTTATTTTGACAGCCCTAATATATATATATATATATATATATATATATATATATATATATATATATATATATATATATTCGTTAAAGTCATTAAGCCAGCAGATTGAACCGAAACTGGTCCACTCCTCTGTAACAGGGAGTTGTTAGGGTCGTTATTGGCCTAATAACGACCCTAACAACTCCCTGTTACTTCGGAAAACAAGTCCAGTTGTTTTGTTTTTTACTTTTTTTTGGAATGACCATGACCTGGATGACTGAGAATCTTTACCAGTATCCTGAGATTTATTCGATATGTACTCATAAAATCCATCAAGGTTCTGCTTTCATGTTCTCTTTCTTTCCTGAGCACCAGACGTCTGAAAACCAGACACTCTTATATTTTGCATGTGCAGTTAAACAAACAACTAAGGTTATATACTATAACATACTATATATATATATATATATATATATATATATATATATATATATATATATATATATAATAAGGTTATATACTATAACATACTATACATACTATATATATATATATATATATATATATATATATATATATATATATAGATAGATAGATAGATAGATAAAGGTTTAATTAACTCAGATACCAAACTGTTTCAGATTAATAATAACATTTCTGAAAAACTATTTCTGTCTACAAGGGGGAGGGGGAAACAATATTTTAAGTCAAAGTTGTTTTTTTCCCTTAAGTATTTGGAATTTGTCTTCATAAGCTTCAAGCACTACTCAAAAGCTTTAGGAAGCCTTGAAAGCCTGCTTTGAGTATGTCTTAGAGAAATGTATTGTGTAATCTACTCCCCCCAAAGTATAACAAAAAGCTCAGGAAGACCATCTGGGATGCAAATTCCGGAGGAATAAATATGCAACGCAAAATTCAGACACCTTAGCAGAGCAGAAAAGATCAAGAAGAGTTGTGATGTCAAAGGAAGCAACGCTTAATGGGGCTGCTAGAAGGGGACAGAGTAATCCGTTAACAGAGTTTAAATATTCACGGTGTGGAGAAGACATGAAATTAGAATATGTTCATACTTAAATTTGAAAATAGGGTGAATTAAATGAAGAACAGCCAATCTTATGTTTCAAAGCATTACCTGGGTATGTAGCAGAGGCTTAATTCTGCTCATCCTGTGTCAGATAGACGACTGCTGTCAGGTTGGAAACAATAAAACCAGGAGAATGATGCCAAATTCAGTGGAATAGGACTTATAATCAAAAACACAGCTGCAGTCTTCAATATGGTACAAGATAAACCCACCACGGCATACTGTAGTTAAACCCTAATATGCCACATTGTGTGACAGAACTTCAGCTGCCTCCATAGCCTTATGAGGACCGATTGTTTTCATCTTAATACTTGTCACTCCGTGCAAGTCTCCCAGCTACTCAATTTGTTACTAAACCTTTTGAAAATAGAGGTTTAAATACCCACATCATACCACCGGCCTTTAGTTTAAATGATATTAGAAGATAAATAAATAAATGAGCCAAAAAACTTTCCCACACACATTTAACACTGCAACACAAATGGTTTGATCACCAGATACGCCAGTCTCCTGTAGGCATCTAAGAAATTCTGCCACATGAGCATGGCAAATCTCAAAGATTGTGTATTACATTACTTAATGTCACGTTAAACTATACATACATTTTGTTGACCTTGGGACCTTGACCAAAAAAAGCAATCAGACAGCTGATCCAGAATGCTGCTGATCGCATTCTCACGAAATCCAGGAGGATAGAGCACATCACTCCAGTTCTAAAGTCCTTACGCTGGCTCCCTGTAGCTCAGAGAATAGACTTTAAAATACTAAAATTGTTACTGTAGCTTAAACCTCCAGACCACTCAGATTTCCTGGCTCTGGTCTACTCTGCATACCCAGAACCAGAACCAAACATGGGGAAGAGCATTAACCTTCTATGCTCCACAAATGGTAAATGGCTTGTATATGGCCTGTATGGCATTTTATCAAGTCCAACGACCCCAAAGCACTTTACACTACAGTCGCACGCACACATTCATACCCTGAAAGGCGTGAATGTGTGCAAACTTTCAGAAAATTGCAAAACAGCCGAAACACTGAGTTCCTCCAAATCAAGACTGAAAACCCACCTGTCTAGAGTTGCTTTTGGACGATTATAACAGCAACATTGACCAACATAATTGATTTGTATTGATGTTTTCACCTGATACAATTTAATGTTTGTTACTGGTCTCACAACCGGTGATCATTTCAATTTAATTCAATTCAATAAAATTTTATTTATATAGCACCAATTCATAAAACATGTCATCTCGAGGCACTTTACAAAGACAAAATCAATCGTATTATACATATTGGTCAAAAATTTCCTATATAAGGGAACCAGTTGATTGCTTCAAAGTCCCGACAAGCAGCATTCACTCCTGGAGAAGCGTAGAGCTACAGAGAGAGTCGTCTGCATTGTACATGGCTTTGCTGCAATCCCTCATACTGAGCAAGCATGAAGCGACAGTGGGAAGAAAAACTCCCCATTAACAGGAAGGAAAACCTCCAGCAGAACCGGGCTCAGTATGAACGGTCATCTGCCTCGACCGACTGGGGTTACAGAAGACAGAACAGAGACACAACAAGAGAGACAAAAAAGCACAGAAGCACACATTGATCTAGTAATCTGTTCTACATTAGATGGTAGTAGCGGGTGATCTGTCTTCTCTGGATGATGTCACAGTTAACAGAACGCCAGACCAGGTGTACCTACTAAGAAGAAAAAAGAGAGAGGGCAAAAAGTTAAAAGCTGAAATGACAACAGTCATTTCAATGTAATACAATGCAAAACTGGAGAACAGTAGAAATCAGTAGAGTGAGAAAAATAGACCCTGATGTCCTCCAGCAGCCTAAGCCTATAGCAGCAAAACTATAAAGGTAGCTCAGGGTAACATGAGCCACTCTAACTATAAGCTTTGTCAAAAACGAAAGTTTTAAGATTAGTCTTGAAAATAGACAGGGTGTCTGCCTCACGGACCAAAACTAGGAGTTGGTTCCACAGGAGAGGAGCCTGATAGCTAAAGGATCTGCCTCCCATTCTACTTTTAGAGACTCTAGGAACCACCAGCAGACCTGCAGTCTGAGAGCGAAGTGCTCTGTTAGGAACATACGGGGTAATCAGAGCTCTGATATATGATGGAGCTTGATTATTAAGGGCTTTATACGTTAGAAGGAGAATTTTAAATTCTATTCTTGATTTAACAGGAAGCCAATGAAGGGAAGCTAAAATTGGGGAAATATGATCCCTCTTGTTGATTTTCATCAGAACTCTTGCTGCAGCATTTTGGATCAGCTGAAGACTTTAAACTGCATTTTGTGGACTTCCTGATAGTAAAGAATTACAATAGTCCAGTCTTGAAGTAACAAATGCATGGACTAGTTTTTCAGCATCGCTCCTGGACAGAATGTTTCTAATTTTGGCGATATTCCTGAGGTGAAAAGAGGAAACTCTGGAAACCTGTTTAATATGGGATTTAAATGACATGTCTTGGTCGAAAGCAACACCAATATTTTTTACTTTATTACCAGAGGCCAAGTTAATGCCATCCAGATTAAGTGATTGATTAAGAACTTTATTTTTTGAAGACTCTGGCCCAAAGATTACAACTTCGGTCTTGTCAGAATTTAGATGCAGGAAATTTAAAGTCATCCAGCTTTTGATGTCATCAAGACATGACTGCAGTCGAAGTAACTGATTGGATTCATCAGGATTTATGGATAAATATAGCTGAGTGTCATCAGCATAACAGTGGAAATTAATCCCATGTTGTCTGATAATTTTGCCAATCGGAAGCATATATATAGTAAAGAGAATTGGTCCAAGGACTGAACCCTGTGGTACTCCGCAAGTGACCCTAGAGTTTGAGGAAGATTTATCATTAACATGAACAAACTGGAATCTGTCCGACAGATAAGATTTAAACCAGCCTAATGCTTTTCCCTTAATCCCTACAGTATGCTCAAGTCTTTGTAGGAGAATATTGTGATCAACTGTATCAAATGCAGCACTGAGATCTAACAGGACAAGTATAGACACAAGTCCATTATCTGAGGCCATGAGAATATCATTAGTGACCTTCACCAGAGCTGTTTCAGTGCTATGATGAGCTCTAAAGCCTGACTGAAACTCCACAAGTAGGTCATTACTTTGTAAATGTTCACATTGTTGATTAGCAACTACTTTCTCAAGAATTTTAGATAAGAAAAGAAGATTAGATATAGGTCTGTAATTTACTAACTCATCTTGATCAAGAGATGGTTTCTCAAGTAAAGGTTTAATAACAGCTACTTTAAAAACCTGTGGTACATATCCATTTACTAAGGATAGATTAATCATGTCTAAAATAGGACCACTGATCAAAGGGAATACCCCCTTAAACAACTTGGTTGGGATTGGGTCTAACATACAGGTAGAAGGTTTAGATGAAGCTAAAATTTTAGATAGCTCAGAAAGCTCTACTGCTTCTAAACAGTTCAAACACAAAGCAGATTCTAAAGATTCCTCCAATGCTGCCTCACTTACTGAGGACGAGGTAATCATGTTTGGGAGGATTCCAATTATTTTATTTTAATGGAATAAAATTTATTTATGAAGAATCCCATAAAATCATTACTGCTAAGAGCTAAGGGAATGGATGGATCAACAGAGCTATGACTCTGGGTAAGTTAGGCAACTGTACTGAAGAGAAATCTAGGATTATTTTTGTTCTCCTCAATTATTGATAAAAAATATGCTGCTCTAACTCTGCGGAGGGTCTTGTTATACAACAATAGACTGTCCCTCCAGATTAGGTAGGAAAGTGTTTTTTATCTTCTTATGTTTTCATGATGTGAAACACTTTGAACCACCTTGCTGCTGAAATGTACTATACAAACAAATTTGACTTGACTAGGGGTGTTACAGTGGAAGCTGAAAGCAAAATTTCACCTACTGTCTAAATTAGGGGCACTAATCCATCCATCCATTTTCTAACACGTATATCCCTTGTGGGGTTGCGAGGGGTGCTGGTGCCTATCTCCAGCTGTCAATGGGTGAGAGGCGGGGTACACCCTGGACAGGTCGCCAGTCTATCGCAGGGGGCAATAACATGGAATATGGACGAGCTCACCACACCACCAATTTTGTGGCAACTTGACAATATATATACATGTGTGTGTGTATATATATAGATAGATAGAGAGAGAGAGAGAGAAGCAGCTATGTGTGTGTCATCTATCTATCTGTTTTGTCAGAAGTTTGTCAGAATTCTCACGAGTTTCAGAGTCTAAATAAGCGCCCCTTGACTAGCTTAACTTTCTCATGCTGCCTTCCATCAATGACATATTCATTTGGTATCGTGATTGGCTAAAACTAAAGTTTGTAGGTTTGTACTAGGTTTTGCTTCACCCAATCAGCTCGGAAAATTCTGCTGAATGTCCCTCCTTTCCCCAAACAAATTCAATGGGAGAAGGCCAGTGCACAAAGGAGAGTGCTACACATTATCAGTATGGCTTACCAGGTTAACAGTCCTTAGCGTCTGATGTGATTTAAATGTTCAAGTCAAGAAAAAAAATAGCAGCCAAGGCTGACTTTCATAACATTCAGCTGTGAATTACTCCAGTGCACACTGAAAGTCACGACTTAAAGATCCCAAGTGAACCATGTTTTCTACAAATAGCAAAGATGAAACTCTGAGGTTCTCAAACTAAATGTTTCTCTCCATGACTACACTTTGACATAATAAACACCACAAACATGATCAGGGACTAGGGACAGTCCTTAGTCCCTGATCCCCTGACAGGGAGTCCTAAATCCAGAGGAAACCAGATCAGCTTTGTGCTGAGAATGTGGGGCTGCTGGTTTGGTTATATAAGGACCGTATTCAGATTAGTGATGTAGATATAACATCCTCTTAAACCTCAATCAGCATATTATTTTGGTGCAGCGATGGCTATATCTCTGAGGAAGCCAAAAATGATAAATAGGTTTTTACTGGGTTGCGAGGGTTGATGACATTATAACCTAATTTGAATAGCCCAGATCTAAGATGATATACTGCATAGCACAGGGAGGTGATAGCCCCATCCGTCAACTGAAGGAAAGGAAGAGGAGGGGGGGTTAAAGAGGAGAGAGTAGGGCAAAGAGATGAAAGGAGGAAAAGGGGATCAGGATGAGGAGGGCGGGGAGTCGTCAAAGGTGAGTGGCAAGGATGGAAAGCAAAGATGAAGAGAGAGGGAGGTGGGAGAAGGAGATAGTGGCTCCATCGCAAGAAGATTAAAGCCTCCTCCATGCAGTGTTGGCCCCATTAATGTTTAACAAAATGTCTGAGCTTGGAAAAGATCATCTCCCCTCCCTGTGATCCCTTTCAACCCTGCTCAGGGCCACACAAGACAACACTGCAAAAAGACTCTCAAAATGAAATATTTACAAAAGACAATCATTTGTTTATATGCCTGACATGAATAGTCATGATTTGTGTTTTATTCATGCTGCATTGTCTATTGCCTTCAATCCTAGGAGAATAGGCAGACTTTTGAGCCTCTACTGAGACAGTCAATTATCTAAGTGTGAAGCTTTTGTGCCGCAGTGTGTATGGGAGTGAGCCTTTTGTGGCTTGTCTCACAGAGGAAACCAGGAGCACTCGTTTCTTCTGCTGAAGGGGGAACAGTGTCACTATTTGTTGTAATTGGCTGACACTGAGCCTCCATGATAGGTGGGGCGCACTCTAGAAGGGTATGTGAAGAGGATTGAGAATGAGGCGGGGAAGACAGGCCGTAAGGCACAGAGAGTGGAGGTAAAAACAGTGTGTAAAGAATGTTTATTGAAGTGTGTTGATCACAAGTGACTTCCAATTTAACCATGTTCCTAGGCAGCACTGCAACATGGCAAACATGAATATTTATGCAGTAGCTCTACATCACACATGAGCTGCTGTTTAAATGCTAAGAGAAATTCAGCAGTAATTATTTAGCAGTGACTACTACAAATACATTATCAACCTATACAAACCAATTTAAAATCTACTACTCTAAATCAATGATGAATGAGTTCCTGTTAGTTGGCAAATGCCATGTAGGATTTTACGTGTTCTACTCTATTTCCAAGTCAATTTATAAATGAAACACATTGTCATTAGGTGTTAATATCATTATTTCAATGAAAAAAGCATTTCTTCCCTTACACATTATTTAATTGATAACTGTTGCAAATAAATAAATGCAATTCTCAAAAGGTGATTTAATTTAATAAGGGAAAAAGCTACCCAAACCAATATGCCTCTATGTGAAATAGTAAATATGCCCTAAGCCATATAATTAGTGTCATGGTTGAGTTCTGGTTTGACTTAATTTTTCTGTTATTTTCATTTTCCATCTCATGTGGGTTTGGTTTGACTTTATTTATTGTTAGTTTTCATTGTCATTAGTTATTTTCTGTCATCTTCACTTCACCTCCTCTGCAGTTAGTCACACCTGCCAGCCACTAATTAGCCAGACTCACTTCACCTGCCAGCCTCCCTACTTAAGCCTCACTCTGCTGTCACTCCTTGCCGGTCCGTCATCATTCCACACCTCTCCATGCCAGTCCCCGTTTTTGCCTTGGAAGATTTGTTTAGGTTCTGCTAACCTGACTAGCCGCCCTGGAGAAGCTCAGCTCTGTGCCCTGGTGTCTCCTAAGTTCTGCTAACCTGACTAGCCGCCCTGGAGAAGCTCAGCTCTGTGTCCTGGTGTCTCCTAAGTTCTGCTAACCTGACTAGCCGCCCTGGAGAAGCTCAGCTCTGTGTCCTGGTGTCTCCAAGGTTCTAGCCGAGCAGTACTGAGCATTCCCGGCTGCCTGGATAGTCGTGACTCTCTCTCACTCTGGGCCGTCAGCTCCTGTCATCACCTTCACTCCGGTTCTGTGTTACCTGCTCCTCTGGCCTCATCAAACCTCCATCCATCAACCTTGCAATAAAGACTCTCAATTTTAGTCCCGTGTGTGTGGTTCTGAGTTCTTCTGTAGACAAATCGTGACAATTAGTTTGCCCATCAAGGATTACCAATAACTGAAAAAGAGTCTTCCAATTAATTCAATGTGGAGGAATTTTGGACCACTATTCTTTTCAAAAACATTTCTGCAATATTGAGTTGTTTTTGAACAAAAACAGCCTACTCTTATAGTCAACGCCTCCAACCTACAATTTTCTTTGTGAGAGCAGACAGCAAAGGAAAGATTCAGATTTATTTTATTGCTCCATGTCAAAAATGGTTACTTCATAACTTCAAGCATATTTTGCAATACAATGAAAATCAGTATTTTCTCACAAATTGAAAGTTTTTCACATTTTCCTTAGTTTTTCTGTGGCGTGTTACATATTTTACTTTACAAAAAACATTGTGTGTAATGCAGCAGGGCCGTGCTCACTGTCTCTCGTGTAGTGCACTATGAAGACAATATATAAAACACCCAACAAAGAACCATGGCACCTCAATCTGAATAAATACATCTGTTAGCTACTTCATACTAAGCAACTGCTAAGCTACAAAAAACACTAGCATTGCTGTTCAAATTCCTCCCAGGATACAAATTCCCAACACTGCACTAAAACAGTATGGCAAGGATGCTATTGGTTCTTATCGTTCCACAGTCACAACTCGGTCATGCGGCGCATTGTCTTGTCAGTTATGATGGTTCTCATAAACAGGATCCCAGTCTGAAGAGTCCTCATTTGATTCAGCTGAAGGCTCAGGTTCACACTAGTATTGTTGAATATCCACTACTCCCCTGAAATATTCTGCCATTTTTCTGTATTCAAAGGAGTTTTCTTCTTTCATGACTACAAGTAAAATACAGGAAAGTAATGACATCCTTGGTTCTTCCAGCTTAAGTTGTAGTTGGCCATTGCTCACTATACGTCAGGCAGCTCCACCCACCAAAATAAGCCCACTTGGCAGTTATTGCCAAAAATTGCTAAAAACAAGTAATTTACTTTGAAGTTGGAGAAATCAGTCTCTTGAAAGTTTTGTGGAAGTACCCCAATAAATTATATTCCTGCTATGTCAATATTTGCAGACTTGATTTGATTTCTGCTTTAAATAGAACAGAAGAAAGGTGAGTGACAGCAGAGGAATAAGCAGGGTAAGGTGGGTTAACTGATTACTGCCCGACATGTGAGCCGGCATGCAAACAAACAAGCAGACTAAAACATTACACCAAAAAGAAAAACACATTACATTAAGCTGCAATATTCAGATGGTAGGGTCAGAATTTGGAGTAAACGACACAAATGATTGGAGCCATCCTGCCTTGTATTAAAATACCAGTCTAGTGATGGCAGTGCAATGGTGTAGACAACACCATCCTGAACCATCCCACAAGGAACTGAAGACGTTCTCAAGGTAACCCAAAACTAGACAGGTAATAGCCAAACTGATAGGTGAGTGGATGCCCAGTTTAAAGCTGAGTGACATGTTATTTTCTGACATTTCATCTGCAGTTTTCTCCTACCACTGGGAGCTAATCACATCATTGCGGACAATTTCATCTTTCTTTCTTTACCTAGCATGGTCTTGCACAAAGAGCATTTATTGACCAAACTCCTTGTCTCATCATTATAAGGCTGCATTAAATTTCTCCTACATTACACCTCAATGCACTCATTTAAAAGTTCCTTGATGACCTCCTATTTGTTCTGTCTCCTGCCAGTCAGCCTTAATGGCTTTAAAGTTGATTAAGGTCAGGAGCTAGGTAATTGTCTACCATAGCCTTACAGTAAAGATGCCTGATGATAAAAAGCTGCCTCTGCTTGGCCTTTCATTCTGCTTTAAGCACTGGTGTGTTTTGTATTGATTTCCCTTGCAGTAAGCAGAAAGCCTCTATAAATGTTGTCTTGCATTTGACTGTTACCCAAGTGTTGCCTAACCATGTTTGACACAGTAACAGCTCTGTATCCTGATTGTGTAAAATGATATGTATGATCATGTAATGCTTCGCAGACATTGTCCAGACACTTTAAGAATAACCTTTATATTAGCTGGAATTCCATGTGGTATCTTTGACTGGTTTGTACAATGCACTTTACAAACATTAAGTAAAAATGTGGATACAGTTCCTTGTGGAAGACTCCATCTCGGTTGTGTAGTCGTCTTGCAATCAGAAGGTTGTGGGTTCGATTCCAGCTTCCCCTTGCCACATGTCGATGTGCCCCTGGGCAAGGCACTTACCCCCAAGTTGCCTACCGAGCTGCGTCTCGGTGTATAAATGTGTGTGCGTTAGTGAGAGTGACTGGTTGAATGTGGCTATAGTGTACAGCGCTTTGGGTGGTCAACATGACTGGAAAAGTGCTATATAAGTTCAGTCCATTTACCATTATTGGCATATTAAAATCAACCTTTAATGAATTTTGTTGGAGGTTAATGTGGGTAACCAACACAAAAAGGGAAAATGTTACATAGCTTAGATTATTTAGCGATATAAATCTGAACAATTTTGTCCCACCAGACATCTCAGGGAGAAAGTTGTAGATAAGCAGAATTATGTTCTATAACAATATTCCAAGCCTTGCACATCTTAAAGAGCTCTGTTGAATCCATCATCTGAACAAGTAGAGAGGATGGATAGATTTTTGTCCAAGACATAGACATCCATCTCAACAAGGCAAGGAGAACATTAATCAGAGAAGCAGTCAAAAGCTAATACTAACTCTGGAGGAGCTGCAGTGATCTATAGCTTGGACTGTAGAATGTTGACAGGATATGCACTCCACAAATCTTAACTTAACTGAAGAGTGGACACAGGAAAGCCACAGTTGAGAGAAACATGGCCACAAGTAATGGAGGGGGCACAGAAGAGATGTCAATGAATGTGCTATAGACAGATGAGATCAACATTTGGACTTCGGCCTTCATGAAAAAAGCTACGGGTGGAGATAAGTTAACAAACCAAATTCCCAAGAATAAACTATCCCAACTGCGAAAAATAGGGGAATTGGAGTCATGCTGTCGGGAGACTTCAACAGGGACAGGAAGGCTGGCCAGAATTGATGAGATAATGAATGGAACTAAATCAAGGACTATCCCAGAACAAAACCTGTTAGAGGCCACAGCAGACCTTCACAGGAGGTTCACTTTCCAGCACAACAATGACCTTAAACATACAGCCAGAGCTGCAGTGTGATGTTTAAGACAAAAACATATACATGCGTTAATCTAAGACAAAATTTACTTCAAAATTTCTCTTTACAGACACCTTCCTTACACTCTGTCAGACTGGGCAACTTTGCAAAGAAGAATGGGTAAAACTTGATTCTAAATATGTGCAAAGGTGGCAAAAAACATACCTCAAAAGATTTGTGGTGGTCTTTCACAGAAAATAGTACAACATATGAATAGTTGAAGGGGTGTGAATAATTATGCAAGGCACTGTAAAATGTCAGTTCAGCATTCAAAGCTTTATGTCGCACACACAATGATTTCCAACAAATGGCTTGACTCCCCAAAATGTTGATGTTCATCCATAAACTCGGCTTGTCCTCAAAACTGCTAATTTAGAAGAGATGTCTGCTTTATAATGAGCAGGAATATTAAAAGACAAAAAATGAGCACAAATACCTGGAGTCTACCCTGCTGTTATTCTATAGTGTTGACAGTGGCAAGGAACCTGCTGTCTTAATCACACCACAGTAAGAAGGCGTGGGCGTTAGATGATCTTGCATGATAACCAAATGCTAAATTAAAAAAGACATGCCGTGTTACGCTCAGAGGGACTCCATATCTCCTCCGGCACAAAAATAAAAAACTCTTAGGAGGCTGATCAAAGTAGGTTAATTGAAAATGTTCTCTCTTCCAGCCACCTCACTACCTCTAGATGAATCACTCACAGCACTCAAAGATGATATAGATGTTAAATATAGATGGAGACTAACAGCATGTTGGCAGTAAATGCTCATATGAAAATGCAAAACAAATAATCTTAAAATCATGTTGTCAGTGTGACTGACTGTTTGACTACACTAAAACCATTCTATGTCTATTTAATACCTCCAGCTGTTCCCTCTCAATTAAGGTGACACAGGGGTACAAGCAGAGCTTGTTTAAAAAGATAATACATAAAGTAAAACTTTACTTAATAGAGTTTTATAAACCACTGAGACCAAAGATCTGTTAGAAAAGGTTTCTCTGAGAAGTTCTTTTTATCACATCTTTACTAAAACCATCTGCTTATTGGAGTTGGTGTTTACCTGATATATTGCCAAATATGTATGATCTCAGCAGCAGTTTTGGCCATGGTAAGGCTGCCAAGAGTGTGTGAGGGGTTGAACCGGGCTGTGATTACCCAGAATCAGATGCTTAGTGAACAAAATTGCAAGCTGGATGCGATACTTGCACAGTATCACATGCCAGCAGTGGTTTGAGCTGAGCAGTTGTATGGAAAGACCTCGGGGAAGTTTCTAGCTCAATTTATGTCAGAAAGACCAACAAATCACAATAATTTCCTACAAAGACTTGAGCATACTGTAGGGATTAAGGGAAAAGCATTAGGCTGCTTTAAATCTTATCTGTCGGACAGATTCCAGTTTGTTCATGTTAATAATAAATCTTCCTCAAACTCTAGGGTCACTTGTGGAGTACCACAGGGTTCAGTCCTTGGACCAATTCTCTTTACTATATACTGGGTGCGATTTGCTGGGGGGGGATTTACCCCCCCCCCCCCCTCTGTTTGTGATGTACCCCCCCCTCCCTAGTCATTCATGTTTTATCCCTGGGGGGGATACATTCCTCCCCCCTCTGATCTGAATAAGTAATATCAGGGGTTAAAGTTCTCCGTCGCTGTGACGGATTTCCGTCATTTGGAAAATGACCGCAAAATGTTCTGTGTAGTCTTTTTATTCAAGATTTTAAACAGAAGCTGCACTCAAGCAATGACATCTTGCAGAGACAGGACATTAGCCAATCAGAAAGAGAGTAGGGCGGGTCTTTGCAAAGCAGAGATCTGCCAGTCTGAGGTTTATCGGTGTTCAATCATTTTAACTTTTGGAAGAACATCTCAAACTGAACAAAGATGCATTAATGAACGTAGCGGTGGTCAAAGGTTTTCTTTGGATTTATGAACCAGCAGGTCAGAAAGTTCAGCGGATAGAACAGCTGACAACAACTCCCTCGGTAAGTGTGTCTGTTGCTGCTCTTGCAGCTAATTAATGAGTTATTTCCACTAGTTATTTATCCATAAATCCTGATGAATCCAATCAGTTACTTCGACTGCAGTGATGTCTTGACATCAAAAGCTGGATGACTTTAAATTTCCTGCATCTAAATTCTGACAAGACAGAAGTTGTAATCTTTGGGCCAGAGTCCTCAAAAAATAAAGTTCTTAATCAATCACTTAATCTGGATGGCATTAACCTGGCCTCTGGTAATAAAGTTAAAAATCTTGGTGTTATTTTTGACCAAGACATGTCATTTAAATCCCTTATTAAACAGATTTCCAGAGTTTCCTTTTTTCACCTCCGGAATATCGCCAAAATTAGAAACATTCTGTCCAGGAGTGATGCTGAAAAACTGGTCCATGCATTTGTTACTTCAAGGCTGGACTATTGTAATTCTTTACTATCAGGAAGTCCACAAAATGCAGTTCAAAGTCTTCAGCTGATTCAAAATGCTGCGGCAAGAGTTCTGATGAAAATCAACAAGAGGGATCATATTTCTCCTGTTTTAGCTTCCCTTCATTGGCTTCCTGTTAAATCAAGACTAGAATTTAAAATTCTTCTTCTAACGTATAAAGCCCTTAATAATCAAGCTCCATCATATATCAGAGCTCTGATTACCCCGTATGTTCCTAACAGAGCACTTCGCTCTCAGACTGCAGGTCTGCTGGTGGTTCCTAGAGTCTCTAAAAGTAGAATGGGAGGCAGATCCTTTAGCTATCAGGCTCCTCTCCTGTGAAACCAACTCCCAGTTTTGGTCCGTGAGGCAGACACCCCGTCTACTTTTAAGACTAATCTTAAAACTTTCCTTTGTGACAAAGCTTCTAGTCAGAGTGGCTCATGTTACCCTGAGCTACCTCTATAGTTATGCTGCTATAGGCTTAGGCTGCTGGAGGACATCAGGGTCTAATTTTCTCACTCTACAGATTTCTACTGTTCTTCAGTCTACTGTTCTCCAGTTTTGCATTGTATTACATTGAAATGACTGTCGTCATTTCAGCTTTTAACTTTTTGCTCTCTCTCTTTTCTCTTCATAGTAGGTACACCTGGTCTGACATTCTGTTAAACTGTGACATCATCCAGAGAAGACAGATCACCCGCTACTACCATCTAATGTAGAACAGATTACTAGATCAATGTGTGCTTCTGTGCTTTTTTGTCTCTCTTGTTGTGTCTCTGCTCTGTCTTCTGTAACCCCAGTCGGTCGAGGCAGATGACCGTTCATACTGAGCCCGGTTCTGCTGGAGGTTTTTCCTTCCTGTTAATGGGGAGTTTTTCTTCCCACTGTCGCTTCATGCTTGCTCAGTATGAGGGATTGCTGCAAAGCCATGTACAATGCAGACGACTCTCCCTGTGGCTCTACGGTTCCCCAGGAGTGAATGCTGCTTGTCGGGACTTTGAAGCAATCAACTGGTTTCCTTATATAGGACATTTTTGACCAATCTGTATAATATGACTGATTTTGACTTTGTAAAGTGCCTCGAGATGACATGTTTCATGAATTGGCGCTATATAAATAAAATTTTATTGAATTGAATATAACCTGTGGCCATGTCACCTGTCAGCGTTTATTCCCTCACTTCCAGTAATTTAGCTGATAAACGCGGCGACTAACCAGGGATCTCCTCATGATTCACCGATCTCCCGCTTCGAAAGTTTAAAAAAATCATAAATATTATTCCACCTGCGCTTTTCTTTAACAGAGAAGTCAGAGCTGCAGTCAGAGCGGCTGTCAGTCAATATGCAGCAGTGTCGATCTCAAGGACACTCGGTAAATAAAATGACCAGGATTTTGATGCATACAGATTATTAAGGAAACTACATCAAATATAAACAAATAAACTGCAGCTACAAGATGGACTGGAGAACAGGTTCTAACTGTGTGAGACCAGAGAAAGGCCATTCTCAGAGTTCTTGTAGTTATTTGTTATTTTTACATGGAGTGGAGCGCGACGTGAAGCAACACTGTAGATGCGAGTCGCACCAGCGAGTCTCCTGTGGGTCTATGGACTGATTTTACTCCAACCCAAAATCACCTGCCAGACAGACAAGCTAGACCAGCCAAGATTACCTTAAACAATATTTAACTTAACGCGGAAGTTTAATAACATTTTTCTAATGAAAAGTGTTCATCTTTAAAAGCAAGTTACGTTTTTTTCTGATAAACTTTAAGCAATTTTACTAAACCTTTTAAAAATGGAACCTCCCATCCATGGATTTTCTATACCTGCATTTCCGTACAGGTGTTATGTCATGTCATGGGGGAACGCGGCTTGACGTAAGACAGGACCGTGGAGGAGCTGGTGACTCTCCAGCAGTCAATGAGAGGGAGGTGGGGACACAGAGTCCATCCTGGACAGGTCACTGGGCTAAAATATAACTTTTTATAAACTTCAAAAAAGTTAATGCCTTTTTATAAACTCATGAGTTGTGATAATTAATTGGTGAGCAATAACTGGTAAGGCAGAGACTGATTATTGTAATGCGCGATCTGTGTCGTGTTGGTTTTGTGTCCCTCTTTGTCCATGGCTGTTGTTGGCCTTGTATGATCATAGGATTGATTTATATTGAATGTGACAGTGGAGTTAATGTACAGGTGTGAAGAAGATGATGTAATGATGCAAGCTGCTGTCTTTTGAATTAGCTGCAGTTTATGGAGGGATTTGAAATTGTAAAGTGGAAAGGTGAGTGGACTGTGGACCAGTTTGGCAAAAGTGTGAAGGAAGAACTGAAGCTGGAAGATGGGAGAGATACAGGAATTGTCAATGGAACTACCAGATTTGTTTAAAGAGGACTTTGCACAATAAGCAGACTGCCGTGAGGCAGGCACCCTGTCAACTTTTAAGACTAGGCTTAAAACGTTTCTTTTTGACAAAGCTTATTCACCTTATTTTCAAATGCGGAAGTAACCATGGGTCAAACTTCCGTTTTTGTGTGCGGCACTTCCGTTTCAGCGCATCCCTCGGCCAAATAACATTAGTTTGACTGAAATGACAAACTGTCGCGGCAATATTTCCAAAAACTGCAGAGCGATCAAAGTGGCACAGCCTCAAACTATTCATGACTGACAGGATGACATAAAAAAGTGGCCTCATATAACGAATGAGGACATTTTAACCTGTTTGTGTCGTCACTTTGTGCGGACGGCTCTGCAGTGCGACTTTACCGAAGCGAACCTCCACAGTGGAAAAGTAAGATCCATGTAAATAAATATCAACATGGATGACCTGGTATCCGTGGAGGCTGATGGCCGTTCAAGCCAAAGCAAGTCCCACGTTCACTCTGCTGGATGCTGACTACGTCAACCAGCACTACCGAGGCAGCTGGAGCGCTCTGATGCTGCGGCTCCAGGGGAAGTCAGACAGCGGCCACTTATGGAAGGTAGGCTAATGAATTGTCTGATTCAAAACATCCCAGCTGTTGTCTCGTTGGGATTAGATTGCTGGTCAGGTAATTTTACAAAGATAGCAGTGCTAAATGTTTTGGATTTAACTGTTATAACAGGATATCAAAACATTCTGCCCACATAATGTTTAGGCTTAAAATTTAAAATTGTACAAATCTGATGTGGTCTCAAAGCTCATAATGCAAGCTTGTCACGTTAAAATGTAAGTTGACTTTAGGATGAAGCTGTAACTTTAGTTCTAGTTTATTTGTTAGGGCAGTAGTCCCCAATCCTGGTCCTCGAGGGCCCGTGTCCTGCAACTTTTATTTGTTACTCTGTTTCAACACACCTGAGTCAAATAATGAGGTCATTAGGAGGACTCTGGAGAACTTGACAGCACACTGGGGAAGTAAGTCAGGTGTGTTGGATCAGGGACACATGTAAAACCTGCAGGGACACCGGCCCTCGAGGACCAGGATTGGGGACCACTGTGTTAGGGTGTCAATGTTAAAGAGCTAATGAAAACATTGGCTTTAAAGCATTTGGGAAATAAAATTTGGTATATGAAAACATTTTTATTTTTTATTCAACAGATTGTGCATCAAGATAAGTAAAAGTCTGATCTCTTGTTCATTGATGCTGCGGGGGTCATTCTAGTTTGGCTAATATTCTGTCAGCACACCACCTCTTCCTTTCTGTAAAGCTAAATCCTCCATTCTAATTCATAACAGTATAATCCTTAATGGCAATTTGGACATATATTAGGAAGGTAAGTAGAAAAATATGGACAGTTTACAGTCGTCACCACAAACTATCCATATTTTTATATAAATGTGACACCAAGGACTGTAATATAAACAAAAAGTAACCGTGACTGTTAAAAGGTGCAGTTTGTCGTGGCCAAGTTCTGACCGGATTCTCCTGAACAGATGAGCAGCGCCGTCCCCAAAAGGCTGAATGATGGATGTTTCCTGCACCACAAAGAATTAAATGGCCTACAAAAACTAGAAATGAAATGTTAAAACTTAACAATGTTTTACCATTTTAAAAGTTAAATATAATTACATTTAGTGTAAACAAATTGCATAAACTCAATAAATGAAAAACTGTATCTTCTTGCCAGTTTATTTACATAAGATACACTTTTAGACATCCACTTGATCTAAATATGAATAAATGCAAATTACATAAGCAAGAAAGGGATTGCAAAATTTAATAATACACATGTTAGTTGGACAAGATTTTTGTATAAGTAAACATTTAATAGTCTGGAAATATGGATATATAATACTTAAAGTTATTAAAAATGAAAAGTAGTTTCAAAATGTAAAGCCTCAAGGTGCTAAATACAGAAATATTTAAAAGCAGAAATCCAAAACACATTCTTGTGTAGTATAATTCCACTGGTTTACAGTAAAATAACTAATCAGGATTTTTTTTTGACATGTAAACTTCCCTGCTTCCTCACATATGATTCCCCCTGCATGCTCACAGGAGCTGCACAGATTCTAAAGACTTGGTCTATTTTATAAACCAAGTTGATGGTACAGTCTGGGAGATTATTGTGAAAACTTTGAGCCTCCTGATAACTCTTTCCACATGTATGTGGACATTTGCAGTCCTCCTTGTGGCAGTTACATCCTCATCAGAGGACTGTTTTCCTTTATAAGTGAATGTTGGTAGAACAAGGTTAAATCTCCTCTCAAACAGCAGATCTCCGATGGTAACGCCTCTGTCTGCCGTCACTTCATCGCTAAGACGAAGATACTCCAGGAAGCCAGCGTGTTCCCAGCCACATACATTTTTCTTCTTCTTTTCTCCTAGGTGTGATCATCAGTGCCTGTAGTGTCAGCATATTTCTTCATAGGTGACTCTGATTATGGAGCGGTCCGGTCAGCCTCTGCATCACAGCGGCTGTCATTTGTTAAACACAATAAGTTTATTAAACAGCATAAAACATACCAACACCAAGCTAATAGAGCACCACCTGCATCATTACTCATTAAAATATTCATATCACACACGTTCCTTCCAGTTTTTACAAATAGCCTGTGTTAGTATGTGGGATGCCATTTGTAATGTTACACAGTCAAGATATAACAGCAATATTTTGGGTTCTTTACTGTGATAAGAGGAATAAAATGGGTTTTCATTTTTAAAGTCTGATTTTCAACATAATCAGAATCAGATATACTTTAATAATCCCAGAGGGAAATTGCTGAATACATTTATACAGTTACATATTTGTAAATGTCACAGTTCCAAACTAAATATTTAATTACACAGCTAAATGTTCAGTTTGTAATGTCATGATTTGTTTACCAATGGACTCAGAATCACACACACGGGACTAAAGTTGAGAGTCTTTATTGTAGGGATGATGAGTGGTGGAAGATGTAACCGGAAACACAGAACTGCAGGGGATCGGGAGTGCAAGGAATGGCAGGAGCTGACGGCCCGGAGCGAGAGTCCATAATAACCGGGTAGCCTGGAAAGCTCAGTGCTGCTCGGCTAGCTGACCCCGTAGCAACACCAGGGCACAGATCAGAACTTCTCCAGGAACAAACGGTAAAGAGTCTTTAGAGAGACTGGCAGGACTAACCTTAAACAAGAGAGCAAAAACAAACAAAAAAATCTTCCAAGGCAAACCGGGGACTGGCATGGAGTGGTGGATAGCAGGAGACGGCCCAGTGCTGACCTGAAGGCAGAGGGAAGTTTAAATAGAGCACTAATAGGTGAAACAAGGGTCTGGCTAATTAACTAGTAAATTGTTATCAGGTGTGACTGACTGCTGAGGAGGTGAAGTGAAGATGACAGAAAATAACTGATGACAATGAAAACTAACAATAAATAAAGTCAAACCTAACCCAAATGAGATGAAAAATGAAAATAACAGAGAAACGAAGTCAAACCAAAACTCAACCATGACATGTAAAACAAGCATTTATTTATTTATTTATTTATTTTTTTTTTTTTTTTTAGTTTTCAGATTAAATATTTAACTCCAAATTAAATGTTTAGTTTACAAACTAAACGTTTACTTTGGAGCCAAATATTAAGCTTGTTATTTAAATATTTAACTTGGAACTGTGACTTATTTATAGATTTATGAATAACAAAATTATGAAAAATGAACCCTGCCTTTTATCTCTCATAGTATAACTTTACAAACGGAACCCCATAGACCTACCAGCAGGGGTGTAAAAGTATCCAGATAATAATTTACAGAGGGAACAAAGCCAAAAGACGGCTGTCTTCATGTGAAAGCATATGTTTTATCAAGATAGACACAAACGAAGGAATAAGAGTTAAAGATGGCTAACGTAAACATCCCTTAGCTTACCTGTGTCTCTCCTCTTTGTCTCCTTGATTTTGTTTTTAATGGAACTTCGTAGCCCAGCCACTTTTCTGGCGTTGGGGGTCTTCTGTCGGTCTTTTGTCCACAAAATGAAAACAAAAAACACACGGTCGCTTTGGGGGTTTCTTCAAATTTTAAGCTTTTAACCACAGGCGAAGGGATTCTTCATTCTTCGGCTGGGGGTGAAGGAAGTATGGCGCCCCACATCCGAAGCTCTTGTTCCCGGTCGATGATTAAAACTAGTGATGGGTCGATGAGGCGTCATGAAACGTTTCGACACATTGCCAAACTGTATTGATACTGTGTTGATACTGTGTCACTGAATACTGACACCTGCTGGACCTTAAAAATCCCTACAGGCAACCTGGTTGACAGAGTTAACTGACACTGATTTGATGAGCAAGTATACACAATACAATTTAAATCATTGTATGTTGCATTGTATTATTTTATATTTTCATCTGAATTAAACATATATTTGATTTTTTTTTAGATACAGTCAATAAATAATGTGAAGGAGGATGCTTGTGGCAAAGGCAAATGACAAAGGGAGGAAGAACTACTCAGAGTAGCAGCTTTCTACTCAGTGTAGATCAGCCGTTTTTTTCTGAAATGACACTCAGAACAAAGACGCACAGCGCAACCCGCCCAACCATAAAGGTCTGCCCAACCCATCCATCAGTGGTGCGCTCCGATCAGCACCTGGCGCTCACAGAGCGAGACTGTGGTACACCATCACACCAGAGTTGCAAAATGGTTAAAAATTAACCATTATTAACTGTTATTTTGTTTACAGTTCAGCTTGGATTTTCTTTACTGCGCAGCATAGCTTTGCTGTGCGCGCTGCTGTGCGCGAATGCACACGCGTGCAGCTTAGAGGGAACAGAAACAGTTTGGCGCGTCAGTCAGTTCAAAACAGGTGCTGTATCGGTCACGTGACTTTCCCGTGTCGATACACGCATCGACACGGGTTTTGCTCTATGAGACCAACACATGCGCCGACGCATCGGTGTTGCCGGACCCATCTCTAATTAAAACACTACTTCTCCACATAAACCTTTCTTTTACACCCGTTATTATGACAACCTGTATCCGTACAAACGATCCCGGTCTTCCTCGAAGTCATAATGACGAGTCATTTGAGACGAAGTAGCTGCATGAGTCGCTTTTCAGCTAGCTAAACAGTGACAGGAAGTGAGCAGCCGGAAGTCTCGCACAAAAAAACGTCAACTCGCTGGTTCCGTATTTCCGTCGAAAATAAGGTGGATAGTTAGAATGCCTTAAGTTACCCTGAGCTACCTCTGTAGTTATGCTGCTGTAGGCTTAGGCTGCTGGAGGACATCAGGGTCTATTTGCCTCACTCTGTTGAGTTCTCCTACTGCTCTCCAATTGGCATTGTTTGTTGTTATTTCAACTTTTAACTTTTTTGTTCATTGTTTTTTTTTTTTCATTGTAGGTACAGCTGATCTGGCATTCTGTTAGCTGTGACATCATCCAGGGGAGACAAATATTGCAATGGCAATAATGATGATTATTATCAGATTACCACATAACATAGAAAGGATTCCTGGATCAATGTGTGATTCTGTGCTTTTGTTGTGTCTCTGCTCTGTCTTACGTAACCCCCAGTCAATCAAGGCACATGACCATTTACGCTGAGCCTGGTTCTGCTGGAGGCTTTCCTTGCTGTTAAAGGGAAGTTTTCCTCTCCACTGTCACTTGATGCTTACTCAGTATGAGGGATTGCTGCAAAGCCATCAACAATGCAGATGACTGTCCACTGTGGCTCTACACTCTTTCAGGAGGAGTGAATGTTGCTTGACTTTCAAACCAATTTTTATGATCTGATTTAATTTGACTTTGTAAAGTGCCTTCAGATGATGTGTTGTGAATTGGTGCAATGTAGATAAAATGCTATTAAATTGAATTGTGGCATTATATTAGGCTAGAGAAGTAATAGGTTACATTAAGAATATGTCCTACAATCTGTATTTGCTTTGGTAGAAAAAAATAGGGAGAATGGGGCCTAGAAAAAGGGACATCTTGTAATCTTGTAAATGCAGGAGCAAAGCCATCATTAGGCGGCCATAAAACACACACATAAGTTCACACAAACACAAATGCTCATAAATGATTCATGACGAGTGGAATTACCGCTCAGTTCTCCTTCTGTTTTCCCATAACCAACTGCTCTCTCGTGTTCTCTAATAACAACTACACACAAACACATACGCAGGGCTAGATGCAGGGAAAAGGTTCACTGCACACAGATACATCCATACCCACCTGCATATACACTCCTCAACTCCATCTCTCACACTTCATTAAATTCCAAGATAATTAAACCCAGGGTTTTGCTGTGTGTGCGTGTGTGTGTGTTGTGTCTTCTCTGCTATGCAGAAGAAAAAGAGCAGCAGAGTTCTGCAGCTCCTTAATCTGAACTTTCCCTTTTTTATGGTGTTTCATCAGCACCCTGTTACAACACACATGCTGACATAACATGATGAAACCTCAAAATGCAAAAAAAAAAAAAAAAAAAAAAAAAATCCAATTAGGACATCGTTCAGCTACTTCTGTTTTGGAGTTAACTGCAGTCATAATGTCCCACTGAACACGGTGTTTAATGTGGTGAACATAGTAGACATTTACAGAGCAAAGAAAAGTGAAGTGATATTGAAAACATCTAGTAAATATTCCACTTCTGTCTTTAACATCGCAGAGAATAATGTGGCAAATGTTACACTCTTCTGTCATTACTGTCATCTGATATTGTTTGGGGTGAAAATACTTCACTATTTATTCTTTGTATAGAGCAGTGGTCCTCAATTCCTGCCCTTGAGGGCCAGTGTCCTTCAACTTTTATATGTATCTCTGTCAGGGATTGTTTTGTAGTTGTTGAACCAAAGTGGAGACAAGACAGTAGATGTCACATGCTGAGTGAATAGTTGTTTAATGAAATAAATAATAAGGCTTATGGTGCTTCCACACCGAATGTATTTTTGGTGACCAGAGTGATACATTTCCATGTTACCCTTATGTACAGTTGCAACACAGGAGAAATGCAACGTAAAGCAATGCAACAGACACGTTTCAAGTGACGGCACAGCTGCTATTTTGGTGATTACAGTGAAGCTACAGCAATGCAACACCTGCAAGGGATGCGAAGAGACAAGTTGCTGGAGTTGGAAAAATCTGAACTTCTGTGTCTGGTTGCTACAACCAATCAGGAACTGGATGTGGTTGTGACATGAGGTGAAAGACTGTGGCAGAAACAAAGCTTTTCTGATTCAACATGGAAGGAGAGCTGATAATGGCGGTCTGTGGTTGGCCTGAGTTTTATGACTCAACCAATTATTACTACCGAGACAAGTCCAGAAAGGACCAAGGTTGAAGAGGAGTAAGTGAGGAGACTGGAGTGGAAGGTTAAACTTTAAAATGAAAGCGTCACTAGATATCACCATTGTACTACTGTATTTCTGGCTTGTTTTTGCTGGCGATATGTCAGGCGAGCGAAAGCACGCAAATGTGGCAACTTTGTCTGCAAAAACACGTTTGGTGTGAACGCACTATTACACATGGCGAGAACAAGACCAGAACAAGGTAGGATTACGGATGAAAACAGATGATCTGGCAATGTGTCTGTCAGTGTGGACTGAAGGTAAAGTGGAGGAGATGCTGGGAAACAATAGGACTGTAATTAGGTACAGGTGAACTGAGGGATACAATCAGGCTGAAGGAAAGGAGGAGTAATGAGCTGGCAGGTGCAGGGGATAAACAGAACCTAGCAGGGGACAAGATAATGGGTCAAGCATGGGAAAAATGTAACTAAGATAAATAGGAACAGATATATAAAAAAATATAGAAATGAAGAACATAGCTAACCAGACATGAGCTAATCTAACCAATAGCCGAAAATATAATAAGCATAAATACTGAACCGAAACTAAACAGATGACAACACGAGGATAGGATGAACCTAACAAGAGTCACATAAATGTAGATTGGGGGATCCCCAGGGAGCTACGGTAAGTAATCACACCCCTTGTTATTCTGACAATCTCTGCTTCAACACACCTGAGTCAAATTATCATTAGCAAGACTCTGAGGAACCTGACTGCATTTGATTCAGGTGTGTTGGCCCACAAAGACTGGAACTGAGAACAACTGGTATAGAATTTTGGGATGATTAAAGTAGAAATTGTCTTGTTTCTGTGATCATACAAAAAAGAATCAAATGGAAATATAATACAGAAAATGTTGAATTTGCCTATATTTCTTAGATCTATTTAATCCTACTCAAAACAGTAGCTATTGGTGCCTTACAAAAAATGGAACAGTTCGTATTTGATTGAACACTGCGCAGCTTGATCCAATTTAGTCTAATACAAAAATTCAATTTTATTATATTTCTCTATTTAGGTGCATTCTAATGTAGCCCTTTTCTGTTCATTTATTTTAAAGATCACAGTATTGAAGCATCAATTAGAAATGATGACTGCAACTATTCTTTGACATCAAGGATAATGCCATTATTTATCATACTAATCTATTAGACTTAAACTTAGAAAAAATGTTATGGTCATTTTGTATGTACAGAGTGCATATGGAATAATTATGTAAAGAAGAAGTGGAAAATGCAAGAGATTGTTCATTGACTACATAGGCACTAGTGCTCTCACCCCCACGCACCACTACCCTGCATTGAAAAGTGGGTCTAGCAGATCAATGGATTCTGATAAAGAAACAGCAACATTACATAATGTCTAAATTTATCTAAGCCTATTTTAAGGTTTTTCTCTATCATTAGGGTTTTGAGCATAACTTAGTGCCTTGACCAGGTGTAAATACAAACAGGATGGAGCTGGAATAAAATACAAACTTTCTGATTGCAAGAGTTCTACCTCTTTTGTTTAAGCCACTGCTGATAGACATCAAAACCAGCCACCTATACAAGAAATACTTGTAAATGCCTAACATCCATGCCTTTCAGTAATGAAAGAAAATATGTAACTCTCGAAAACATTCAACAATAACCTTCCAGACACTTTAACATATAATTAGATCTCTAGCTAAGTCAGGTTGTCACTGCACATTGAAAAAAATCCACAGTTTAAATGACTAAACTCTAAGATGCCATATATACTGCACAGCTGTACCACTGTTATAGAATTGACACATTTGCTACAACAATGACCTGATAGGAATACTAGTTTCCTCCTACACTGTGCAACACTGTACGCACTTGTGAAAATTTCATTTACCTCTGCATACTGAATGCTTGAAATAAATAAAAGTGACTGTCAGCTGATTCAACAAGAGGTTTTGGTCCACTTACAGATACTTACAGAGTACTGAACTTTAGTGGCCACATCGTCAGGAGATCACCAGATGTTTTGGAGTCATCCAGCCAAGGTCCATACTTGAATCTAATGGAAAGTGAAGAGGAAGGGAGCTAAGACTTTAAGCTTATTGTAAAAGATGAATGGTCAAACATACCAGTGAAAACATCACATTTGTAAAAAAGAAATAAGAAACAATGATTTTTTTTTCTAAAATTATACCCATCAAACATAATTACTTTCTTTTGGTGGATCCCTACCTCATTTTTAAGCAGAAAAAAAGTTTTTGGTTAAATAAAAACTAAAATCTAAATTGGCCAGGAGAATGAATACTTTTGAGCCCAACTGTATGTTAGTATACCAGGTCTGGGTGCGGATGATGATGTACATATATAAATCTCTAGATATTGTACTTGATGTTATTATGATTTAACCCAACTTTTGTTTCTCTGCAGCCCTTGGTTTTAGTGGAATTTAACAATGCACACTACTGTTAACAGGCCTACATTTTTACCCAAAGTTCTTAGTTATTCAACAGTAACTTTATTTACATAGAAATGCAATTATTTTTGCACAAACCGCAATATTGTAATTTATGAAAATAATGTTGGGTCCCAGTTATTTGGAGCAATAACATCCGAGTTTTACAATATTTTCCTCGTAAATACAAGAAAATACTGGAGCTCAATATTTTAAAATTACAAATAAAGGCTTATAGTTTTTCAATAATGAAATTAGTTCATAATACACCGCACACATTCTGAATGTATGAAACCACTTTTGGAAAAGCCCACTGACAAACAAAAACATGGGATGAGAAATGTTTATTGCTATGGAATAACAGAGAAGACCCCACAGACAGGGAAGAAATTAAGACCCACGTGCAAAATAACAAACATCCATATAATACACAAACATCCTCTCTCAGACTTAGCAAAAACACATATGCTGTGCAGCATAGTCTGCCACCTTTAGGCTGTTGTCAACGAGCAAAGGGCGCTAATGAGCCACAGTTCCCAGCATGCTCTTCACTGTGAAATCTACACATTTAGATGGCTGGTGAACTCTCTGTGTTTCACAAGAGTCTTTGTTCTCCAACACACCCCTGGGGTCCAATATTCTTCTGACATTTGGAGAGAGTGTAGGCTCCACCGAGCCAGATCCTTGAAGCACATATCCCTACAAATTTGACACCCCCCACAGCCCTCTCATCCTCCTGTCAACCCTGGAGGTCTGCATGTAGCATCTACAAGAGGACATTCTGTGGCATTATGAACATGTCTAAAGAGTCTGTATCATTTTAGATATTATCCTGGCGTTATATCTCTACAGGCAGTTCCTGTGAAACTTAAAATTTCATTGCTTTCTGAAAAGTTTAGGCAGTTCCTTCTTCTATTCTATTATCATCTATAGATAATCAATAATTCAAAATACAACAGCAAAATAAAGTATTACATTTATGGAGTAAATGCATTACCATGCAGCCATGGACAAACAAATCTTTGTCATTAATGTTTGTCCTTTGTGTTATTAGTACTTCAAGCTCTAATCCAGTAGGGGAGAGCTGAGCTGCAATAACTTTGGTTAAATTCCAGAGCTGAGGGTAGCAAACAAAGTAGAAGTAAAAGATACCCTCTCCTCCTAACTGAATTTTAAAAGTAAAACTGGACATATGTGTTTCTCAAAGTATAGGCTGGGCTTTTAGTAGGCTGCTAGCACTAGCCTCGCCAGCTCGCAGGGACACGTGGCATCACAGTCCCTCTCTGTTCTCACTGACGTGTGTGCGGTGGTAACCTGCTGGAAAAGAAACGGCTCTAGGTGCTCAGCTAGCTAGTCACACATTTTACCATCCGTTCCGCCTCTTCGTCCCACTGGCAGAAAGTCTGGGAATTGTAGGAATTTGCCACACGAAATGTAGGCAACAGTACGCTCGACTATGAGGGGTGAAATTCCTGCAGAGAGTCAAAGTGTGTACACAGTGCGCCTGAGTATGTGGGAGCCTTTACGTTTATTTTGGCCTTGTGTTAGAAACAGGGCAGTGTAGTCCAACTACTCTGTCCTCCTGACAGAGACGGATAGCTCTCTCTCTCTCTCTCTCTCTCTCTCTCTCTCTCTCTCTCTCTCTCTCTCTCTCTCTCTCTCTCTCTCTCTCTCTCTCTCTCTCTCTCTCTCTCTCTCTCTCTCTCTCTCTCTCTCTCAGGAGAGAGCACTGTTTAAGAATATTTAGTGCGCCTTACAATCCGGTGCGCCTTATAAGTGAACAAAGATGCACAAAGACACATTTATTCATGGTGCGCGTTATAATCCTGTGTTTCTTATGGTCCAAAAAATATGGTAAGATCTTATCCAACTAAGGGTATCCATGGAGAGCTTGTACATAGTTAACTTGGATAGTAACACCATGTGATTCACTGTATCAAAAGCCATATGCAGATCTGAAAACACAGCACCAACCACTTTTCCTATATCAAGGGGGGACTTGATTGACTCCAGAAGGTAACAACAAGCTGTCTCAGTCAAGTGAGTGTTTCAGAAGCCAAACTGCATAGGGTTCAGAAGGGTATTTTCTTCAAGGTGTGCTGTTAACTGTTGAGCAACATTTTCTTTCTATGGCTTTTGAGAAAACAGGAATTATACTAATTGGCCTATAAATATTTACAACTTTTTTATCTCCTGATTTATAAATTGGAATTATAATTGCAGTGGGGAAAGTGCACTAACCAAATGAGCTGTTAATAATTATCGTAATATGAAATGCAAGAGATTGTTTGTATTTTTAAAATAATATGGTGTAAAGTCCATATATATCCTTTGCTTTCAAATTTGATAAAGATTAATTAATTTCATTTGTAGGTTTTAATTTAACTTTCAGTACATTGTTAAAATTTGTTTGGAGTGTTGGTTTGGAAAATATTTACTTATTTCTAAGACTGAATTTAAAGAATATGCATTAAAATGCTCTGCAATTCCCTCATTGCCAGGTTCATCTTCCCCATGGATTTTTTTATTTTATTGTCTCATTTGCTGAATTTGCCATACCCGAGAGTTTATCAAAAAACAACCGGTAGCAGGAGCAAAGATCCTGCATGCAAAACAGCTCTGTGTATTTCTTCTCAGCCTGTACCGAGGAGCGAACCCAGATGGAGCAGAAAGCTGTGGAATTCTGAGGAAAAACCCTGCTCAAATTGGACCACAACCGGTTCAGAGAACGTGCTCACACCAGGCCTCCGACCCGACCACATGGCAGCAGAGCCATTATTTCAACAAAAAATGTTCTGTTTAACTTGGGTCCCGCATTGTGAATGAATTGAAATACATGGCAAATGTCTCAACTCAATTCCATGTTCTTGGAATCAGACCCTCAGTGAACAAGGATTCACCGGGTTATCCTGATCAACCACCCTGGTTTGTCCTTTGTTTTGTTTGCAAATAGTTCCTTAGCTTAGCCTCTTTCTATCTTCATTTTGCCCAGTAGCCCAATCAAGTCTCACCAACCTAGCAGAGAGGATTCACCAATTGAACATTGTGCTAATTCAGGCAAACAGCATCACATAGTGATGCTCTCCGGATGTTCATTTTATCTGTTACTAAATTCTTGAACCCGAAAAGAAGCTGTTATGCCTTTATCCTGTGTGTGCAGGTTCTACTGTCAAAAGACAGCCAGTGCTCGAACTCATCCCCCTCAACCATTGTCTTGATATCAGTCCAAAAGCCGATCATCACCAGACAATACCCAACAGACAGAGAGTTATTTATGAAACATTAAATAACTTTAAACACTGTATGATTGCACAACACTATCAACCAAACAGCACCCACAGTGATGCTCTCAGGAAGTTCATCTTAAAATAAATTCTTGAACTTGAAAAAGAAAATTGTCAATCCCTTAAATACATGAGCAATTGCTGTTAAAAGATCGCCAATACTCAAATCATCCCCCACATCAGCTCCCAGCTGACATTCATCAGACAATACCTACAAACAAAAACATTTAAATAACTTTAACATGTATAATTTCACAACACCTGAAGTAATTGATTAGCAAAACATTAAACTGACCGATGAAAGACAAGAGTGACAAAGTGGCGTGGTCAGCATGAATAAGAGGTCTGAACCAGTACAGACCGTTCCAAACGAACGCCGAATTGCACCAGAGTTGCAGCGGTTTTAACAACAATTGGTATAAATCGCTGGATTTAAAATGTACTTCTGAAATTAAATGGGTTGAGTAACAACTCAACCCTACTGTCCGGTTAAACTGAACGTGAATGACATTGAAGGTACTTAATGCAGAAGGATTGCCAATAGTAAGTATTTGAATGACAAAATCAGAGATTTAAAATGCTGAGACATTTGCTAATCCAGCCTGCAGGTTGATGATAAAGGGGAGATGTGAAGAACGTTACCATATCAAAGATAGTAAGAGAACACAGAAAATGATAAGGTTAACATTTCAGCTTACAAACTTAATTAACACTTAAAATCAAGCATACTATGGACAAGAAATGACTGTAGAAAATATGAACAATGAGTTGAATTAGAATGACATAATTATGAAATAAGAGAAGATATATGGAGTCCATCACAAACCATATTGCAACCAGTAGGTGGCAGTAATGCTACTACAAGCCTGTTGCCAACCGGCAAAACCAGAAGAAGAAAATGAAAACAAACAGAATGGATGGGATACTTCTGCCTAAACAGACGGACAGTTCAGAAGCATGATGAGCGAAATGCATGTAATATGAATGAAAACATGAGTGGATACATGTTACCTTGAGCTGCGAGGAGCGGGCATGAGAGGAGATCCGGCTGAAAGTTGCGCAGGACGATAGCCGCTCTCGGCTACGAAGCAGAGCGGGACCGGAGCTGAGTCAGAGCTGGGACGGCGTCTACGTCGCTTGTGAAAAGCGGGGATTTGCAAGTTCATAGCGCCAGGAATCGGAGCTGATGAAAACAGAGGTTGGGAGACGGAATGAGACGCCACGGCGGAAGAAGGCTCGCTAAGAGAGCGAATACAGGTCAGTGCTGGTTAAGATATGCTGGAGCGAATACAGAGATTGCATAGGATGGATGCGCGGCTAGATGGCGTTCCTATGAGCATAAGGATTTCAGGATGAGTTGTTATCATCTTGAATCGGACATCTGATTCGAAATCCAACATGCAATCCGTTTGCGCTTGCTGGTTAGTAGGCTGAGACGTGGATTTGAAGTTGCTTTTAAGATGAGCGCGGGATGCTGATTGGCTTCATGGAGGTGCGGTTCGTAGCTGATTGGCTCACATCAGAGGCGGATCGGACTCTGAATGGAGGCAGGCGATGAGTTTCATCAATTGAACTTGCGCTTCAGCTTCATTACCTCGTCCTCAGTAAGTGAGGCAGCGTTGGAAGAATCTTTAGAACCTGCGCAGTGTCTGAACTGTTTAAAAGCAGTAGAGCTTTCTGAGCTATCTAAAATTTTAGCTTCATCTAAACCTTCTACCTGTATGTTAGACCCAATCCCAACCAAGTTGTTTAAGGAGATACTCCCTTTACTCAGTGGTCCTTAAACCTTTACTTAAGAAACCATCTCTTGATCAAGATGAGTTAGTAAATTACAGACCTATATCTAATCTGCATTTCTTATCTAAAATTCTTGAGAAAGTAGTTGCTAATCAACTTTGTGAACATTTACAAAGTAATGACCTACTTGAGGAGTTTCAGTCAGGCTTCAAAGCTCATCATAGCACTGAAACAGCTCTGGTGAAGGTCACTAATGATATTCTCATGGCCTCAGATAATGGACTTGTGTCTGTACTTGTCCTGTTAGATCTCAGTGCTGCATTTGATACAGTTGATCACAATATTCTCCTACAAAGACTTGAGCATACTGTAGGGATTAAGGGAAAAGCATTAGGCTGGTTTAAATCTTATCTGTCAGACAGATTCCAGTTTGTTCATGTTAATAATAAATCATCCTCGAACTCTAGGGTCACCTGTGGAGTACCACAGGGTTCAGTCCTTGGACCAATTCTCTTTACTATATATATGCTTCCGATTGGCAAAATTATCAGACAGTATGGGATTAATTTCCACTGTTATGCTGATGACACTCAGCTATATTTAACCATAAATCCTGATGAATCCAATCAGTTACTTTGACTGCAGTCATGTCTTGATGACATCAAAAGCTGGATGACTTTAAATGTCCTGCACTTAAATTCTGACAAGACAGAAGTTGTAATCTTTCGACCAGAGTCCTCAAAAAATAAACTTCTTAATCAATCAATTAATCTGGATGGCATTAACTTGGCCTCTGGTAATAAAGTAAAAAATCTTGGTGTTGTTTTCGACCAAGACATGTCATTTAAATCCCATATTAAACAGGTTTCCAGAGTTTCCTTTTTTCACCTCCGGAATATCGCCAAAATTAGAAACATTCTGTCCAGGAGTGATGCTGAAAAACTAGTCCATGCATTTGTTACTTCAAGGCTGGACTATTGTAATTCTTTACTATCAGGAAGTCCACAAAATGCAGTTCAAAGTCTTCAGCTGATCCAAAATGCTGCAGCAAGAGTTCTGATGAAAATCAACAAGAGGGATCATATTTCTCCAATTTTAGCTTCCCTTCATTGGCTTCCTGTTAAATCAAGAATAGAATTTAAAATTCTCCTTCTAACGTATAAAGCCCTTAATAATCAAGCTCCATCATATATCAGAGCTCTGATTACCCCGTATGTTCCTAACAGAGCACTTCGCTCTCAGACTGCAGGTCTGCTGGTGGTTCCTAGAGTCTCTAAAAGTAGAATGGGAGGCAGATCCTTTAGCTATCAGGCTCCTCTCCTGTGGAACCAACTCCCAGTTTTGGTCCGTGAGGCAGACACCCCGTCTACTTTTAAGACTAGGCTTAAAACTTTCCTTTTTGACAAAGCTTATAGTTAGAGTGGCTCATGTTACCCTGAGCTACCTCTATAGTGATGCTGCTATAGTCTTAGGCTACTGGAGGACATCAGGGTCTAATTTTCTCACTCTACTGATTTCTACTGTTCTTTTGTCTACTGTTCTCCAGTTTTGCATTGTATTACATTAAAATGACTGTTGTCATTTCAGCTTTTAACTTTTTGCTCTCTCTCTTTTTCTTCTTAGTAGGTACACCTGGTCTGGCGTTCTGTTAACTGTGACATCATCCAGAGAAGACGGCTCACCCGCTACTACCATCTAATGTATAAAAGATTACTAGATCAATGTGTGCTTCTGTGCTTTTTTGTCTCTCTTGTTGTGTCTCTGCTCTGTCTTCTGTAACCCCAGTCGGTCGAGGCAGATGACCGTTCATACTGAGCCTGGTTCTGCTGGAGGTTTTTCCTTCCTGTTAATGGGTGGTTTTTCTTTCCACTGTCGCTTCATGCTTGCTCAGTATGAGGGATTGCTGCAAAGCCATGAACAATGCAGACGACTCTCCCTGTTGCTCTACGCTTCTCCAGGAGTGAATGCTGCTTGTCGGGACTTTGAAGCAATCAACTGGTTTCCTTATATAGGACATTTTTGACCAATCTGTATAATCTGACCCAATCTGTATAATATGATTGATTTTGACTTTGTAAAGTGCCTCTGTCATGGTTTAGTTTTGATTCGGCTTTTGTTTACTATTATTCTCAGTTTTTCCACCTTGTTTGGGTTTTAGTTTGTTAAATTTTAGTTTCCTCCTTCCCTTCCACCCAGCCTTCACTTCACTCTCCTTGCAGTCAGTCACACCTGTTAGTAATTATTCAGTCAGATGCATTTCACCTGTTAGTCTTCCTATTTAAACCTCCCTCTGCCTCACTTTAGTGCTGGTCCGTCTTCTGTTCTCCACCTCTCCATGCCAGTCCCCGTTTGCCTTGGAAGATTTGTTTTTTGCTCTTTGCTTGAGAGAACAGCTAACCTGACTAGCCGCCCTGGAGAAGCTCTGCTCTGTGCCCCACTGTCTCCCGAGAACTGCTTACCTGGTTGGCTGCCCTGAAGGAGTTCTGACCTGTTGCCCTGACGTTGCCACAGGGTCTGTTTGCTATGCAGAACTGAGCTTCCCGGCCTCTTTGAAGTTAATGGACTCCCGCTCCGGGTCGTCAGCTCCTGCCATCCTCTACACCCCTGTTCCCGTGCAGTTTTGTCTCTCTGGTCTCCCTATCCAACAACCATCTCTTCAATAAACTCTCAAAGATTCCTACCTCTGTGTGTAGTGTGTTCGGGTCATCAGAACAAAACGTGACAGCCTCGAGATGACATGTTTCATGAGTTGGCACTATATAAATAAAATTGAATTGAATTGAATTTGGAAAAGACACCCTTGACTGGTTAATTTACCTCATTTTGAGGTAGAGCAGTAGTTTAGGTTGTGCAATAGTAGATATAAAGTTTCTAAACCCATATGGAGTTCATTTTGGGGTGTCATGGGACTTTTAGTGCCCAGTCTACAGAAGTTCTCGAGAACACTCGACCGTATGATGCCTAATGCATAACTCTTTACACACATATTTCTGAGAGCTCTGTCTCTGTAAAATAATTATCAACGTCTACAAAGATCTGCTCCATAAAATCCTATACTGATCCTTCACCATCTGATGGAAGAGCTGATGTGCTTTTTTCCCACTGCGGTTCAGACTACTTGTGAGTGTGAGGAGACTTGGCTTATAGTCTCCTACTCTAATCGTTGTCCACATTTCTCAACAGGAACAGTGTAGATTTATCACTTGAGACTGCGGTTCAGTTGCTCTTTAAGAAGAAATTCAATTACCATGTTCTGTTGTTCTTGAGTGAAACTAAGATGAAGCATGAGCTGGATAAACAGGCCGAGGTGTTATCTGCAATAGTTTGGCTGCTGCCCTGGTCTTTCATGGTGAGGAAACAGCAAAGCTGAAGTCTAGACATTTTGACTAAATGGTCCATCTACATTACAAGGGGTCATGACATAAGAAAAACTAAAAGGAGTTCCTTTAATAAGATGGCTAAAGCTGGATGAAGAGGTCTAGTCCTGATCTGGATCAGGATGCATTTCCCACTTGGAGGAGACCCAGTGGCAGACTCAGATCTTGCTGTAGGGAATACAAATCCTCTCTCCAGAATGTGTGGAGAGAGCTTACCCACTCCAGCTAATTGTCCTGGAATCAGCTAGAGTGGGTTGCTGAGGAGAGAGTTGGGGTCTCCCTCCTGATGAATGCTGTTTGAGACCCTACATATGGACTCTGTTTTTTTAGTCCTAAAAGATTACTGTGGTCCAATGTTTGCTTGTGTTAACTGTTTGATGCTAAAATCTGATACCAGTGTCTGAGCATCATGCAGGGTTATGAATTACAATTAGTAAATTGTAAGAATATGTTGTAGTTCATTTGCTAACATTCTGTAATTTCTACAGCTGACCAAATAAAAACCAAATAAAACAAAATCAGAAAAAAATTATGGCGTATGATCGGAGTTTCAAAGTTCCAGTTCTCTTTTTATTTTATGGCTTTTGTAGACAAATAGACACATTTAGGAGATATACTTATATTTTTTTGCCATATCCCGACTAATGACTATCATCACAAATATACTTTGTTAAGATGAAAAGTTATCCTTTCTACCCCATAGTAAGGCATGGTTTTGAGATTATGGTCTGTTTGTAATGTGATATTTAAACCTCCTCAAAGTCATGAATCACTTTTAGGTTCCTAAACATTCTGATGAACTTAAAGAAAAAAAATCAGACATTAAAAAAGGGTAAAGTTGCATTTAGTTTGTGAGAGCAGTCAGGGGTGCCCGTAAGTACTGCACAAAGTGTTTTGCTTAAAAGCAAGTATTTCTAAGTTTGGCAGTTGTTCCTCCAATAACAAATTATACGTTTTATTTATTTAATGGAAATAACTTTTTTTATTTTAAGTTTTCTTACATATCTTTACAAGGGGTGTCTACAAGGTTGGATCATGTTGTGTAAATGCATAGATGATTTGCATGTTTGCCAAATTAGTGTGCGTCTAACTTTGTCTGTCCATGAGTCCTACTTTAAGTGCTATATGAATCCTGATAAACCTGAGGATTTTACCAAAGACCTTAGGCTAAAGGACTTCCTTTAGCCTAAGGAAGGAAATGCCAATTTGGTAAGGCCTCTTTACACTGAACACAGACCATGTTACACTCTAAGACTTATAAAGTCCATGCAAATTGGGAAAACTTCCTTAATCAATAACACATTCATTATACTGCTGCACTCTTACCAGAAGACCAAGACCTTGCAAAAACTACCCTTGTTACATTTTCTATGACATAATCCTGGTCTCTCACAGTACATTTGGAAAATAAGGCAAGGCAAGTTTATTTGTACAGTACATTTCAGAAACAAGACAATTCAAAGTGCTGTACATGGACAGAAAATAAAACATTATAGAAGAAAATGGAATAGTAGCAGCAGATTAAGATATAAGACAAGTTGGACAACAAACATAATTGAAAGGCAACTCTAAACAAATTGTTTTTTAAACCTTGATTTAAAGGAACTCGGCGTTTCAGCAATTATACAGTCTTCTGCGATTTTGTTCCAGATAAGTAGAGCATAAGAACTAAATGCTGCTGTTCGTTGAGGATCCCCTGCTAAAGTAAGCAGATCTCATTGTAAGGACTGCATTAATACATGGGGAACAGACGATCAGAAGGATGAAAGTTCAAGCAATCAAGATGGGAAGGAATAAAATGTGACACTGTCTGGAAGAAAAAACTGGGCCAGCTGACTGTGAAAGGAGTTTGGGATTCTTGATCTAATACATGCCTTTCTTACAGCAAATGGGGGAGAGTGATAAAGGGAAGTGAGTATGTGTGAGGGGGGAGGGCTTTCATGCAGCTTGCAGTGACACAGAATTAGCACACACTGACCAGAGTGCAGAGGAAAGATAGAGTGAAGGAAGGCACAGCTTATGACATCCTTCACTATTGGGACCAGAAAAGATGGAGTGAGTGATGGAGGAGAAGGGAAGCAGAGGACAAAGATTAGTCGTGAGGGTTAACCCAGGGGAGAGTGGAGTGGTTTGTCAGTGGAAATGCATCATGGGTATTTTATTGTGGTTTTGTGCTTTGGCTTGGAAAGTGAGAGACCATTTATAATTCAGGGTGACTAGTACCACCCGAGGCAGACACTCTCAATCTGGCTTAATTCTCCTTCTCTTTCGTCTATTCTTTTGCCTCCTCTCCCTTCTCCTCCTCTTGTTTTTTCTCGTTTTTCTCTCCCAGAAGCGTCTAGCTGTCACTCTCTGTCTCATTGTTATCCTGCTTTTCCTTGCCTCCTTTTCGCAAAAGACATTTCTCTATAACTTATTCTGCCGTTTCCCCTGTAGTTTTAGCAGATGGCATTTGTTTAGGTTTTTCATATTTGGTCCGAGCAAAAACGTGAAGGTCTGTGATGAATCCCAGATCAGCAAATGGAAGAAACAGGCATATTTCCCGAGGAGTGCAGACACAGAGTATGTCATCATGGTATTGGCTCTATGAGCTTAGTTTCCTGCTTTTGATTCTGACTGGTACCAGTCCTTTGCATCACACATATAGAGCCTTAAATTATTGACAAAATACTTTTTTGTGGCAACTAGTGGTGCAGAGAATGGCTACCTCTGGATTACACTCCATAGTGCTTTTTGTGTTTTTGTTTTTTAACTCTGTTCTCTGCTATCCCTCTCGGATGACGTATGCCAGAGAACAGGCCTTTAACATTGGACTTTGAACTGCTCACACTATTTTACCGCTCCTGATCAAATGTGGAACTTTACTGGAGTCATTAGCTGGAGGAGTAGCAGCCCTGTGTAGAATCTTTTGGAGATGTTGGCGCTGTAGGGAAAGCACTGGCCATGGCCGCAGGCATGCTGGTTAAAATGAGACGGCAGCGTTTTTGCACTGTGCTTCCTTCTATCCTCATGTCGAAGGTCCACTCTCTGGCTAACAAAAGAGATAAACTGCCTCTCCTCAACGGAACTATAATGGACTTCTGCAGATCTGCCACCCTTTGTTTTACTGTGTTCTGGCACACCAAACACATCGCGGACAGTGGACTTCACCTACCAGAATTTAATCCTTTCCAGGTGGACTGCATAATGGAGTTCACGGAAAAAACACATGAAGGTGGACTCTGTCTGCACATAAACGAAGGTTAGTGTACAGATGTAACTAAGGATGAGTACTGAAACCCAGTATCAAAACTGCCAGCAGCGCAGACTCCGCACAGAAGTCCAAACAAGAATGTGGGGCTTAAAGTCGTATTACATTTTTCAAGAAACCCTCAAACTCAAAGAACATTTTATTACTAATCCCCTCCTCCTTATGATGTACACCAACAGAAGGGACTGTTGGGAGGGGCTAATGTTTTGCTCTGATTTGTTCACCTCGCCATCTCATCCAACATAAGGAAAGGCACCCGGCTTGCTAATAAAGGTACAATGGTAGAGCGAACAAAAAGGCCCAAAGTTTAGCTTTAGTTTTCAAAAATAAATGTCGACAACCCGCTGTGCCATTACTGCAATAACAGCTTTGCTTATAAACACGGGAAAACAAGTCATTTGAAAAAACACCATGCGAACGTGCACCAAATACAAATAGATAGATGCACTGTGTTCGACCAACCGAGTGCAACAAGTTCTGCCTCTGAATCAGATACAGCAGGTATGTATGTATGTATCTATGTATGTATGTATGTAAGTATGTACACACATGAAGCATTGACATTAGTGTGCATTCATTCTTGCAATTAACATGTGCACAATGTTTTAATCGTGGCATTTAAAACAAATAAAAAATATGTGTGTAGACTATAAATTATTTGCAAATTAAATATAGGGCTTCTACACGACCCCAAAAAGGCAATGTGTTCTATTTTGGACAAGACTGTTTCTTTAGTAATATATACAATTATACAACATACTTTTTTAGATAATAGTGTTGTATATTGTGAATCACTTGGGTTTCTGGTTCTTCATTGCACTGTTTTATTGTGAAGTTAGGATTAATATTTTTCATTTGAATACTTGTTTGGACAGTTTTATATTTTTTTTATATTTGAAAAGTTATTTGGCTTGTGTTTTAATGTTTTATTTATAGAAAAAAACTTCATCTATTTTGTATTTTTATTTATTTTGTAGGCTTTTGTTCCAAATATTTACAAAATAAACCAGTCAGAATCAGAATCAGACATACTTTAAAAATCCCAGGGAGAAATTGTTGTTTCAGTACAATCACCATAACATGAACAAACAATAATCACAAACATTTCAGGGGGAGACGATTTACTGAGGCCTTGCTGCCAAGGTCAACCGCCTTACACGGTGCCCACAGGGCGCTACCATTAATCTGTGAAAAGATAGAGGCCACAAAAAAAGGGAAGGTGAGCGGGTAAAAAACATAACTCAAACTTTATCCTATAACAGGATACAGTTTGAGGTATCAAAAAAAAGTCTTCCACAAAAAGCACAAATAATACGAGACACATATAGCAGAAGGATAACATTGTAGATTTGTTGTGTGTAAGTTCCTCAGTATTCGTGAGCATCAGTTATGTGTGTCTGTATGGGTGAAGTGTTTATATTTCCATGAACACTCTCCAGAGGCCTTGATGATATCCGCCGGCCAAGAGTTCAGAAAAGCATCCACAGTTGTCAGCCGGAATATAGGGTGTATCCTCCAAAAATAGTCAGATCGGGACAGGACAGGTCCCCCTTTCGTTGCCTACCCATCGAAAAAAAAATTATCAATAGCATTGAGAGACCAGCTTACCAGATCCATGATTTTTCAGAGTTCATAGAGAGCAGATAAGGAGCTCTGGAGAGCTGAAAGACACGACCGACCTCGAAGAGAGACAGAACAGTCAATGCTCATTATTTGTTTTTCACCCTTTTGTCTGATAAAAAAGCCAAAAAGGTATCAATAAGGGTATTGATAAAAGTAATAGTATTCATAAATTATTTTTTTCCAGTGTCCTGTCTAGCAATGTGGCAATAAGAATTGATGTCTTAATGCCAAATAGAGATGGACAGATTTTATTTTCACAAGGGGAGCAATCAGCTTTCGCCGTAGTGCTCCGCTTGATTTATGCATGTAAATAGTTTTATTGTGATTCCTGTGGGGAGAATTTCAAATTATGTGGAGACTACAATGGGAAAGTAGGAGAGTAAAGGAAGAACAAAAAGATGAAAAAAAGAAAGAGAAGAAGTGAAAGAAGAGATAAAAGGGAAAGAATGATAAAACGTCTTCCGTCTGCTTCATCACCTGAAAAGAGAGATGTAAAAAGAACAGCACAACCAACAGACATAGTGTAACAGATACAATAAAGTAACACCTTGATAACATTGCTAAATCATATTTTTTTATGTGTTATTAATTAAGCTGACATGTGTAAAGTGATACCTGAGAAAAGAAAGTAAAAAAAAAATAAATAAATAAATTACGGGCTTTCTGTATATAAGTGAACACTTAGACCTGGAACCCAGCACCTGTGGGTGTTTGTGAGGGTGCACTTGTGTATGTGAAATTTATCGAGAAGGAAATTGCTCAATAGTGGTTGTGAAGAACCAAAGGCCTGCCTTCTCCGAGCACGAGGCAGGCGCCAGGGGACCCATAACCCCGGACTCCCAAAGGGCCCCTCAAAGCAGGGCAACCAAGAGGGGCCAATACAGGAAATCTGCATTCCCCCCCAAGGGAAGAGGAGACGCGACCCAGAGGAAATCCCCTAGCCACCGCAATGCCGAAGCCCCCAGGAGCCATGGGGGCGAGCCCGTGGGCTCCGCCGGCAGCCAGCTACGCTGAAGTGGTCCCAGCCATGGGCCCCGGGTCGCCCCACACCCGCGGCGGGGGCCAGGCCCCGCGAAGCAGCCACCAGGAATGGGCCGGCACCCACACGGGAACCTGCCCCAAACCCGAGGGCCGCCAATGCGCCAGCGGGCCAAGGCGGGAGCCAGCGGAGGGGGGCAGGACGTGGGGGGATTGGCTCCGCACCTAGCAGAGACTTGAGATGTTCTTGGGAGAGGGAGCGGACCGGACCCGAACCTGGCAAAAAAGAACAAAAAAAAAAAACTCATTCACACCATCCCACCCTAGTGCCCCACTCACCACACACATACTTACAGAATAAAAACAAAAAAAACAATGCTGGTCACACATTACCACATAACACTCACATCCAACAATCCCAAGTGGGGGGGGGCACCACAATCCAACTATCCGCCTGCCTGTGCCCGACCCCCGATCCCACCCGGGACCAAACGCCCCCTGGCCCAGGCCCCCCAGGGAGGGGGCCAACATGACCCGTACGGGCCACCCAACCAGAACCCCCCTCAGCCCCTAAATACCTAATAAACCCACTCTCTCCCCCACCTTATGCTAGCCACCAATCCCCCACCCCTCACTGGGGAGAGCAGAGGCATCAGCCCCAGTCCGGCCCCATAGCAACCCCCCGCCAAGACCCCAGACCCGGTGGCCCGCTTCTCCTCCAGGCCCCAGACTTTGTGCCGCAATCAGAGAACAGGGATGTGAAAAAGACCCCGATCCTCCCTACGCCCTCTCAGATGTTGTGTTGTTGCATGCTGTTTTCAAATGTGTTTAAAACTGAGAGTGCCGAAGGGGGTGCCCGGTACAGCACACACACCCTCCGGAAGGTAGCTGGTGCCAGCGCACCCCCTCCAAGCAACAGCCCAGAACCCTCAATGTCTAAATGCGAGAGGGGGTGAAGGGAACCATCCGAGGCAAGGCTCACACAACATAAGCCCCCCCTCCCCCCCTCTCCCCAGATGTCTTCACCCCCCCCCCCCCCATACCATGGCCTACATGAATGTGCGTTGTGAAAATGTTTGGAGTGAAAGTGTCTAAAATGCATAATAAAATTGGGGTGAGGGACGTCATCAGAAAGTGGCAACCTCCAGTAACGCCCCCCACCCCAAGGTCCTACATGTGTGGCAGCATGATGGAGCAGGCAGAGGGAGGAGTCCGGGGATGGGGAGAAAAGGACTGGGGAGCCTACAGCAGTCCCAGGGAGCCAGCTCCCCTACTGATTCCAATAGGCACCCCCACTCCCCGAAAGGCCACCCGGAGAAGGGGGCCCCACCAGCGGCACCACCATAGCTAGGGAGAGGCGGCAGGGCCCACGAGCCAACCACCCACCAGGACCAACATCTCCACCACCCCACCACCCCCAGCCCATCCACCAAGCCCCTCCCAGATGGGGGCAACAGACCCCGGGGTCAGACCCATCAGGCGCCCCACTCCGAGTGTCTCCCAGAGCCCCAGGAACCCCCCTATCCAGCCACTGCACCCTGCAGGAAGCAACCCACCACCCTCCATTCCACTAAGTGATGGTGCTGATCAAAAGAGCCCAAAGAGACCAATCAGATGTGGATGCGGATGCTGTGTCAAGATTAATATGATCCAACAAAAGATCTCTATATTGATTGATACAGAGATTTTCCTTACTTTTCCAATTCATGAGGATAGTTTTCTTTGTGATATATAATGCAGTGAAAACCATGCAAGCTATTTATTTTTCCAGAGAGCTTTCCTCAAAGTTACCCAGCAAGCAAACTGATGGGGAAGGTGAAATTTTACAACTCAGGCACTTTGATAAGTCCTTACATATCTGTGCCCAGAACCTCTGGACTGGTGTGCATAACCATAACGCATGAAAATAATTATCAGGATGATTGCCTATGCAGTGTGGACAGATATTAGATTGTGCCAAACCCATCTTGAATAATCTTTGTCCTGTGTAGTGTACTCTGTGAAGGATTTTGTATTGTATTAGTTGTAAGTTGGTTTTTCTAGTCAATTTGAAAGTTCTTAGACATATCTGAGCCCAGGAATTTTGTTCAACGGTGCCTGATAATTCCTTTTCCCATTTCATAATAGGAAGAGATATCGAATCATCTATTTTAGTCAGTGTCCTGTATGATTTAGACAGTAGTTTGGGGGGGGGTTAAATCTAGGAATTCTAATATATTAGTTGGAATTTGTAAACCACCTTTATTATGCTTAAATTTATTTCTAATTATAGATTTAAGTTGTTCATATTCCAAAAATTGATATTGCATATTTAGTTTGGGAAAAGTGATGAACTCGGTTCCGTCAAGTAAATGTTCCAGGTATTCAATACCTTTATTCTTCCAGTATGTAAAGTTTATCATATTATTATTTTGTAGGATGTCAGGGTTATTCCAGATGGGTGTACGACTGCATGGGATAAGTGATGACTTGATCATTTTAAGAAACTCCCACCATGCTTTCATAGTGGAGCTAATGTTAATATTTTTAAAGCATGTATGCCGTTTTATATTATATTTATATAAAGAAAGACAAGTAAAGAGAGAATTAAGAGAGTGCGAAGAGTGAGAAAAGATGAAAGAGGAAGAACCACAGCCCATGCCTCGTGTACCCAACCATGACTAACAACCATAGTGTGCCAACGTGCTCTTGAGCTGTGCATTTATTTCATTTATCACCGTGTTCCAATCTATGCACCTTTTAGGTGCAAGAAGCTTACCAGACTGGTAAGCTTCTTGTCAATGGATTCCAGGACGTCGCTGTAGCTCCTGTCGAGAGACAAAGTAGAAGTTGACGCGCAAGTAGAGCTATACCGGGTTTGTTTGAGTGAAGGTGTGTTTGTGGCTGCGGCATTTTTAGATTTCCCCATCACAGTGTTGTCAAAACACTCGTCCAGGTAGCTCTCCAGGCTCATCAAGGTCTCTTCGTCCAGTTTGTACCCTCGTGAAAAATTAGACAATTGTTAATATTTAAACTTTACTTTGTTTAATTTTCAGTTATTGGTTAGTACTTACCTAAGTGGATTTAATTTTGAACAACATGTATGCCGCCATTTTACTTACGCACAGCTCACAGCTCTCACGAGATCTCAGCCGCTCATTGGTGCTCTCTTTAAATCTTTAATAAATCTTTAAACTGCACTCTGTCTTCCGTATTGTGTCTGCATGTGGCCAAAACATATAAAAACCATGACAACATCTATCCAATGATATTTAATTTCTCAAATAAGACTTGATGTATTAAAATAAATAAAGTCTGAATGTAACCATTGTATTAAAAAAACTCCCCATCCCAGGTTACTGTGTCAAAGGTTAATATCTGTATAACTTTAAAATGCAAAATGATTCTATATTTTCATAACACAGTATAAATAAACAAAAGACTACAGCAGGTCTTGGGTTAATCTTTGCTTGATTGGTTTGGTACTTCCCAATCCCTCTCATCAGCAACATGCTTCACTTCTTCCATTGACCAACAGTCTGACAACAGGTCAATCTTGTGTTGCATCATTGTTCACTTCTGCTCCTGTGGCAAAATCGATAGCAATACGTCTTTGTGCAGCATCAGGTTCTCTGTTTGATGTGCTAATGCTAGGTTCCAGAGTCCGACTTCTGTTTTCTTGTGTAGTAAAGGACTGTTCAGAGTGCTGCTGTTATCATTCAACCCTACTCCAGTTTACAGTGAGGAAAATAAATATTTAAACACCCTGCGACTTTGCAAGTTCTCCCACTTAGAAATCATGGAGGGGTCTGAAATTTCATATAAGGTGCATGTCCACGGTAAGAGGCATAATCCAGAAATCACAATGTATGATTTTCTAATAATTTATTTGTGTGTTACTGCTGCAAATAAGTATTTGAACACCTGCTAATCAGCAAAAAATTCTGGCCCTTAAAGACCTGTTAGTCCAACTCTAAAAAGTCCAACTCCACTCCACATATTGTTCTAAATTAAAAGCACCTGTTTGAGGACATTAGTTGCATAAAGACACCTGTCCACCCCACGTAATCAGTAAAACTCTAACTACTAACATGACTAAGACCAAAGAGCTGTCCAAAGTCACCAGAGACAAAATTGTAGACCTCCACAAGGCTGGAAAGGGCTACGGAGCAATTACCGAGCAGCTGTTGGAGCAATTATTAGAAAATTTAAGAAGCTAAACATGACTGTCAATCTCCCTCGACCTGGAGTTCCATTCAAGATCTCACCTCGTGGCATATCAATGATCCTAAGAAAGGTGAGGAATCAGCTGAGAGCTAAACAGCAGGAGCTGGTCAATGACCCAAAGAGAGCTGGCACCACTGTTTCCAAGGTTACTGTGGGTAATACACTTAAGACGTCATAGTTTAAACTCATGCAAGGCACGGAAGGTTCCCCTGCTTAGCACACGTCCAGGCCCGTCCTAAGTTTGCCAATGACCATTTGCATGATACAGAAAAATAGAACCTTTTGGTCTACCTTTTTTGATTCCACTCACCGTGTTTGGAGGGCGAGGAATGATGAGTACCATCCCAAAAACACCATCCCTACTGTGAAGTATGGGGGTGGAAGCATCATGCTTTGGGGGAGTTTTTCTGCACATGGGACAGGATGACTGCACTGTATTAAGGAGAGGATGACCGGGGCCATGTATTGCGTGATTTTGAGGCAAAACCTCTTTCCCAGAAGAAGACCCAGCCATGGGTCATGGCTGGGTCTTCCAACATGACAATGACCAGAAGCACAGAGTCAGTATAACCAAGGAGTGGCTTTGTGAGAAGCATATCAACATGCTAGTGACATATCCAGTCTCCAGACCTAAACCCTGTCATGTTCGGCTTTAAATGTTTGGCCCGCATGCAGAAACACTCAGGGGAAACAGGTCAGATCACAAGAGTTTTATTTAACAGAAACGCGGGATCACGAGGAAGATCTGTCGCCGCAGATCGGGGAAGCAGCGGGGAACCGAAGTCTGGAGACAGGGTCAGTCTGAAGGAGAGGGAGACACGGTTAACTGAGGGAGAAGCTAAGGAAACGTTACGGGGAGTCGTAAGCTTACCACAGAGCACGGGAACCGAACCGGGGAGGTAGTGGTGTGGACTCAGCCCGTCCTGCGGAGGTGGTGACAGGAGTCCGGGAGAACTGTGGGCGGAGGCGGATGGGGTCCGAGCAGCACCGGCGGGTCCAGGGATCCGGAATGAACAGAGGAAGGAACCAGGAGAGTCCGAGGCGACCAGGGTGAATCCGGGGAGGGGAAGCTCGCGTCCAACTTGGTACCACCAAGGGAGTTTGAGGAGGAGATCGCCAGAGCAGAATCTGAGCGGTTGTGGATTCGGGAGCCTGGTCTTCACAGCGCAGAGTCACACGAGAGAAGGATTCCAAAGACACGAGTGCACTGGAGAGAACACAGGAAACACGGATTAGATCCAAAATGGGGATCGAAAAACTCACGGGTCTGAAGCTCAGGTGGAGGTCTTTGACCTTTAGGCATACCGCGACAAGGTAACACTCTGGCATCCTCCCTCTGTTCGAGCACGGTTCTTATAGTGCGGCCTGGTGCTGCTGGAGTGTCTGCAGGTGTGTGCACTCCGCCCACCCGTTAACCACGAACACCTGTGGAGAGAGTGGAGGCAGCAGAGCCAGCAGCAAGCTGCACGGCCCTGCTGACTGAGTCCTGACAAACCCTATATAAATTCTTTGGTGGGAGCTCAAACTAAGTGTTTCCCAGCAACAGTGCAAAAACCTGGCTGATCTGAAGATCTGTGTGGAGGAATGGGCCAAAATCCCTGCTGCAGTTTGTGTAAACCTGGTGAAAAACTACTGGAAACGTTTGACCTCTGTAATTGCAAACAAAGGCTACTGTACCAAATATTAACATTGATTTTCACAGGTGTTTAAATACTTATTTGTATCAGTAACACATAAATATATACATTGTATAAAATCATACATTGTGATTTGTGGATTTTTTTAGATTATGCCTCTCACAGTCAGTGGCGCCTCCAGAAATATTTCATAAGGGTGGCCAGATGGAGCCACTTAAACTCTTGGGGTGGCACTGAAACTAAAAGCTGTAATTTCAGGATTTTATTCTACTGTTGTAGTAAAGCTGCATGTAGAAAACAGGCAGAATCAGAAAGACTTAAGTAAACGCCTACTAATATCTTATGGTTTGTAATGGTTTTCTGAAATTTTAATGTTCCTAATGATCTAATGGGCATAGCCCAATAATAGCAGAGTTAATATATTAAGTTGAACAACAATACATTTTTATTGCGTAATTACATTAGTATTAAGGTGTACATTTATTCATTTATTGGAAAACAAAACAGTTACTAAGGGAAGTAGATACTGGCAGATACAAATAAAAGTGTGATAGAAGCCAAGGAAGAGCGTCTGTCTTGCTGGCTGTGCATGACAGGATGAAATGCTAAACTGACGCTACTACAATAGACACTGACCAGTGGGGTGGCCAGGACATGGCACGGGGGGGGGGGGGGGCATGGCCACCCCTGGCCACACCCCGGAGGCGCCCCTGCTCACAGTGGACATGCATCTTAGATGACAATTTCAGACCCCTCCATGATTTCTGAGTGGGAGAACTTGCAAAGTCGCTGGGTGTTCAAATACTTATTTTTCTCACTGTACATTCTCTTTTGGAGCCAAGTCAGCATCACAGCCATGATTATTTTTCTCCACTTTTCCTCTCTCCTCCCTCATCTGACCTGCCACTTAAAGTACTGTGTGTGTCCCATGCAAACCTTTTTATTGACATTCATTAGCTTAAAGAATGTCTTGCCGCTTTTTGTAACGTTAACTTTCTTACTTAAACCTTTTCTGCCTTGAACATATTCTGGTTAGGCCAGCTTATTCTATACCCACCATCAAAGGCTTAACCCTTCAGACTAACACTAAGCTTTTTCCATCTAGAACATTCAAAACAAAAATAAAAATAAGATGTGGTTGTGTTTGCAAGCAGCTGAAGCCCTGGCACAGATGTTCAACACACTACTGTACAGGATATGCTGTACGTGAGACGGGTACCTGCAGTCATTTGCACATTAAAGGGATATAAAAAGAATGAATATGGAAAACTACAATTGCAGCACAAATATATTTTTGATTAGCATATTTCTGAAAGTGGAACTTTCCCTCAGGATACCATGAGCAAGGAAGAACTTCAAACTTAACTGAGGAGCTTAATTATCACAGAAGGAGAAGTGTTACAGTTCTTAGATTTCTCCAGAAAAACAAGTAGTCAAAAGGGTGCATGCTTTTTATGTTCAAACCAATTTTGCTGGGTGGCTAGAGTAAATGAAGAACTCTTATTGGCTTGATATTGTAAACAAGTCCAAAGGTGTAGATATCACTTTATTAAGTTATTATCTAATTAATGTAACCAACAATCATATTTTTTATTATTGCTTTAATTAAATGCTTCAAATATAGAACTCAGACTCAACAAAATCAAAACCAGAAAAAGCAACAAATGCAAAACCCCACACCAAAATATGACAAAGTTAGATAAATATGCAATGGCAAAAATCAGGCAAAAATGGAGCACATGATGACCAGGAAAAACATTATGACTGGTGAAACATACGTCAATTATCTCTTCATCATAGCACCTGTTAGATGGTGGAATATATTAGACAGCAAGTGTACATTCAGTCCTCAAAGTCAATGTGTTATATTTAGAAAGAAAAAAACAGTTTTAGGTTTTGAACAAGTTTGACAAGGTCTAAATCGTGATGGCAAGAAGGCAGGGTCAGAGGTTCTCCTCAACTGCAGCTTTTGTTTGGAGTCCCAGTTCTGCAGTGGTCAAAATCTAGCAAAAATGTTACCAGAAAGAAACACAGCCAAATAAGTGACAGGATCATGGATAGAAAGCTGGATGTAAGCCTCAGTAATACACGTTGGGAGTTGTGTATAATATATGTTGAGCACATTGGTGTTGCTTGTGTCGTTTCTATTATGCCATTTTTTGACATGACAGACCACATTTCCCAGCATGCAACATGGTCAAAATGGCCACCGACTCCCAGCCTGCAATATGGTCAACGCGACCACCGGCCCTAGCAACGGGATAACGTTGCTATGATACAATATAAAGGCGCCTGGCGCGCTCAACTCTCCCTTCTTCACTGGCATCACGCCAACTGGGAAGGCACGCAGCTGCTTTCTCACCCGTTGGGATTTTCCCCACGTGACACATGTTTCGATTTGTCGCTGGACCCAGAACTTCCGAATCAAACTTATCCCTGCTTGCCTACGCAGGAGGTCGACTCTAAAAGTAATTTGAATTCATTTTTTAACCCTACTGGAAACCTTCCAGTGATCGTCAGACTCTGCTCTTGTTTTGGCAAAACAAAGCGGTGGCCACTTTTCCCTTTGTCTCCTTATCCTCATCTTTGATCTCTTTGTGTACCTTTTCCATTTTTGCGCACTTTCTTTGAAATCCTTGTTCAGGAGTCAAACTGCCTCCTGGCCAAAGCCCGCCCTTCACTAGGCATGTGCGCTAAGGACGTCATTACGGCCCCCTCCTCACGCGTCACGCAAGATTGTAGGTCATATATCGTCATAGTCGCCATCTTTGAAAAGGGCAAAGTAGCTCTAAGCTGTCGGCTTAGCTTGTTGTGAAATTTAAAGCGTCTTCCATCTAGCAGGTCTGTTTTCTCAAAGCTATTTTGCCTTTCAATGCTGCTACGTCAAAGTGCCGACGTCTTGAATGTGATGTTTAAACAACTGTGAGTTGTACTAAGAATTGCTACCTCTCATTTAATCCATTTTGACTTGTTTTATTTTCTTTTGCATTTTTATTTTAGTTGCGAGTAGTGTTTCCTAGTTTTATTGAATAAGAATAATTACTGTAAAAGGGAGTTGTTTTGGTTTAATAAATAATAATGTGTGGAATAGTAACTTTCTATGTTTATTTTGATCCAGAAGTTGGATGGTCTCTAAGAGTAAAGAATTACCTCTTTTTGAGTAGGCAACTGAATCAATTGAGACATTTTCATTGGTTTGTGATAAAGAAGCGAGGTTTAAAACTCCTATTGCAGTTATAATTTGTGTTATTAGCGTTAGCTGGAAAAGTGTGATCGGTTGTGACCGATCACACTTTTCCAGCATAAATAAGTTCATAACAGCTAATTAATAAATGCATTGTTAGTGTTAGTCATTACAGGCTTGTAACCCTTGGATTACAACCATTTGAATTACATTTGTTATAGCTACCATTTGACTTTGGATGATCTATTAATAAAATTATAATAGTGAATTATAATTATTAATAATACTCATAATCAAACAGGTTTCTGGCATAACATTTCTACATTTCTAATAAATGAAGTTGGCTTGGCTAAAAAGTTTGCCCGGTTGGTTTTCTTTGCCTGAATGTGGATGGCTCAAATTCTGAAGACATGTCACAAGGACGGACCATGCAAGAAAGGAAAGCCAGCAGAAGTATTATCAGAATCAATCTTATTCACAAAGTGTGTGAGCACAAACAAGGATTTTAACTTGATTCAATTCAATTAAATTTTATATATATAGCGCTGATTCATGAAACATGTCATCTCAAGGCACTTTCCAAAGTCAAATTCAATCAGATTATACAGATTGGGTCATAATATATAGATTGGGTCATAATATACAGATTCGTCAAAAAATTTCCCATATAAGGGAACCCAGTTGATTGCTTCAAAGTCCCGACAAGCAGCATTCACTCCTGAAAAAGTGAAGACCCACAGGGAGAGTCGTCTGCATTGTCCATGTCTTTGCAGCAATCCCTCATACTGAGCAAGCATGAAGCGACAGTGAAAAGGAAAACTCCCCATTAATGGGAAGGAAAAACCTCCAGCAGAACCAGAACCAGGCTCAGTATGAACGGTCATCTGCCTCAACCGATTGAGAGTTAGAGAAGACAGAGCAGAGACACAACGAGAGAGACAAAAAAGCACAGACGCACACATTGATCCAGTAATCTGTTCTACATTAGATGGTAACAGAATGCCAGAACAGGTGTACCTACTATGAAGAAAAAAAAGGGAGAGCAGTAGAGAGCAGTTGAAGAACAGTAGAACTCTATGGAGTGAGAAAATTAGATCCTGATATCCTCCAGTAGCCTAAGCCTATAGCAGTAAAACTATAAAGGTAGCTCAGGGTAACATGAGCCACTCTAGTTATAAGTTTTGTCAAAAAGGAAAGTTTTAAGATTAGTCTTAAAAGTAGACGGGGTGTCTGCCTCACAGACCAAAACTGGGAGTTGGTTCCACAGGAGAGGAGCCTGATAGCTAAAGGATCTGCTTCCCAATCTACTTTTAGAGACTCTAGGAACCACCAGCAGACCTGCAGTCTGAGAGCGAAGTGCTCTGTTAGGAACATACGGGGTAATCAGAGCTCTGATATATGATGGAGCTTGATTATTAAGGGCTTTATACGTTAGAAGGAGAATTTTAAATTCTAGTCTTGATTTAACAGGAAGCCAATGAAGGGAAGCTAAAATTGGAGAAATATGATCCCTCTTTTTGATTTTCATCAGAACTCTTGCTGCAGCATTTGGATCAGCTGAAGACTTCAAACTGCATTTTGTGAACTTCCTGATAGTAAAGAGTTACAAAAGTCCAGCCTTGAAGTAACAGATGCATGGACTCCGGTCCAAATATTACAACTTTTGTCTTGTCAGAATTTAAATACAGGAAATTTAAAGTCATCCAGCTTTTGATGTCATCAAGATATGACTGTAGTTGAAGTAGTTGATTGGATTCACCTGGATTTATGGATAAATATAGCTGAGTGTCATCAGCATAACAGTGGAAATGAATCCCATGCTGTCTGATAATTTTGCCAATTAGAAGCATATATATAGTAAATAGAATTGGTCCAAGGACTGAACCCTGTGGTACTCCAGAAGTAACCCTAGCGTTTCAAGAAGATTCCTTTAATCCCTACAGTATGTTCAAGGAGAATATTGTGATCAACTGCAACAAACGTAGCACCAAGATTTAACATGACAAATACTAACACAAGTGCATTATCTGAGGCCATGAGAATATGATTAGTCACCAGAGCTCTTTCGGTGCTATGATGAGCTCTGAAGCCTAACTGAAACTCCTCAAGTAGGTCATTACTTTGTAAATGTTCACAGAGTCGATTAGCAACTACTTTCTCAAGAATTTTAGATAGGAAAAGAAGATTAGGTATAGGTCTGTAATTTACTAACTCATCTTGATCAAGAGATGGTTTCTTAAGTAAAGGTTTAATAACAGCTTCTTTAAAAGCCTGTGGCACATATCCATTTACTAAGGATAGATTAATCATGTCTAAAATAGGGCCACTAATCAAAGGGAATACCTTCTTAAACAACTTGGTTGGGATTGGCTCTAACATACAGGTAGGTTTAGATGAAGCAAAAACTTTAGATAGCTCAGAAAGCTCTACTACTTCTAAACAGTTCAAACACTGCACAGGTTTTAAAGATTCCTCCAACACTGCCTCGCTTACTGAGGACGATGAGGACGATCATGTTTGGGAGGATGCCAATTATTTTATTTTTAATGGAATCAATTTTATTTATGAAGAATCCCATAAAGTCATTACTGCTAAGAGCTAAGGGGATGGATGGATCAATGGAGCTGTGACTCTGGGTAAGTTTGGCAACTGTACTGAAGAGAAATCTAGGATTATTTTTATTCTCCTCAATTAATGATGAAAAATATGCTGCTGTAACTCTGCGAAGGGTCTTTTTATTCAACAGTAGACTGTTTTTCCACATTGGATAGGATTTCTTTTGGTGTATAGAGCACAATTTTCTCTCCAATTTCGTAACACTGTGCCTCAAGGAACACAGCTCTAAATTAAACCAGAGAGCCAGCTTCCTCTGAATAATCACCTTCTTTTTTACATATACCGGTCCGTACATTACCTTCCCCTGTTTCTGTCGCTGCTCTCGATGGTAGCCCACTAGCAACAATTACTCAGCAGACTCTTCCCTTTCAGTTTATCACGTCTGGTAACCATCATGAGTCCATTTATGTAATAGAAAACAAAGAGAAGTCCCTTGATAAAATCTTGTTTCCTCTGGAGGATTGTGCATAAGCTTGAGGTGGGGTTTTAGCATGTTGACTGGGAGGAGAAACCACGTGGGAGAGAAAGATAGTTTCTCATTGGGATAAAACAGTTCAAACTAAAATGTTCTCCTCGCTCACTGTCCCAATTTGCGTAGGATCAGGTATAGTTCCTTTAAAGGTAGCGAGTACATTTTGTAGGTAAGAAACGACCAAGTCCCCTTTTGAATAACTGTGCATGCCCAAGACCATCCTACCTGCTCTTCCACTCCTCATGGGGATCGTGTGAAAAAATCTCCCAAATCCACTCTGGTCTTATTTCTTTCTTCTGAGGCCTTCCTCTTCTTCATATAAACTTGTACCCGGTCTGCTTCTTTGACTCTTAGGAATTTTTAATTATGTGCTGAGAGCATTGGAGCTACAATGAAAAGGCTGAAACTGAAACTCAATAGATACATAAACACTACAGATGCGCATGAGCAGCCATCAATCGGAAACTAACTAGGAGCGTTGTGGGACAACCAGTAGATAAGACGATCCCCACGGTAGAGGTGGGCAGATTGATCCTAGGATCGATACTATCGATACCAACGCTGGTATTGATATTGAACAATATTCATTAAACGAGATCAATATTTTTTTGTTCTCTCCTGCGCACGCTGACTGCAGCAGATTCACCAGTCTCCCCGTCTGTGTCACGGCACTCTGCTGCTCCCCCTCCCCTCTTGTACTGTCACATGGCTCAGCGACGCCAGCCAATCAGCACGCAGGCTCAGCCTGGCCCACCCACTCAGCTCGACACACAAACAACCACGCTGCTGCTGCTCAGACTTGGTGAGAGAGAGAGAGACCGCCGGACCGGAAAAACATGAAGAGGGAAAGAAGCTCTGTTTGGCTCTATTTTAATACCGTAAATGAAATCAAGCTGTATGTTTTGTAAAAAAACGGTTAAATACAGTGGAAACACAACAAATTTATATAATCACATGAAAAACCATGAGCAAGAAAACGTTGAGCGACAGAAACAGAAGAGAGGAGACAAAACTTCTCTCATTGCCCCGACAGACCCACAGACTGACGCCACTGACTGAGGCGTTTCAGTCCTCCATGGAACATCCAGGTAGATCAGTGGTCATCTTCAGCAGCAGTTCATGTTATATTTCAAAGTAGATATTATCTATCATATGTTACTGGGGCCCACACAGAAAATGTAATTAAGACTTTGAAAGAACCCAGTACATATATCCTATTAAAAAGTGTTATTTAAGATAAGGTAACATTAGCTAATCCTTTATTTATCCCACAACGGGGAAATTTATAGGATTAAAGCAACAGGCAGGTGTACACAACACAGACAAAATGACATAATGGGTCCGTTGTTCGTACGTCGCTAACTTAGTTAGCTGGATTTCATTGTTGACAATTTGGCATGATCTTGGATCGTTTGGTTGCTCGAAACTCATCCCGGACTTGCTGTCATAGCAACATGTGTGCAAAGTTGAGCCTGCTCCCGAGCAGGTTTATTTCATGTAAACAGGATTAGATCGTAGCGGAGGAGATAGGGAAGTCTGTGTCTAGCCAGCGCACTTGGACCACCTAGTGGCAGAGGAAGGGACAGAATTGTGGAACACCATTTTTTTTATGTTCAATAAAAGACAAAACAAATAATGCTTTTGTGGCAGGAAGAGGTATAGGCTGCACCTGCTGGCGGGGTGATTGTAAGCGGGCCAATAGCGCCAGAGGGCGCTCAGTATAAAAACAGAGGTGAGCTCCAGTCTGAGACTCGTTGTTTGCTGTGGACACGTCGCGCACCGCGCTTCCGTGTTGAGCCGTCTGTGCGTAGAGTACAGAAACGTACGGGCATATGTACCTCCACGTTTCATCGTGGGTGAGGTGGTTCCTACAATAAGAGCCGACATCTGAGCGTTCCCATTTGGGGTACAAGTGAGGAGAGTTCGTCCTGATCGGAATCTCCACGGATCATCCCACTTAATGCTGCTGCTTTGCTTGGACTGAATTACCGCTTATTTAGCGGCCAAGATCGGCGTGTGGGACACGCCCCTACCCCTCTTCTGAACTTAGGACAAGGAGAGGTTGATCGCACTGATTCCGGATCGAATTGGACCAGATTGCTCATCTTGTTGTGCTTATCAAGCACAAGGACTTTTTATGGTTTTATTTACATAATTTTATCTTTTATTGCCTGTATTTTAATGATTGACTTTTTCCTTTTTATTTTCTTTAGACTGCCGGTGGTGCGCTCGGGTCTGGACGCGGCGTCCCTTTTTGGTGTGATTGAAGTGATGCGCATCAATAGGTGGAGGGAATAATAGAGAGTGAGTGACTTCACGGGTGTTTGTTTTGATTTTTTGTCTTGGAGCCTACTATCCAGGACCCGACCGTACCCGCCGGTAAGCCTAGTTGGATTTATTTTGTGAAGTTTCTTTTGTTCAGATACAGGTATTTTTATTCTTTGCAATAAATTATTATTGTCTTGAAACTTGTCTCTCGCTTACTGCAAAACCGGACCTGCGCCCCTTTATCAATTCCTGGGTGAAAATCCCAGGTGGCGTTGTTGGCAACACTCGAGAGTGTATAGTCCAAACCCTTAAATGCCACATTTTGGCGTTGTTGACAGGATGTTTTTGCAAATTTAAGCGGAGACTGTTTCGAGTGTTTTATTTAATTTTTTTTAGTATCTGTTTTATTGATTGTTTGGCAAAGCAGCAGCTGGTTAAGTGGTGGTGTTTTAACTTAACTTTTAACTTGTTTTTTTTCTCTCTCCTGTGTTTTGGAGGCTGGCATCATTGTATCACCCCTCTACGTGCCAGGATTCAGTTATGGAGGCAGAAATGCAGGACCTGAAAAGCTTAATTGTTCAGTTGAGAGCTGAAAATGAGAAGTTGCGCCAGGAACAGGAGGCAGCCAGGCCTGGACCTAGTACTGCACAATCTGTAGCTGGGTCACATTTGGAGGGAAGCCCTTCTATAACGGAGAGGTTTGTTTTTGTGCCACGTGATAGAAAATGTCCCCTGTTCAGAGGGAAGGGAGGCATTGGGTTAACCGAGTGGCTTGAGGAAGTACATGCCTGCATGAGGGTACGTCATTTGTCCCCAGCTGATCAGGCCTTCTTTTTATTTGATCACTTGGAGGGAGAGGCACGCGATGAAATAAAGTTTCGACCTACCGCAGAACGTGAAGATCCCGCTAAAATTATGGATATTTTAAAAGAATTGTATGGGTGTTATGAATCCTATGTGGCACTGCAGGAGGCATTTTTCTCTCGCCGGCAGCGGGATGGTGAAACGCTACAGGAGTTTTCGCTGGCTCTAATGAGTCTTATGGAGGCTGTAAAATCCCGTGCTCCTAGAGATTTTCAAAATGCAGAGTCATTGCTGCGTGATCAATTTGTCGAGCATGTGAGTGATGGGGCTCTTCGTCGTGAGTTAAAGCAGTTTGTGCGCAGGAAGCCAACAGCCACCTTGCTTGAGGTCAGGGCAGAGGCACTTCGCTGGGAGCGTGAGGTGCGACCAAGTAGTGTACTCAGTTTAAAATCTTCTGTACCTTTAGCATTTGGTTCGCAGTATGGCGTGCAGAGCTGCCCTCAAGGGGCGATTAGTTCACACAACACCTCTGAACTGAGTGATCTGAGGAGCATGTTGCAGCAGCAGCAGTCACAGCTTGATCAACTTTCCCAGAGTATAGCTCGCTTGCAAAAACCCAGCCAGCAGGGCCGTTCTCGAGACTCTATTATCTGTAGGCGCTGCCAGAAGGCTGGCCATTTTGCTAGGGATTGTGATGGGGTTCGGGTTCCGGTACGGGCCTCCGAGAAATCACCTCAGGTGGCGGAAAACTCTTTCCCACCGAGTCGCTGAGCCACGATTCGGGTGGGGTAGTTATCGGCTCTAGGGGTGGGGTTTTTCAGGAAGGTTCTAATCTGGTGTCATCGTGTCCACACATGGCTGTGAGCATGGGTGGAGTCAAAGTTCCTTGTTTGGTAGACACTGGCTCTATGGTGTCTACAGTTACCGAGAGTTTTTTTACTCAATATTTTGAGTTGTGGGGTCGGGAGAAATTGCAGTCTTGTCATTGGCTTCAGCTTAGAGCTGCCAATGGCCTTGCTATTCCCTACATAGGCTATTTAGAGCTGGATATTGAACTTTGTGGTAAGATGGTTCCTCAGTGTGGGGTATTGGTGGTCAAAGATCCTCCTTGTGGCGTATCATCACAGGCTCCCGGTGTTTTGGGGATGAATGTGATTAGTCGCTGTTATGGTGAGCTTTTTAAGCATCATGGTTCAACTTTGTTTAACTCACCTGCTGTTTCCAGAGCTCCAGAGTTCATTAAACAGGCTCTCCATAGATGCCATCATGCCACCACTCAATCTCCAGATGACGGTAAAGTAAAAGTGTGTGGTAAGAAGGCTCACCATATTCCTGGGGGCACACTGAAAACTATACCAGCCACTTGTTCAGAGAGTTATTCAGGTAAAGCTGTTTTGTTTGAGTCTTTGGATTCCAGCCTTCCTGCTGGGCTCCTTATTTCACCTTCTTTGGTCCAGGTCACAAGGGGAACTGCTTATATCCCCATTGTGAATGTGGGAATTACAGATGTGGTTTTACACCCTCGTACCTGTATTGGTACATTGAGTTCTGTTCATGTTGTCAGCTTACCTGCAGGTGTCCAAGCAGTATCGTCAGAAATTGCCTCTATGGGAGAGAAAATTGTTGCTCCTTCAGTCCATGAGCAAATAGATGCATTGGATGTGACTGGACTGTCAGCTGAGGAACAGGGTCGGGTAAGAGCTTTACTTAAGGATTATAGCTCAGTCTTTTCTGCACATGATGGTGATTTGGGGTGTACTAATTTAGTCACCCATGATATCCCTCTTTTGGATGACACCCCAGTTAAACAGCGTTACAGACGCATACCTCCTTCTGAGTATGAGGCAGCTAAAGAACATATTCACAAATTGCTAGAGGCACAAATAATTAAGGAAAGCAGCAGCCCATATGCTAGTCCTATTGTGCTGGTTAAAAAGAAGGATGGGACTTTGCGCATGTGTGTTGATTATAGGCAATTGAATGCTAAAACCAGAAAAGATGCCTTTCCCCTTCCTCGTATAGAGGAGTCCTTGGATGCATTAGGTGGGGCACGCTGGTTTTCCACATTGGATTTGGTGAGTGGATATAATCAGGTGCCAGTATCGGAGGCAGATCGGCCTAAAACCGCATTTTGCACTCCATTTGGCCTCTTTGAATGGACCCGTATGCCCTTTGGCCTCTGCAATGCACCCAGCACCTTCCAAAGGCTGATGCAGCGGCTATTTGGTGACCAGCAGTGTAAAAGTCTTCTGTTGTACTTGGACGACATTGTTGTTTTTTCCTCCACAGTCCAACAACACCTGGAGAGGCTGGAGGTGGTTTTGAGTCGGCTTCAAGGAGAAGGTCTTAAAGTAAAGTTAAATAAATGTGCATTTTTTAAGCCAGAGGTGCGCTATCTGGGACATGTCATCTCTGCGGAGGGTGTTGCAACTGACCCTAGTAAGACAGAAGTGGTTGCCAATTGGCAGCCCCCCACCACAGTTTCTGGGCTGCGATCATTTTTAGGGTTTGCTAGCTATTATCGCCGCTTTGTGGAGGGCTTTGCAAAGCTAGCTGCCCCTCTTCACAGGTTGGTTGCAGAACTAGGGGGCACCAGGTCAAGGAAGCAGAGTGACCCGAGCATCATACCTGGTTGGACAGGGGACTGTCAATGTAATTTTGACGAACTGAAAACCAGATTAACAACTGCACCAGTATTGGGTTACGCAGATTTTTCACTTCCCTTCATTTTGGAGGTAGATGCAAGTTATGGTGGTTTGGGAGCAGTGCTCTCACAGGAACAAGAAGGCAAGGTGAGACCCATAGCTTATGCAAGCCGTGGTTTAAGACCTACGGAGCGCAACATGCTGAATTATAGCTCCATGAAGCTGGAGTTTTTAGCACTTAAATGGGCTATGACTGAAAAATTTCGGGATTACCTTTTGGGCCATAAATGTGTTGTCTTTACCGACAATAATCCATTGAGTCATTTGGCTTCGGCCAATCTGGGAGCAACGGAGCAGCGTTGGGCTGCTCAGCTGGCTTTATTTGACTTTGAAATCAAATATCGTTCTGGCAGAACCAACAAGAATGCTGATGCTTTATCAAGACAGCATCCTGTTGGTGTACAAGATTTGGAAATTATGGTTCCTGGTACAGTTCTCCCTGAGCCCTTGAGAGAGGTTTTTCAGGGGCAGAAAAGGGAGGTTACTCAAGAGGTTGTTATGGCCTTGCCTAACCATACCATCTCTGAAATCAGTGTTTTCCAGCAAGCTGACCCAACCATCCAGGAATTCTTGGTTTTCTGGAGGCGGAAGCGGTGTCCAACTGCAGACGAACGGCAGCAGGTATCCCCGCAGGTTCTGGTGTTACTCAGACAATGGGACAAGCTAGTGGAGGAGGATGGCGTTTTGTACCGGCAAGTGTTCAAACCTGCTGGTGGTGAGTTAATTGTACAGTTGGTGTTGCCAACATGTTTGAGGGAGGAAACATTAAAACAAGTTCACCAGGAGCATGGCCACCAAGGGGTGGAGCGAACACTAGAACTCCTACGCCAACGCTGTTACTGGCCAGGTATGGCCGCAGAAGTGGCACATTGGTGTCAGAACTGTGAAAGATGCCAGGTAGCAAAACAGTCTCAGCCACAGGCTCGTACATTTATGGGACATTTGTTAGCGTCACGACCTAATGAAGTTTTAGCTATTGATTTCACAATGTTGGAACCTACAAGCAAGGGACTTGAGAATGTGCTGGTCATGACTGACGTGTTTAGTAAATACACCCTTGCTGTTCCCACCCGAGACCAGCGTGCTTCAACTGCCGCCCAGGTCTTGGTGAGGGAGTGGTTTTTTAAGTTTGGTATACCTGTCCGAATACATTCGGATCAGGGTCGTAGTTTTGAAAGTCTGCTCATTCAACAGTTGTGCCATTTGTATGGCATTGAAAAATCACGCACCACACCATATCATCCAGCTGGTAATGGTCAGTGTGAACGGTTTAACCGTACCCTTCATGACCTGCTGCGAACATTGCCTCCCTCTCGTAAAAGAGACTGGAGCTCATGTTTGCCACATGTTCTGTATGCTTACAACACCACACCCCACCAGGCAACCGGGGAATCACCCTTTTTCTTGATGTTTGGACAGGAACCTCGGCTGCCGGTTGACTTCCTTTTAGGAAGAGTTCAGGAACCTGTGGCTGGAAATGTCCATGATTGGATTCAGGAGCATCAGGCCCGCCTTCAGGTAGCTTTTGAGGGTGCCCGTGAAAGGTTGAGGGTTGCAGCGGAGCGCCGCAAGAGTTACCATGACCAACGAGTTCAACATGCTCCCCTGAAGGTTGGTCAATTAGTGTGGCTAAGGGACTTTACCCCACGGGGACGTCATAAGATCCATGACCTATATGGCCCAGTAAAGTATAAAGTCCTCAGAGAGCCCAGTGAAGGAGGTTCAGTGTATACTATAGCACCTGCAACTGATTTAGCTAAAACCAGAAATGTTAATCGCATACTGTTAAAGGCGGTGGTAGAAGAGTCTGGAGAAGGTGCCATTGGCCCCAGCTCACCATTTGGTGATCATCGCTCTGAAGATGAAATGTCAGGTGATGAGGATATGTATGTTTTGGTGAGTAGCAATCCGCCTGCTCCAACAGTGGTGCAGGCTAACCAACCTTTTCAGTCAGGGGATCTACTATCTCAGTTGCCAGGTCCATCAGGCATTGTTACTCATGGGGGAGTAGCATCTTCTGGTCAGTCACCTGGTCCTTTTAGGGCTGAAAGTGAACCAGTTTTGCGGCGGTCAGTAAGGACAACTGCAGGCCAGCATTCTAATATTAACCGTCTTCCCAGACCAGCAGGTGAAGCTCCACAGGCGGTAAACTCTCCTGATCCTACAGCCAACTCTATTTTTGTCCTATTTAGACCATGGAATTGAGTCGTCGAGACGACGACACAAAAAGGGGGGGTAGAATGTGGCAGGAAGAGGTATAGGCTGCACCTGCTGGCGGGGTGATTGTAAGCGGGCCAATAGCGCCAGAGGGCGCTCAGTATAAAAACAGAGGTGAGCTCCAGTCTGAGACTCGTTGTTTGCTGTGGACACGTCGCGCACCGCGCTTCCGTGTTGAGCCGTCTGTGCGTAGAGTACAGGTGAGGTTGGCTGGCTGCGTATTTATAACTGCTTGTACATTGTAGTCATAGAGCCTTTTATCAGCAGAAACGTACGGGCATATGTACCTCCACGTTTCATCGTGGGTGAGGTGGTTCCTACAATAAGAGCCGACATCTGAGCGTTCCCATTTGGGGTACAAGTGAGGAGAGTTCGTCCTGATCGGTATGTGGACTCGGTGACAAATTTTGTGATTTATTCCTTTGTTTTAAACTATTATGGTTGTTTAGGAATCTCCACGGATCATCCCACTTAATGCTGCTGCTTTGCTTGGACTGAATTACCGCTTATTTAGCGGCCAAGATCGGCGTGTGGGACACGCCCCTACCCCTCTTCTGAACTTAGGACAAGGAGAGGTTGATCGCACTGATTCCGGATCGAATTGGACCAGATTGCTCATCTTGTTGTGCTTATCAAGCACAAGGACTTTTTATGGTTTTATTTACATAATTTTATCTTTTATTGCCTGTATTTTAATGATTGACTTTTTCCTTTTTATTTTCTTTAGACTGCCGGTGGTGCGCTCGGGTCTGGACGCGGCGTCCCTTTTTGGTGTGATTGAAGTGATGCGCATCAATAGGTGGAGGGAATAATAGAGAGTGAGTGACTTCACGGGTGTTTGTTTTGATTTTTTGTCTTGGAGCCTACTATCCAGGACCCGACCGTACCCGCCGGTAAGCCTAGTTGGATTTATTTTGTGAAGTTTCTTTTGTTCAGATACAGGTATTTTTATTCTTTGCAATAAATTATTATTGTCTTGAAACTTGTCTCTCGCTTACTGCAAAACCGGACCTGCGCCCCTTTATCAATTCCTGGGTGAAAATCCCAGGTGGCGTTGTTGGCAACACTCGAGAGTGTATAGTCCAAACCCTTAAATGCCACACTTTGTTCCTGTCGTTTTATTTAAACAATTATTTATAAAGAAATGTCAGAAAGTCATCTTTTGCCTGCAGTAAGAGATAGTTATGTAAAGTCAGCAATACTACTATGTGTAAAATGGTGTATTAGAATTTACTCTGAAGGTCCTTTTGAAGCAACTCGATCTCTAGTGCAATGTTTCTCTTTTTCACGTTGTGAAGTTCAATTTCTCCTCTTAATTTGTATTTTTTTTCAGGTCAAAATACTTTTTCTTTTGTTGAAGATGCCGTTAATATAGGGAACAGATGGCACCTTAAGTCATTTTGTGAAAAAAAAGAAAAAGGGTTAAACATGTAAAAGTAAAAAGAACCCGATTTTTTTCCAGCCTTCTTATTGGTGGCTGTTAAAAACAGACAAACACCATAACCTTCTTTTAAAAGCTCTTGTTCTGCTGAAAAAAAACTGTGGGCGTTCTTTGGCCATGCTGAACAGCCAATAGCAGCACTGTTGATCATTGTTTCTACTATCGATACATTTTCCCTTTTAAACAAATGCATAAACGCGCAGTTGTCTCAGATAACTCAATCCAGCCATACTAATCATAAACAACAGGTGTGTTGGAAGAACCCAATTAGCCGGATCAGGATTAGCCGGATGAAATCATCTTGGATGTGTCATTCGATTTTAGATGTTTTAAGCAACGTGCGAAGAACGGACCCAAGGATTGAAAGATATGAGGTGGATTAGAATAACACACTATGAACATAACATCATTATTATTCAATTGTAATAATAAAATAAAACTCACAAAAACACTGAAAGGTCAATAGTTTCATGATACATCAAGATTGAATGTAAAAAGTATCGGTATTGTATCGATATAGGCAGTGTGCGATTTGCAAAAAAATACAGAGGGGGGGGATCATTTACAAAGTGTCTAGTGAAGGCAGGCCTCTTAATAACCACTGTTTCGTCACTTATTTTAGAGCCCAAATAAGCGATTTCACTTTCAGAAACGTGCCCAAAAAAACGCAACCCGTGACTCGCCTTTAGAATAAAAGAAGCCCAAAGTCGCATGAAATAAACAGTCTGTGCAACAGTGAGCGCGGGTCTGTTTTGCTACAGTCTCTAGCGCTCTTGAAACTACGGAAAGCGCCGAGGATAAAAGAAACACATTCCGGAGAGCACGGCGGGGAAAAAACATTAGGGAACGGTGTGTGTGTGTTTTGACGCGCAATTAATGGCGACAAAAAAAATTTCGCCGTTGTGGTCTAACGCATTAATAACGTGTTAAAACTGACAGCCCTAATTTATATACATTTTTAAAAATCCATAATATTACCTATTCAGACCAGAGGGGGGGAGGAATGTATCCCCCCCAGGGATAAAACATGAATGACCAGAAGGGGGGGCGTCACAAACAGAGGGGGGGTAAATCCCCCCCGGCAAATCGCACCCAGGATATCGGCAATACTGACCCTGTATTTACTTGGTATCAGATCGATTAAAAATTTCCGGTATCGCCCACCTCTACCCCACGGAACTCAAAGCCGAAAAAGATTGTCCGCTATACCTTTAAGTAGTGGTGAACAACCAATCAAAAAAATCGTTATTTATTTTTCCTCTTTTTCATGATGAAGAGTAATTATTTGGTACAATATACAAACCCTTAATAAAACAACATGGTTATAAGGTATTTAAAATGCCAATATTATTTCATATATTATTTTATTTTAAACATCTGGCATTTCTGTGCCATAGACCTTACACAGGATAGTCAGCTTGACCTTGAACTTTGAAGTGGAATCTCAGTTATTTGGAAGCTGTCAAACAATGGGAACCCTCTGTTAAATTCTCATGATTGAGGATCAAACAAAACAGAAGGTTGATTTCCATTTGCCTTGAATTGTACACAAAATGTTTCCTTAATTCTTCATAGCAGATATATCTACTGAGCCAACTACAAGAACATATCTTCAGTTGTATTTGATCAGGATTTGTACCACCTAGCCTCTGCTGCTTTGAAAAAACCTTCAGAGAGCAAACATTTGAGACAGACTGTGATGCATCCTTTAATGATCAGATTCATGAACACTATTGACAGAGTTGATGAGGGATGGTTTTGCATCATATTCTATTCATCCTCACTAATATTTTATAGCAATTGCTCACTGTTGGGAATATTTTGAAAAAGGGATTGCACAAATAAAACCCAGAGTGAAACCCCAGTACAGCATTAATCTGAGAATCACATCTGAATATTGCTTAATCTTTTTCTTTTTGTAGCGTGGGGGGTTCTTTATTTATACCTCGGTTGAAGATGTGTAGACATTTACTGGATTTATGAAATGCATATTTCAGATTATGTCACATCATGCTGGTCTTGGTCTACTGGGAGAACTGAAACTGAACTTTATCTTCAGTGATAGTTAGCTTTAGGTCAGACACACAGTGAAGTTTTAAGGCTCTGTTGCTGTATTTCTGTTCTGTCACTTATTTTCTTGTTTGTGACATTTTGAGCTGGTTCAGATGACAGCATGCTGAGAATGTATTTACAGAGCTGGATGGCCTCAGGACTGTGACAAAAAAGACATCCTTTGTTGAAAATGGTTGTAGCATAGAATTTCTGTGAAATAAAAGGCCCACATGTCATTTTCTGTCTCTTCATGTCCACTCTCCTCTTTCTGCCTTCTCTTCTCTTTTCAAAGGGTGTTGACATAAAGTGCTGTTATGCACAAGAGAAAAGAGCCTCTCATCAATGCTCTATTTCCTTGTACACTTTCATGACACCCCTGGTACCCCGATCCTGAGAAAACTTTTCCCTGCTAGCATGTGACCCTTTGGGATCCAGTCATTTCCATCGTATTTTCCCATAGTTGGGGAAGCACTCCTGTGGCTTGACTGGTTGATGAGTGTTTATTCTTTAATAAAAAATGATCATTGGTAGAGAAGTGTGGAATTCATAGAGATCTCCAGGGTTTATTTGTCATTCAACAGAAACATAAAACCTCTTCAAATCTCTCACCATAAACCAGTCTTTTCCGAGGGTAGCTTGATCATGTAACCTGAGTTGGTCACAGAGATATATACATTTATTGCAGATCTTCTCTAGCCCTCACAGCAACAAGATTTTACGTATTATATTTATACATTGACCTATTTATTTCAATATGAAGGTTTTTACCTAGCAATGCTCTTAGGCTTCCTGTAAGTGTTCATGATTGACCAAATGTGGAAGTTTCCAGTATGACAAGGATTTATTACTGGGTGAGTATTGTTTACATATGTTGTTGGTGAAGACTCTCAATTCATCCAGGTCATGATCAAGCCAAAAAGGGTTAAAAAAAACAACAACAACTGGACTTCTACTCTGAAACTGAAGACCTCATTGGAGTTTAGATCTTAGATTCACATGCAGATTAGCCTGGAACTGATCACCCCTCACAATGAGTCGTTAGGCTCACAGTTTGACTGGCTCACAGGAGAAATGTTGCGATCACATGCTTGGGGAGAAACAGGAATCAAACCTATTGCTGTGTTGTAAGTTTTTGAAAGTTGAACCTGCGCCATCCTCCTCTGTTTAAGGTTGTTTTTTCTTGCTTTACGTAAATGGCTTCCTTCAACCTTCTCTCAAATCATTTATCTTCTCTGTCCAAAATGTGAATATTTTTGTCCTCACAAGAGTGTTCTTTATCTTTGAGGTGCAGGCTGAGTCTTGTCCTGAGGAGGTAGTTCTCCTGTGCCATGCATCTGTGGAGAGGTTGTTTGGTTTACATATTTACATGTTCTACAAAACAGAAGTTACAACCATAAAATAAGTAAAACATCAATGAAATAGCAGACATGTAATGTAAAGTTGCTGGAAATAACTGTCTTCCACAATAAATAATAAGATTTAAATAAAATAAAAAAATCAAGATTTCATCTCACTGTTACAACCGGAGGTGTGGTGTATATCTTGGTGTACATTTAGCTCGGTGCATATAGGGGAATGGCACTTGTAGTTATGTTTTTGCGGTTAGGCACGGATATTACTTTGTCTGCAACGGTGTTACTAGAAAAAGCAATAAACCACTGAAAAGGTAGGACTCACTAGTTTCATATGATACTGGACATGGCTGGTTTAATCCTGAAGACCAGTGTCTTTTGTGGCATTTTTTTCACTATGTCTACTTTGTCTGAAGAAGCTTTGAATGTCCTCACATGTGCTTAAAAAGCTCAAAAACAGTATTTTAGCAATTTGTGCAAAACTCATTTTGCGAATATTTCTAGAACATTAAAGCCTCCATTGCGTCTGGTTTAAAAGAAAAAAAGATTTGGCCAGGCAAAGCCCATGGAAAAGGGGTACAGGCCGTTCCACGTAGGACGCTGTGCATGCTTGCCACGGGGTTCAGCGCAGCACTAGTCTTCCTACCTGAAAAAAAGGGTTTCAGACCACAGCGGCGCGCTCACCGGATCCTATGTAGACGGGACTTAATATTGAACTTAAAATCCCCTAACAAAGAAAGACAACCCTGCTCCAAGATGGATATGTTAAAATTTTATTTTTATGGGTAAGTCATTTGTCTTCCTGAGAAGGTTTATGGTCACACAGGAAAAAGACAGAATGAGCTAGTTGGCCACAGTAACAAAACTGGGTCTGGGGTATTCATGATAAGGTGTTCAAACAGTAACAAGTATGGAGAGGTGACCATCACATTGCAGGGTATTTCACTGACAGTGGTATTGGTCCATTGGACAAAGTAGATGGTATGATTAACAAGGACTAACAGCGGAGTCTTTATCTTCACTACACATAAACAGGTAGCAGAAATATGTAAACACATTTTTTTTCCAACAGAAAAATGATCCATAAACAAATATTAAAGCTGGATTTGAATGGCTAAATGTCAGGATGCAGCTTGTAGGCTGCATGCTGAGCCTCCCTCCCTCTCTCTCTTTCCTGTGCAGCCTGATTGGTTCCACCTGTCAGGCTGCAATTACCTGATCTGTTGCCACCTGTGTTCTCCCCTTTATAAACTCACCTCATTCTGCTCTCGTCGCCGGTCCGTAGTGTTCACTCCTGCTCAGTCTCTGCCAGTATCCTGTGTCAGCTCAGTTTTTGTTGCAGTCAGCCAGAAGACGTTACTTCAACTTGGTTTTTGTTCAGTCATTTCCCTAAGACTCTGCTCAGCTGTGTTCCAACGGAAGTTCTCAACTCCTGTCCACGCCTCCTGTGCTGTTCCACGTTCTCAAGTTGCAGCAGGCGTTCCACGTTCTTAAGTTCCCGCAGCTGTTCCCATTCTCAAGTTCCCGCAGCTGTTCCACGTTCTCAAGTTCCCGCAGCTGTTCCACGTTCTCAAGTTCCCGCAGCTGTTCCACGTTCTCAAGTTCCTGCAGCTGTTCCACGTTCTCAAGTTCCCGCAGCTGTTCCCATTCTCAAGTTCCCGCAGCTGTTCCCATTCTCAAGTTCCCGCAGCTGTTCCACGTTCTCAAGTTCCCGCAGCTGTTCCACGTTCTCAAGTTCCCGCAGCTGTTCCACGTTCTCAAGTTCCCGCAGCTGTTCCCTGTTTTCAAGTTCTGCAGCTGCTCCACGGTCTCTACTTCTGCAGCAGTTTCACGGTCTCAAGTTCTGCAGCTGTTCCACGGTTTCAAGTCCTCCGCTCCTGAGTTTCCTCCCGGTCAGTCACCCATTACTCCTCCTGTCGGCCAGCTTCTGCACCCTTCATCTCCGTCCGTTAAGACTGTGGTTCCTCTCGTCATCTATCTTCATCCTGTTCAATAAACTCACTTTAAGAACTAGCTCTGTGTGTGCGTGCTGTGTCCGGGTTCATCCAAAGACAGATCATGACACTAAAGGATATAAGTTGCAGACATGTGTAATAGGCTTTCCAAATGTCTGACCTTGTTGAAAATGTGTGGACTGCTGAAGGTAAATCATTTTAAATGAGCTTGTCCAAATCTTCCAAGAAGAAGTCAAGAGTCTTTGTTGAAAAAACAGCTACTACAAATCAGTGCAGTAATATGTCTTGTGTATTTCAGTATGGAAAAAATAATGTTCTGTTATCTTTGCCCTTTTACTCATTCTCCCCGTATTTCCCCCTCCTTCCCCTCCCTTTCACTTCAACCCATTCACCCTTCCGTCTGTTCTTCCTCCTCCATTTCGTCGCTGTCTCATTGTCCTATTTCTGGGACTTAGATCATCACAGACAATTAGAGAAGATGTATTTTCCACCAAAGGCCATAGGAGGTAAGGAGAAGTGTGTTGGGGATGTGAGATGCTTTCAAACAGCGGGGGTCCTGCAGTGCTCTTCCTACTAAATGCCAACGTGCTCATTCAGTTTCTCCTCTCTGCCTTTGTTTTCAGATTTGCGTCATCTTCACTGCAGCTCTGTCTGGCTTATACAGGGGGAATGATGTATTCAGCTGTCGGAGGTATTCAGTCTATTGTCTTTGTGAGCATGAGGATCAGCTGAATGCTCAACTGAATGCCACTTTGTCTGAAGAAAAGCTAAATACACAACTGACAAACAAAGCACTTTTGCCAACTTTTGTTCTCTTATTACATCAAGGAGAAAACAAAAACAATACAGTAAAGCTTTGTGCCCTGCTTTCTATGCTTTCCTTGTCTTGATTTTTGAAAGGATCTAAATATTCACATGGCATTGTCCTCCAGCCTTCCAACGTATAAGCATGTCTCAGAATGAATGTAGGGCAGTGAGATGCAGAGCTATTAAGCTCTAAAGCGGTGGAAGAACGATTAAAGACAGGAGTTTTCTCCTCTCTCGCCTTAAATCACCAAAATCCACCACCCAAACTCCGTCTTCTATCCACACAGCCATTAGCATACTAATTGGGTCAAACGTCTACTTCCTTTGAGGACGGAGAGGGCGACTGTCTGTCCCTTTGTTTCTCCGTCCCTAATTTTATTTCCCTCTAAAACACTAACAGGTGAAAAAATGTTCTTGGAGGTAGATAAAAAATAATCTACATTTACTAAAAAATTAAACTGAAGGACAAGCATCATGTTGCTAAGGATTTGCTGTCCTCCCTTTTGATTTCAATCTGAAAAACTCACAGAGAAAGAAAAGGCAATTAGAAGAATTTTATTGATACAATATTTTAAGAGTTTGGCGCTCAGACCTCGGCAGGAAAAATTCACGCTGAATTATACTTCAATATGCATAAGCAGGCGTATGAGAATAGGGATATTTCCCCACAAAAATTGCCGAGGTCGAGGCCGGTGCGTCTGTATGGTCGAAAGACAATAAGATTTGGATTAAAACTAAAAACAGAGACAAGTAGGATGAGCTATAGAGGAAAAGTGCTGCGAAGGCAAAGAGCTGCGAAGGCTTACCAAACAGGGCCGGTTGCCGCGAAGGCCTACCAAAGTTGAGTTAGATGAATGGGGAGATGAGGTGAGGTGTATGTTAAGGTGAATGAATAGAGATGGTCAGTCTTAGGATGATACTTGGAACTGAAAGGCTTGCAAAGGGGAATGTCTGAAGCGAAATACGACATTAGTGCAATGGTTCTTGCACTTGCCGAAAAGCAGGCCGAGAGATGATTTGGAGTTGCTGTTTAAGGTGAACACTGGATGATGATTGGGCTTCGAGGAGGTGTGGCTTGAAGCAAATGCTCCATCGGAGGTGGACAAGCCTCTGATTGAATGGAAGTAAGCAAGCGTTCTTCGGTTGTATTTCCGCCTTTAGCATCATTCAAACTAAAGACTCACAAAGAGAAAAGCGATTAGACAAATTTATTGATACAATAGTTTAAACTTTGGGGCTCGGACCTCGGCAGGAACATAAACGGTGATTTATACTTTAACATAGATAAGCAGATGTATGAGAATAGGGAAATTACCCCCCAAAAAATGCCGAGGTCCAGGCCAGAGCGTCAGCAAGTTCAGAAGGCAGAGAGAAGGATGAGTAATGAAGGAGAAAAGATGTGAAAGCTTAACAAAGAAGGCCATTGCCGCAAAGGCTTACCAAAATTTAAACACGATGAATGGAAAGATGAGGTGAGGTTGATGGAGAGGTGGAAAGTGAGGTGAGTCAGTTTTGGGCTGATGCACGTGATGAATGAATAATCATGGCAGGAAGCAAGGCGGGCAGCATGCAGGGGACATGGGAGGGAACACACAGGGAGCATGGCCGGAAATATGGCAGGGAACACACAGGTGGTATGGCAGAGAACGCAGGGAACATGGCAGAGAATGCAGGGAACATGGCAGAGAACGCAGGGAACATGGCAGAGAACGCATGGCAGGGAACACACAGGGAGCATAGAAGGGAACATGGCAGAGAACGCATGGCAGGGAACACACAGGGAGCATAGAAGGGAACATGGCAGGGCAGGCCGCATGCAGGAGCATGGCTGAGAACGCAGAACACACAGGGAGCATGGCAGAGAACGCAGAGGGTATGGCTGAGAATGCAGGGAACACACAGGGAGCATGGCAGAGAACGCATGGCAGAGAACGCAGGGAGCATGGCAGAGAACACACAGGGAGCATGGCAGAGAACGCAGGGAGCATGGCAGAGAACGCAGGGAGCATGGCAGAGAATGCAGGGAGCATGGCGGAGAACGCAGGGAACACACAGGGAGCATGGCAGAGAACGCAGGGAGTATGGCAGAGAACGCAGGGAGTATGGCAGAGAACGCAGAGAACGTAGGGAGTATGGCAGAGAACGCAGGGAGTATGGCAGAGAACGCAGGGAGCATGGCAGAGAACGCAGGGAACACACAGGGAGCATGGCAGGGAGCATGGAAGGGAACGTGGCAGGGCAGGCCGCATGGCAGGGAGCATGGCAGAGAACGCAGGGAACATGGCAGGGCAGGCCGCATGGCAAGGCAGAGGCATTGCAGGCCACATAGAAGGAAACATGGCAAGGCGCATAGAAGGAAACATGGCAGAGGGCATGTCAGGGAAGGAATGCATGAATGAATGACCATAAAGGAATGAACAGGATGATAGGACAACTGCATGGCGGGACGCCTGGATGACAGGATAAATAATAGAGGATGCTTAGGGATGATGCACATAAATGAATGAGTGACCAAGAGGGAATGAACAGGACAGGACGCGGGCTTAATGAGACTTGAATGAGATTTGAATCCACCACCAGTATTCGCAGTTAGATTACCTTGAAGATGAGCATTAGGCGGCTAAGATGAATGAAAAGTCAGAGCAGATATGTGAGGCATGCTGATGATAACCATCGCCCAGCGATTGGGCTCCACGAGCGTCTGCTGTTGCGCAGCTCACATCCTGAATGCTGAAATAACTCTAGATGAAAGGCCACAAGATTAACGATTTCTTTGACAATTTCACGAATATGCAAACCAACTGTTTTTAGAATCCTCCAAAACTTACGAATGCACATCCGTAAAATTAAACGCATCTACAGACAAAAGACATCATTATAGAAAGTATAATTCAAATCCGGACAGGAAGCATGCCAGACCAGAAGGAAAGTTCAGAACAGCAACTCTTAACCAGAGTATCCTGTTCTAGGAGGGAAGGAAACGAAATTAGCGAGCTCAAGCTGCCTGGAAATAAAAACGTGACTCTTGAAATGATGCACCTGCGAGATTGAGGTGACCGAGCGAGGAGAGCAGCCGACGCTCAGAAATAACTGATATGAAACTGATATCTCGAGAATTTGAGAGCTTGTCTGCTGGCAAAAAGCCATCATGGAACTAAGTTAAGATCAATACGTAGAACTCAATGCAGGCTGACAGGTTTAGTTTGAGAAAACAACTGGGAATAGTGAAAAGAATATCTATAAGAAGAAAACAACCAGAAAATGAAGGACCATTAAACACGGGTAACACTTCTTAAGACATAATCGATAATGTTTGCTTAGCTCATAAAAGCGTAAAATGCCAAACGCATACCAAATGCTGTTATGAATCGATTAGCTTATTTAGCTTATTCCATGTTGTTTGGATGAATTTAATAATTTAATTCAGATTCTGCACTGCATCCTGCTAACTGATGATCTCGTTGCTTAGTAGCTTTGGTTAGTCTCACGCCTGCAGAGAATATCCGTAATTGAAATAGTATCAACCAGACAACAGAACCTTCAGAGATGCTCTCCAGATATTCATCTTGAATAAATTCTTGAACCTAAAAGAAGAAATAGACAATCCCTAAATACATGAGCAAGTTGCTGTTAAAGATCGCCCAATACTCAAACCATCCCCACAGCCATCCCAACGTCGGGTCCCAGCTGGCATTCAGATAATACCTACGAACAAAAACCTTAAATAACTTTAACATGTATAATTTCACAATACCTTAAGAATCGATTGGCAAAACATTGAAATGACAAGAGTGACAGAAGTGGCCTGGTCAGCATAAATGAGAAGTCTGAACCCAATACAGACCAGTCCAAGCGGATGCCAAATTGCACCAGAGTTGCAGTGGTTTAATAACGATTGGTAACAATTGCTGAATTGGAGTTCTTTTTAAGATGAACCCAGGATGCTGATTGGCTTTGAGGAGGAGCAGTTCAAAGCTGATTGGCTTGCGTCGGAGGCGGATGAGTCCCTGATTGATGGAGGTAGGCAATAGAGTTTCTTCAGTCTGAATTTTCGCTTAAGCTGCATTTCAAAATTGATATGTTAACTACGCTCATTTGGAAATGTTGACTCTTTTGTATATGACACAGGACCTCCATAGCATTGAAAATGTTTTAAGGCCATTGTGTCCTGCTTACTTTGAAAATCTGTTCACATTAAGGTTTTAGAGGTTTTTGAAGGAACTGATGGTTAACTATTAAATGTGTGTCTTTGTCTTCCATGTGATAAGTTGTTTTGGGTTCAGAAGCAGATTATTTAATGAGGTTAATATGTTAACTTAGGTTCATGAGCTGGACCACACCCACAACCACACCTTTAATTTATCTAGCAGCCTATTTATACCCTGTTCGCCCATCCTTCTTAGCCTGTTACGTCTCATCAGCTGTCAGACTCATGACTCTCTCTTCATTTTGACTCACCATGGAAAGCAACTTGGCCTCTGACTCAGATGAACTCTTGAACTCGCCATCTACTGACGAAAAATTCTCCTCTTCCAGTAATGAGAAAAGCTCCAAGCCTTAAATGCCTGCACTTGTCTCAGCTAGCAAACACTTGCTCAGAAGACGTTCAGTCTGAAAGTCGAGCACTTCAGGGTTTGTTGGGGGGGGGGGGTGCTATGGTTGGTTGGCCCGTTTAGTTTATGTTGGCCCCATCTCTGGGTGGGTGTGCCCCGGGGTCGTCTGGCCTGGGGCCGGGATGGGGGGTCAGGACTGAAGCATGGACCGGGAAGGTCGGGTTGTGGTGGTGCCCCCCATCTTGATTTTAGGTTTCACCTACCGGGTCCAGTGGCTGGGTACCCCTTTGGGTTGCCAGCGCCTGGACCTGGGAATATAGGATGTGTGTGGTAATTGCGAGAGTGTGTACTGCGTCCTTTTTTTTGGGCGGGGATATGGGGGTGGTGGTGATTGTAGGAGTGTTTGCATGTGGGGCACTAGGGTAGGAACAAGTGAGTGTGACTGTGTGCCCCTGGGGCCTGGGGTCCCTGGGGCCCATGGCTGGATCCGCTCCAGCGTTGCGAGTCCACAGGCTCGTCCCCACAGCTCCCGGGGGCTTTGGTATTGTTGCTGTTGGGGGGCCATTGCCCTCTTCCCTTGGGTGGGGGAGGCAGATTTCCTGTGTTGGCCCCTCTTAAGCACCTTCACTGTGAAGGTCCCTTTGGGCATCTGGGGTTTTGGTTCCCCTGGTGTCTGCCTCGGTGCTCTGGGGGGCAGATCTTTGGTCCTTCACAACCCCATATTGAGCATTTTTCTCATGGATAAACTTTATATACACAAGCGCACTCTCCTAAACACCTACAGGTACTTGGATTCAGGTCCTTACAGACTCACTTCTATACAGAAAACACCTATTATTATTACCTTACCAAAAGCGGTAAGGCTCAGCTTGTGAAAGTAAAATCTGTTGGCATTAAGACAACAATTCTTATTGCCACATTGCCAGGCAGGAAAATCGAATGTTGCACGGCCAAGATCGTAGTAAATGGTTATGTCAAAGTGTCATGCTTTTCAGGTGTTTACCCCACATGCAGAGAGCACTCAGGAGAATAAGTCAGAGTTAAGGTACTTTATTCAGATAACTAAGGAGACCGCCAAAATTGGCGGAGAACCGAAGGGACAAGCAACGATGGGACTTCAGGTTAAATAACTAAAGGAGACCGCCGAAAACCGAGGTGGCAGGCGACGACAGGACTCCGGGCTTCACAGGAAACGAGGGAGCATCAGGTTTCTAAAACAAGAGGAGAAGGATAGAATAAAATAGAACGGTGGATCCGTGAAATAAACCCACCAGTGCGTCCTTACTGGACTATGCGGGAGAATTCACTGAAGGAATGCGGTGAAACGGATTCTACGGGTGCTAGGAGCTCAGGTGACCTGAAGGCAGGAGGGCTGATGGACAGAGAGTGGACAGGAACCGACTGATGGGGCTCGACTGCCAGCTGGGGATCGACAGGGTAGACGTTGGGGTTTTACGTTTGGGAAGCGTTTACGAGATCGGAGGCTTGAGGCAACCTGAGGCACAGGGAAACACAGTGTTAGCGAGTGAAACGAGAGCTGTCATCAGACAGTGGCCAACTGAGGCATACCACACTATTTTAACACTCTGGCATCGTTGTGCTGGCAGTCAGCCGCTAAAGTAGTCCCACCAAGCGCCGCTGAACGCCGAACACCTGCCACGGTGTGCCTCCCTGCTCATCAAGGCCACCTGTGACATGAGAGGGAGGAAAATGGCTGCACCCTGATCGGGCGCAGCCCGCAGAACCCTGACACTAAGTTTCCAATTTCTTTTCATGTATAATTCTACATTGCACGATGAACAAAACAAAAAAAAAATCCACAAATCAATTTCATTTATTAAATCCATTTAATTTATGAACAACACCACAGTTTTTTTTGCAGCCAATTATACAACCCAGACACAGAACAGTAGGTGGCAGTAATGCTCGTTGGCTGGTTGCCAATTGTTGTAGAATTCAAAGAATAAGAAGGGCTTCACTTGCCTCATTTGAATTTATGTTCTTTGTGGATAAATAAGTTTTCACAATTTCTTTGGAAAACTGCTGGAACATTCCAGATATACACAAACGTATATATATAGTGTTTCATATCTACGTGTGGCAAACGTCTAGCTGATGACATTCGCCGAACTTTAATGGGCTCCTTCGGCAGACGTTCTAACGTTTAATGTTTTCTGGGGGGATTTTCGACCTTCGAGCTCAATCTCACAGTACATCACCTTCAGTTCCATCTGAGATACACCACTCTCGTCCAACAACATTGCAACCCCATGGACCGCTTAGAAGCATCAAGCGACCCGCTCGCTTACCCATAAAAATTTCAACTTTCACGTTGACGACCCTGAAGACAGAAGTGCAAAAGAACTGTGTGACACACTTAGAAACGTTGGTTTAACTCAACATGTTAAACAGCCAACACACAAACAGGGACATATTTTAGACTTGATCATCACTAAAGGTCTAAACATTTCACAGGTCAATGTAACTGATGTTGCCTTATCCGATCACTTCTCCGTTACCTTTGAATGTATCATTACCAGTGACTCATTTAGCCAAAGGGACACCGTAAGAAAACACATCTTTAAGGACAATGCCACAGAAAATCTTATTCAAGCTTACTCTGCTACTTCAACCTTGGGCTGCAACTCAGTAGATGAGCTAGTAGATAACTTTCATTCTAAAGTCTCAGACATCATTGACTGCATTGCTCCAGTTAAAGTGAAAGTTCTTTACGGGAAGAAAAAATCTCCTTGGAGAAATGCTTCAGCAGTTAGAAGTGAAAAAAGGGAGTGTCGAAAAGCTGAACGCAGGTGGAGAAAGAACAGACTTCAAGTTCACTATGATATCTATAAAGAGAGACTTTACAGATATAACTTACAACTGAAAAGTGCAAGGGAATCTTTCTTTTCTGATTTCATCAACAAAAACATTATTAATGCTCGTGTCTTATTTTCCACAGTCGACAGGTTAACAAATCCTCCTGTGTCCGTGACTTCTGAACTCCACTCCACCAGGGCCTGCAATGAATTTGCTTACTTCTTTACTGAGAAAATCTTAAATATTAGAGGATCACTTTGTACTACCATACCAACACCAGAACCAAAGCCGTATTCAGCTGGAACTACTTCTGATAAAATGTCCCAATTCAGCCAAATAATTGAACTTTATTGATCTCACAATGGAGAAATTCACTCATGCATCTTAACCCATCCCCATTGGGGAGCAGTGGGCTGCCACTGTGCGGAGCCTGGGGAGCAATCAGGGGTTAGGGGTCTTGCTCAGGGACCCAGAGTGCAGGCTGGGAGGATCCAACCGGGTACTTGCAACCTTCTCAGAGCGCAAGTGCACTGCTCTAACCACTAGGCCACCACAGTTTTCTTTAAGAACATTTTGCCTGTCATAGCGTCTGATTTGACTCAGATAATAAACACGTCCCTTCTGTCAGGTGTTTTCCTCCAGTCCCTAAAAACAGCAAATATCAAACCACTGCTGAAAAAGAACAATTTAGACAAACTTCTACTCCAGAACTACAGGCCCATCTCAAACCTCCCCTTTATCAGTAAGATTATTGAAAAAGCTGTAAGACCATCATCACCCGAGCGAATCAACGACCCTGGATCACTGAGGAGGTTCATCAAGCGCTAAAAGCAGAACTCAGCCTTCAAGTCTGGTGACAAGGAGGCTCTGAGGACATCGAGAGCCAACCTGAACCGTGCCATCAGGTTAGCAAAGCGGAACCACAGTCAGAAAGTCCAGGAGCTTTTCCATGACGCCAGCAACACCAGAAGCATGTGGAAAGGCATACGGGCGATTGTAATTGTCTCTGATGTTCTTTTAATGAAACAATATTAGGTAGATTGGACAACACGGAAGAAATAGCAGAATCAATGCTAACGCTTGCTTCCTCAATGCAAGCCGCCATTGTCTGAATCAGTCTCACAGTCGCTTCTCCACTACGTCACATCTATGAAACTCCAGTCCTGCGTCCTGTGTTAGAAAAATGCAAATGTAATCATTTTATTTTTATCAAGCTACAGGCATTTGGTTTGTTTTAAGAGTTTGCTTTTAGGAAGGTTCTGTTGTTTTTAACCTTAGATAAGGGAGAGCAAATGGTTTTCCCAGATAAGGAATGTCTCCTTTATCCAACTTTGCATAAAGCTGGTGATTTGATTATCACCCGCAATGAAACTTGCTCCCTTCTTTGTTTTCCAACCCCCATGTTGTAATCTCAAGACTGTGATTAATTCCTCCTGACCCCATGTGATGTGTGACAATAAAGACAAGGGGACAGAGGCAGTCCAGGGCAGTCGAACTCAAGCTTGTGAAAGAACAGGTCTCATGCTCCTGGTTTGTCTGCCCTCTTTCCTTGTGAAGAGTAAAAACTTGCGTTTGTGTATTGTTTTCTTTCCAGGATAAAGAGGTTATTTATCATAACCCTATCATCCTGATTGGCTAGACAATAAAATTGGTTGGAGAAATCACTCTCTATAAAAGATGTCCCAGATGGATGTGAGTGAAGCTAGGCGGAGCGATATCAATCTGGCTAGTGTCAGGTTATCATCCCACAGCATCTGGTAGGAAAACTAGAACATCTGGGCTTCAGCACACCCCTTCGCAACTGGCTGCTAGACTTCCTCACCAACAGACCCCAGTCGGTCCGGGTCGGACAGAACACCTCTGATGTCATCACCCTCAGCACGGGCTCCCCTCAGGGCTGCGTCCTGAGCCCCCTGCTGTTCACCCTGATGACACACGACTGCGTCCCCAGGTTCACCACCAATCACATCGTGAAGTTTGCTGACGCACAACGGTGGTGGGCCTGATCAGAGACGACAACGACCAGGACTACAGAGAGGAGGTGGAGCAGCTGGTGGGCTGGTGCAGAGACAACAGCCTGATCCTGAACGTGGAGAAGACAAAGGAGATCATTGTGGACTTCAGGAAGAACCAGCCTCCCCACTGCTTCAGTCTCCCACACAGCTCAAAGTTTGCTCCAACCTCAACCAAGCACAATATTTCCATTCATCCATGCTTTTCAGATATCTCTGTCCTCATTCATAACACTGATCTTTAGTCTGCGGAGAAGCAGGACTGATCCGCTTGCTGTCTCTTGTCTAATTAATCTCCTTCACCTTAATCCTCGAAATTTACTCAACACTCACTCTCACCTCTGTTCCAACCAGTTAATTATCCTTTGGGGGTCCTATGCGGGATCGGAAAAATAAATTGAATGAATTTTCCTGAAGACCATACCCCCACATTGAGTCTCCAGCATTCTCCCCAGCTCATCCATCCATTCATCCCTACATCACTTCAACCCCTTCCTGCAATAAATCTTTAAACTCATATCTTTGTGGTGTGGTCCTTGCTAATAAATTTAATGTTTAGCTATGGAAAACTATATGGAACTTTGTGTGTCACAGGGAAAGGCTCCCAGATTGTGGAGTGAAAGGCAATGTGGCAAAATGTACCTTATATTGTGCAATTAAACCTCTCTCTGTCTGGGTCTATTTACAACAGTGGTCTCAAAACTCAGATCCTCAAGCCCGGTGTCCTGCAACTTTTAGATGTGTACCTTGCCCTATACATCTAAATCAAACGGCTAAACTACATCATTGGCATGTAGTCCATCTCTGTTAATGAGCTGATATTTGAGTCTTCTGAGAGGGTTGAAGTAAAGACATATCTAATAGTTGCAGGACACCGGCCTTCGAGGACCAGAGTTTGAGACCACTGATGTACGATAAGACAGAACAAAATGTGAGCAATGTTTCTGTGAAAAATATTTTATGTCCACAAAAAGCATATTAACATTAAAGGAAAGGGAATTTGTGAGTTAATGTGAATCACAAGGCATTAGTGGTACACTAAAGTAGTCCACCTTGGCTGTGTTGAGGTTTGGGTAGAACTTAAGACAGTAGTCTGGGGGGAATCTCTCTCTCTTTAGGGGATATAGTTATGGGTGAGAGAATAAACTTGAATCAGACTTCCTGATAAGGGTTGTACTGAAACTTACTGCCAACTGAACCTGTCATGATCTTGGCACTGATGCCTGGTCTGATCACTCATTTCACACACCTGCTTAGCTCATGCCCATTTCCTCATTACCGCTCATCTGAGCCACCTGCAGTAGTCTCTATAAAACCAGCCTTCAGACCAGTCATCAGTGCCAGATCATTTACGAGCCAATCGGTGAGTTGTATCCAGCGTATTCTGACTGCCTGTTGATCCTGACCCGATTTGCCGCTAGACATCTGAGCCAGCCTGATCCCTGAATATCTGTTTTTCCTGCCTGAGTCTGACGGCTTACCTGTGTTGCCTGGCCTGAGTTTTGTCCCCAGACTTCCTGAGCTTGCCTGATCCCTTTCTGTTACCTTGCCTGTCTGTGTACCGTTCTGGACTGTTTTTCTGACCACCGAACCTGCCAGTCCTTGTCCAGACTGTCAGCCTGCCTGTGTAACGAAACTTATCCTGTTCCCCCGACTCTGTGATTGGATTCTGTGCTGGACCTTTCCTGCTCCTCTGGTTGCTGATCTGGTTTTGAATAAGGACTGTTTTTCAACCTCGGGCCTCTGTCTTGCCCTGATCATTGTTTGAGAATGATTCAAATGTTAATATTTACAAAGTCTACTGCTTCAGTTTTTATAATTTGCAATTTGCATATACTCCAGAATGTTAAAAAAAAAGAGTAATCAGCATGACAGCAATTAATCGCAAAGTCAATATTTGCCTAGAAAATGAACTTTATCCCCCAAAACACATTTCAGCGTCATTGCAGCCCTGCCTTCAAAGGACCAGCTAACATGGTTTCAGTGATTGCTCCATTAACACAGGTGTGGGTGGTGATGAGGACAGGGCTGGAGATCAATCTGTCATGATTAAGTAAGAATGACACCACTGGACACTTTAAAAAGAGGCTGGTGCTTGACATCATTGTTTCTCTTCTGTGAACCATGGTCATCTCTAAAGAAACACGTGCAGTCATCATTGCACTGCACAAAAATGGCCTAACAGGAAAGAGAATGGCAGCTAGAAGGATTGCACCTCAGTCAATCTATGGCATCATCAAGAACTTCAAGGAGAGAGGTTCCATTGTTGCCAAATAGGCTCCAGGGCGCCCAAGAAAGACCAGCAAGCGCCAGGAGCGTCTCTTAAAAGTGTTTCAGCTGTGGGATCGGGCTACCACCAGTGCAGAGCTTGCTCAGGAATGGCAGCAGGCAGGTGTGAGTGCATCTGCACGCACTGTGAGGCGGAGACTCTTGGAGCAAGGCCTGGTCTCAAGGAGGGCAGCAAAGAAGCCACTTCTCTGCAGGAAAAACATCAGGGACAGACTGATATTCTGCAGAAGGTACAGGGAGTGGACTGCTGAGGACTGGGCTAAAGTCATTTTTTCTGATCAATCCTCTTTCCCATTGTTTGGGACATCTGGAAAACAGCTGGTTGGGAGAAGACGAGGTGAGCACTACCACCAGTCTGGTCTCATGCCGACTGTAAAGCATCCTGAAACCATTCATGTGTGGGGTTGCTTCTCAGCCAAGGGAGTCGGCTCTCTCAGAGTCTGACCTAAAAACACAGCCATGAATAAAGAATGGTACCAGAATGTCCTCCGAGAGCAACTTCTCCCAACCGTCCCAGAGCAGTTTGGTGATGAACAATGCCTTTTCCAGCATGATGGAGCACCTTGCCATAAAGCAAAGGTGATATCTAAGTGGCTCAGGGAACAAAACAGAGATTTTGGGTCCATGGCCTGGAAACTCCCCTGATCTTAATCCCATTGAAAACTTGTGGTCAATCGTCAAGAGACGGGTGGAAAAACGAAAACCTAGGAATTCTGACAAAATGCAAGCATTGATTGTGCAAGTATGGACTGCTATCAGTCAGGATTTGGTCCAGAAGTTGATTGAGAGCATGCCAGGGAGAATTGCAGAGGTCCTGAAGAAGAGGGGTCAACACTGCAAATATTGACTTGCTGCATTAACTTATTCTGACTGTCATTAAAAGCTTTACTCATAATATGATTGCAATTGTATTTCTGTACGTATGTGATGACATCTGACATACACACATGAAAACCAGAGGGCAGCAGATTATGTGGAAAATATAATATTTGTGTCATTCTCAATACTTTTGGCCATGACTGTATTATCAATAAAACATACTTCCTGCTTGTTGGCCTGAATATTGAGTCCACCTGTTCAGTTCCTAACAGAACCAACCTTTACCTGACAGAAGATGCACATTTAAACACTCGAGTCTGACACTGATGAGATAATTACATTGGGAAGCATGTACAGGTGTTGCAAATCACCAGTGGGAGGGAATTGTGTGAGGTGTGTGTAGGTGTGAAAAATTAATCAGCAGAGAACAAAGAACGGGACAGAATACACAATGAAGGGAGTAATCAGAAAAGAACGGCAGGACTTGAGAACAAGGTGTATCATACATTTAAAACTACAACTAACAGAGAATATTTGGAAGGAAATAAAAAATACATTTAAATCACAAAACCTGGTAAAAAGATTTAAACTAATTTATAATCCCTGCTTTGGCCTTCCTTTGAGAAGCTGTTAGCTTCAGCTTCCTAGAACTATTATGACTATAGAACCCCACTTCAAAGAATGGCAACTATCCCTTGAATGTAGGAGATGTTGTCAGTTGTCTATTCATTCCATTTTAGAGTGCAGGCTGTAGTTTATGATTTTTTTTAGCTACTTGAAGCCACACATTTATGCTGCTCTGTCCTTTACTGCTGTGACATTTCACAGTATCCTTAGTCTATTACATCTCTGTTGCAGAAAAATAAACCATTTTTTTCTCACCAGGAACTTCTCCTTAGGCATGTTAAAAACTTATTTTTTTTACTTTCCCAAGAATCAGATTAGGGTGGCTATAAAGATAACAAGCAGAATCAAATTGACATTAGCATACCCAAGCCTCATGGGGGAAAAGAGAAAAAGGATAAGAAGTGGAAAAATATTCCTGTTAGCAGCAATCCTTCCAGGGCCCTTTTGTTTAATTGCATTAATGTTAACGAAGTGCTGATGCAATTAGAAGAAAGAGACATTCTGTCTATTTCCCCTTGTGAGAGTCACGTTAGTTTCAGCCTGGTTCAGAGTCAATTAAATCTCATTTTACTTCTGCTCCTCTATTTTCAAATGCACATAGATTCTTTGTGTTGTAGCCGTTCTTGTGTTGCATGTTACCCTCAGTAACCCTGGACACTTTTCATCCCCCAGTCAGGAGAGTAGCAAGCTCTTCTAAACATGAGTGCATGTGTTTGGGCTGGCCAATTTAAGATGCAGTGATTATTTGCCTATTTTAGTGTGTGAGGAGCGGCACTGGTGCTCCAGGGGCTCTTTATCATCCCACTCACTTCCTGGATTAAAGCGGGAATAATCATAAGTATAAATATTCATGAGGTGGAGACCTGAGGGAAAGTGAGAAAGACTGATGGGCAAAATCTACAGACAAGCTGAGTAACAAACAACATGCAAAAAGTAAACTAATGGAAAAAAAAAACTGCACACATACTGATTGAAAACTTCCTGATAACTGTGCATAATGCTCCCTGTAACTACAAAATGTCTGAAAAAATTAGGCAACATGTTGTATATTGTGGATTACATGGTGTTATAAAGCTGCAATTGTTGCTAATCTTGTCAAACTGTAACATCAGCGCAACAATTTTGTGTCACTCTTTTTCAAAAGGCTGCTCTTTTTAAGAAAGAGTAATGCAAATGTAATTGTTTAATTTTCTTCAGTAAAAAAAATCAATGAAAAAAAACATACTGAAGAAAAAGAAAGCAATTGCCATCACTCGATCTGCAAATTTCTCAATGCTCTGTTCACCATATCAATATGGGTAAGGTAATATTGTTGGACATTTCAAATTAGAGTTGATGAGAACAGAGTTCTAGTCCAGTGGGTGTATTGTTGGTATATGCTATTTAGAGAAAGGTTTGCGTCAGATAACATATAGATGGTGTCTTCTTTCACAGTTCTAACATGTCCTGGTGCTTCAGACTGAAATAACACCAGCTCACCCTACTGGGAATGTAAAATACGTGCTCACAAGATCCTATTTCTTTCATTAACAGCCCCTCTAACTGTGCATTTATTGACATGCATACTATTCACCTCAGTCAGAAGTAAGAATGTTTACGATCTTTGCTTGTTAAATCGTTATTACTGCTAACTAGCAATATACTCAGTAGTCACAAGACATGTTTCCGTCAACCTTTTCAAATGTACATTTTCAAGTATAGCATTAGAAAAGGTTGATGGTAATACCAAAATTCAAATCAACCCCCAAAGTTTCAAAAATAATTTTTATGGTCGCTTAAGGTGGTTTTGACTTGTTTGAAAAAGAGTAAATGCGCTAGAGAGGAGATGGAAACACATTTGTTGAACTAGTTCTGACGTAGCAAACGTTTACCTCACATGACTGATTCGCTTCTTCTGCTAGATATCCGCCATCTTCCCAGATGTTCCCATAATGCTCGAAAACAGGACTGGACGCAACAACAGGTATGCATGGACTGGTGAAGAGACACGAGCATTTCTTCTTCTCACCCGTAAAAAAAAACCACATCAGCACATTCATTAAAGCCTCGCTCCATTACTGATCTGTGGTCCAAGCTAGTTAGCAACCTCTACTTCCTGTTTATTACAACCAACGTCAACATATGACGACATTACGCTGTGCGTCACCTGGTTAATTTGCTACAAACCACAAGATAGAAACATGTCTGATGTGTATATTCTTTTTTGCAATATTTTAAAAGTTTGCTCAAAATTTAATAGAAACACCATGACAGAAAGCTATGTTGTTAGCTGTGTGGTCCAGAAAATGTAATGATATCTTATATTTTATTGTGTTTACCAGAAACTGCATACAATTTTACTTACTTAACTTTTAACATAAAAATGGCCCAAAAATTGACTGAACATTCTGAAAAATCTGTAATGTTGATATGGAAATCCATTATTTATACTCTCTCATTGCTTCCCTTAGTTACCAAGACAGAGATCTGTGACTCAAAGTTAGAATGTAATATCTTCTTAAAAGAAGTGGAACAGCATGGGACACATGTCCAGGAAAAGGTCTGGTCTAGTCCTACCTGTTCCTTTCTCTTCTAACCAATCACCCAGCATTATCTATGTGAGATATCAAACAACATATTCTCATGGGAAGGTTCTTCTGAAACCTCAGGTTAACTATAATGATCACTTTTTTAACCCCTAGGAAAATAATTTTAACTCCAAAACTAGACAAAACTAAACCCTAAACCTAGGGGAGAGCTCCACCCTTATCTGTATCTGGCACCTTCTTAAACTCTCCCCAGGTCACAGCAAGATGAAAAAGAGTGGCCTCAAAAATCATGTAAGCTCTAGGGCTGTACAAGGGGAATGAATACTTTTGTCAGGTCATACAAAGTAATAAAGAGAAGCTTCTTTAAACATCTTATTCAACAACTCAATGTAGATCCAATCTTCTTCTACTGAGTAAAATACAGGAAACTTTATAAGAAGCCCCTAAGTGAGAATGTCTGTGTAAACACTGAATAACCTTTAATGATGTTTCCATCTGCACAGTCATGAATTCTCGTCATGCACTCTACTTTATGTTCACGGTAAGGCTAAAGCCACTGTATCATGCTGTTGTCCAGCACTGGAATATCAGATTTTATAGGATGTGGCCTTGCTAAGAATTCATCCAATAAACACAAATGGGAATTCCCAAAAGACTAACTGGAGTCTTTTGCAAAAATGTTCTGCTCTTTACAATTAAAGTCAGACAGAATCTAAAGTCAGGTGGAACAGGTGATCTTACCAATCCTAATGCTAAAAAGACTAACTTATCTTGTGTATAAGGTCTGCTTTGTCTAGCAGCTGCAAATTCAAGCATCTTCATCTTAACGTTTCTTTGATCTTCCCCAGTCAGCAGAAGGCTTACTGTGTTAACAGCTGCAGGTAGAGCCTCCCAAAAACAAACTGCCCCTGAGGTTTGCTGAAATTTGGGGGCTTCACCTAACCTCGATCTTGTTTCTTTAATGTCACAGCTGTCTGGGAGACATATGGATACCTTCCGCCGCGAAAGATAAACACAACTTCACAGTTCAGCAGGGAGAAGAGGAATTTTCTATGCTTTAAATTAGTTTGTTCTCCTAGTGTGTCATAGATTTATAGAAAGTCAGGGAGGGGGGTGCATGTTGATGACGGAGTTGTGTGGATATTTATATATCTACTCTATGAGTCACAGCAGGGGAATCACATTAGCCATGGCTGTACTGTCACTATTGGACTCAACAGGATTCTCACTCTCCTCAGCTCTCCCCACCTCACTCTATCCATTTGTGTATTTAAAGCTCTCCAGGTCCCTATTTTTTAAACCACACAGGACCTGGGAGAAGTCATGAAATATTTTCAGCTCCAGATGTCTCTAAATAAGTGTTATAGCGTGGAGTCTCGGCTAATGGTGTGTCATTTCCTGCCAAGGCTAGGAAGCCTCTGTAAGCACTTGAGGAGGCTGGAGTTTTGAAGGGCGCCGTTTGGGGACTGGCTGATGATAGCAGTGGAGTGGTAATAACCCACAAGGAAGAAGTGCTGGAAAGACTGATATGGATAAGTGTTAATAGAAAAGCAACTAAAGATTTCTGTAGATTGGAAAAAATTTGTCTAATTTTATCACAACTAAATAAGACTGGTTCCCCTCTAATGGCTGTTTGCAATCAGCGGTTTGGGTCAATCTCTTCGTTATGGCACCTGTTAAAGGGTGAGATATATTAAGCTCTAAGGGAACACTTTGTCCTTATAGTGGAACAGCAAAAAGCAGAGAAGAGGGTTTGAACTAATTTGCTAAAGGCCACATTATGGCCTCAGGAGCTCTAGCTGTTTCTGGTCTGCAATCGTCAACATCTACTTGACGTTTTCCCATAAAGTAACACTGGGATAGGGTCATAGATGCAAATGTAAAACAAAGGGGTAGCCTATGTGGTCCAGTCCAACAGATGATTACTCTAGCCCAATTTGGGGAAGAAGTTAGTGTTTGTTCTAATATAAAGTTGTCAGAATGCACATCTCAGACCAATCAGGGTGCCCTCGCCCTCCCCAGCCCAAAGCAGCAACTACTGCATAGGCAGACAGATATAACGGTAGGCTCACGCTGCCTGTAACACACCAGCAGCACGAGTAGGTCTCTTAATAGAGACTGTTGTTGCATGCCGTGATAACCAGGAAAAAGGGTTCTGTTGGCAGATAAACGGCAAGCCCAGAAAACGACTTTGCTGCTCAGCTCTTCACTCAATTTTCAAAAATATTCAAAGAGATTACTGTTAGAACAAGTGTTGCCAAGTCTGCTTATTATAAGTGACTTTGGTCTTGTGTATTTAGTTATTTTTACCCTTGTAAATTTTGTGAGTCACAGGTTGCACTTACTTTGGGCTTGTTTGTGAATGCAAACTAATGTCTTATTTTTCCACTTCTATTATGCAGGGCGGATTCCAGACAGCCAAAAAACCAAAAACCAACCCAAGCAGTGTTGGCAGAGGGGGCCTTGGAAGAAGGTTTAAGACTTTTGGAGGGCAAAAGTCCAAAAGAACAAAGTTCAGCTGGGCAACCCTGGGCTCATCCCATGCAGGCATGGAAGTCTAGAGGCCAGCAGCACTGGTGCAGGGCTTATGGAGGCTGGCGACGTCTGAAGTGGAGGGGCCCGGAGAACCACTGCATCTTGGCAGGCTTGGCGTCAGACGGGACCTGGAGCTTGGCAGCTGCCCCTCTATAACTGGATCTGAGGCGTACGGCAGACCCTCAGTTGATGTGGTGAAAGGAACAGAAAGCCACTGATGTGTTTGACAGGGTAATCAGAGACTAGGCAAGGCAGCACAATAAAGAATGCTGGACCCTTCCTTCCTGCCAGGTTATCTGAAAGCCTTTTGTGAGTGTCTTTGGAGTCTCAGTATTTAAAGGCATGTCAACAGGTGAATGAAATCAGCTTAATCGTGTTGCTGCAGAAGAATGGTTGGAAAGTGCAGCAGAGCACACTAACTGCAAGATGCACAGGGAGTAGAGTGTGTGTGTGTGTGTGTGGGGGGGGGGGGCAGAGAGACAGCTGGACCAGAAACATGACATCATATGTGCAGAGTAACTCTTGAGGAACAGACTACAGCCTTGGTCCACTCCTTGTTACCTTTTCCTACCACAGTTCTTCCTACCACTCAATCTTCTGTTAATATGTTTGGATGCAGAACTCTGTGAACAACCAGCTTTGTCAGCAATGACCTTTTATGGCTTATCCTCCTTAAAAGGGGTGTTGATGACTGTCCTCTGGACATCTTTCTAGTCAGCAGTCTTCCACATGATTGTGTTGCCTGCTCACCCAGATTGAAGACTGTTTATAGGCTCAGGAAACCTTTGTAGGTGTTTTGAGTTAATTAGCTCATTAGGGTGTGACACCTAACCTGACAACAGCCAGACGCATGTCGCTCCGCCTAGCTCCACTCACATACATCTGGGACACCGCCATAGGAATTGCCTTTATTGAAGGCTGGGCCTTATCAAAACTTCTTGCATATGATTGGATAAGCCACTTGTCTGTTATCTTTATCGACGTGCTATTTCAACCACTCACACGCAGTAAAAAACAAAACTTTATTTTTTTTATGTGTTTGCGGCTCTAGTGGCACGCGTTTTATTGACAGTGAGCTGACAGGAAGAGGGGGGAAGACAGGCGGCAAAGCGCCGCAGGGTCGGAGTTGATCCCGGGCCGACCGCATTGAGGACTAAAGGCCTCCTAACATGGTTCACGCTAACCGCTAACCGCTACGGGGCGCGTCCCCGGAAAACAAAACTTGCCAAATGCAGTCGGGAGAAGGGCGAAAACATGGTTTCCACCAACAAAAGCCTTCAGAGGCGTTCTCTGATGTTCTTTTAATGAAACAATATTAGGTAGATTGGACAACACGGAAGAAATAGCGGCATCAATGCTAACGCTTGCTTCCTCAACGAGCCGCCATTGTCTGAATCAAAACAGTCTCACGTCATGGTCGCGTCTCCACTACGTCACATCTATGAAACTCCAGCCCTGCGTCCTGATTGGCTAGACAATAAAATTGGTTGGAGAAATCACTTTCAACGGGCGATGTCCCAGATGTATGTGAGTGGAGCTAGGCGGAGCAAGACATGCATCTGGCTGTTGTCAGGTTATGTGACACCATGGACTTCCAATAATTAACCTTTTCACATTATTCTAATTTTCTGACACAGCATTTTTGGTTTACATCATCTGTAAGCCATAATCATCAGAATTACAGGAAACAAAGGCTTGGAATAAATCACTCTATATGTGATGACTACAAAATGTATGGGGTTCACTTTCTGAGATGATATCAGAATCAAGTTTAATTGCCAAGTAGATTTGCACTTACAAGGAATTTGACTTGGTGTTGATGGTGCAGACAAAAAATAAAAATACAATAAAATAAAATGAATAAATAAATAAATATATATATATAAATAGTCTGTGACTGGGGTGAAGGGATCAGCCACAATCTTCCTGCACGCCTCAGAGTCCTGGAGGCGTACAGGTCCTGGAGAGATGGAAGATTGCAGCCAATCACCTTCTCTGCAGACCTGATGACACGCTGCAGTCTGCTCTGGTCCTTAGCGGTGGCACCAGCGTACCAGATGGTGATGGAGGAGGTGAGGATGGACTCAATGATGGAGGAGTAGAACTGCACCATCATTGTCCTTGGCAGGTTGAATTTCTTCAGCTGCCTTCTTCAGGAAGTCCATCCTCTGCTGGGCTTTCTTGGTGAGGGAGTTGATGTTCAGCTTCCCACTTTAGGTCCTGGGAGATGATAGTTCCCAGGAAGCAGAAAGACTCCTCAGTGTCCATGGTGGAGTCACAGAGGGTGATGGGGGTAGCTGGGGCTGGGTTCTTCCTGAAGTCCACAACCATCTCCACTGTTTTTACGGCGTTGAGCTCCAGGTTGTTCTCCCTGCACCAGGTCACCAGATGGTCAGCCTCCCACCTGTAGGTGGACTCGTCACCATCAGAGATGAGTCCGATGAGAGTGGTGTCGTCAGGAACTTCAGGAGCTTGACAGACTGATGACTGGAGGTGCAGCTGTTGGTGTACAGGGAGAAGAGCAGAGGAGAAAGAACACAGCCCTGGGGGGAACCAGTGCTGATGAGCTGGGAGTCAGAGTCATGTTTTCCCAGCTTCACCTGCTGCTTCCTGTCAGACAGGAAGTCTGTGATCCACCTGCTGCTTCCTGTCAGACAGGAAGTCTGTGATCCACCTGCTGCTTCCTGTCAGACAGGAAGTCTGTAATCCACCTGCTGCTTCCTGTCAGACAGGAAGTCTGTGATCCACCTGCTGCTTCCTGTCAGACAGGAAGTCTGTGATCCACCTGCAGGTGGAGTCAGGCACATTCAGCTGGGAGAGCTTCTCCTGAAGCAGAGCTGGTATGATTGTATTGAAGGCAGAGCTGAAATCCACAAACAGGATCCTGGCATAGGTTCCTGCAGAGTCCAGGTGATGGAGGATGTGGTGAAGGTCCAGGCTGACAGCGTCGTCTGCAGACCTGTTGGCTCTGTAGGCAAACTCTAGGGGGTCCAAGAGGGTATCAGTGATTTCTTTTAGGTGTGAAAGCACCAGGCGTTCAAATGACTTCATAACCACAGAGGTCAGAGCGACAGGTCTAAAGTCATTAAGTCCTGTGGTCCTTGGCTTCTTAAGGAACAGGGATGATAGTGGAGGATTTGAAGCAGGCTGGAACGTGACATGTCGCCAGTGAGGTGTTAAAAATGTCTGTGAACACTGGAGACAGCTGATCAGCACAGTGCTTCAGGGTGGATGGAGAGACAGAGTCTGGTCCAGCAGCTTTCCTCGGGTTCTGTCTTCTGAATAGTTTGTTAATGTCTCTCTCGTGAATGGAAAGAGTTTTCACTGAGGAGGAGGTGGAGGTGATCTGTTGGGTGGAGACATGGGGCGTGGTTGAAGGACTGTCCCTTTGTCTGTCGAAACGACAGTAGAAGGTGTTCAGGTCGTTTGCTAACTGCCGATCGTTCATGGAGTGGGGGGCTTTAGGCTTGTAGTTTGTTATCTGCCTAAGCCCTTTCCAGATGGAAGCAGAGTCGTTGGCTGAAAACTGGTTTTGCAGCTTCTCAGAGTACAGTCGTTTAGCGTCTTTCACCGCCTTGCTAAACTTGTATTTTGCATCTCTGAATCTGCGTTTGTCTCCACTTCTGAAGGCCTCTTCCTTGTCCAACCTTAGCCTTCTGAGTGTTGCTGTGAACCAGGGTTTATCATTGTTGTAACACACCCTGGTTCGTTATGGAACACAGCAATCCTCACAGAAGCTGATATATGATGTCACAGCCTCTGTGAACTCATCCAGACTGGTGGTAGCAGCCCTGAAGACATCCCAGTCGATAGAATCCAAACACGCATGAAGATCCTCCACAGCCTCACTGGTCCACATTTTGATGTCCTCACTACAGGTTTGCAGAGCTTTAGTTTCTGCCTGTAAGCAGGAATCAGGTGAACCATGACGTGGTCAGACTGGCCCAGTGCATCATGGGGGACGGCGTGATAGGCATCTCTGACTGTGGTGTAGCAGTGATCCAGAATGCTGTTCTCTCTGGTCGGGCATTTAATAAACTGTTTATATTTAGGAAGTTCATGAGTGAGGTTTCCTTTGTTTAAGTCGCCAAGGACAATAACTAAAGAGTCCGGATTTCTCTGCTCCACATTCAGTATCTGGTCTGCGAGCATGCGCTGTGCGACCTGCACGTTTGCATGCGGCGCGAAGTAAACACCGACCAGAATGTATGAAGCAAACTCGCGGGGTGAATAAAAAGGCTTACAGTTTATGATGAAGGATTCCAGGTCAGGAGAACAGTGCTGCTGGATCACTGCCACATCGTTGCTCCAGCCGCTGTTGATGTAAAAACAGATCCCTTCACCTTTTGCCTTGCCGGAGAGATGTGTGTCGCGGTCAGCTCTGTGAAGTTGGAAGCCGTCCAGCTGCAGCGCGGCGTCCGGGATTTCACCACACAGCCACGACTCAGTGAAGCAAAAAACAGCGAATGAAGAGAAGTTCCTGTTTTTTCCCAGCATCAGTCTCAGTTTGTGCAGTTTGTTTGGCTGGGAACGCACATTGGACAGGATTATGCCCGGTAGCAGTGAGCGGAGGCCGCGCTGGTGGTGACGCACCAGTGCGCTTCCCTCTCCTCCGGCGTTTCGCTGTGTGAGCAAAGGTGAGCGCACCTTTGACCAGAATGTCCAAAATTTCCAGCGTAGGGAGAAGAAAAGTAGGGAATAAATTCTCTGGTGATGTAGCCCTGATGTTCAAGAGTTCTTGAACATCAGGGCTACAAAGAGAGCTCCGGGTATCATCGCAAAAACCAGAGTTAAAACAAAGCAAAAAACAACGCACCAACACACCCTGGCAGCCGTCCGCGGCGCCATCTTGTGATTAATAATATTATATATACCATATTGCACTTGTACACAATACTGTATTTTTAGATGTACCTGCATGTGGAAAAATGACTCCACTGTCATGCGAAATCTAGTCTAAATGAGACCCATTTTCAGGTTTTATGTCTAATCTGAGAGAGTGAATAAATCATGACCATTCTGCTGCCATTTTGCTTAAGGCATCATTTTAAAACATCAAATATAATGGATTTTTACCTTTTGGGGCTACACTAATCCAGCAGACTTAAAATGTATGCATAAACAAATACAAGTAAATCCAGCATTTGCTTCTATTAAGCACAGAAGATACCCAGTGTAATACCATGATCACATGTACATTCATAAATATTCACCACTGATTAAAAGGTTAGAAAATAATCTCTCAAGTACTCCAAGCACTAATCTTGTACCCTGAGGAGTAAACAAACTCCTGCTCAGCCCTGATCAATAAATTCCCCAGAGTGACAAAGAGAAGGGAGATAACAAGGACTGACAAAACACTCTGATTGCTTATGCTCGTTAAATGTTCTGTGCATAATTATATTTGTGAATACTGAAGGGTCCTCTGAAACTGGCACTTATGTCTGTGAGGCACAGAAAGAAAAACATGAAGCTTTCACCTGCTATGTGAATGTTTCCCAACTGATATTCAGGATTCTTAACTTTCTGCAAATATTATTATAATGGCATTATATAGTCCTTTAATGCAAGTGTGATGTGTTACTGTGTGCACCACTTGAACCTATATGTGCCTCAGCTCTGTGTGTATTATTATTTCCTGTCAGATGATTCTCTGTGTTGAGTCATAGGCCATCAAGATGCTTGACTGGCTCTCATGCTGACGGCCTCATAAATGGATGAGAAACTTCTGTCCTTCACTATGACTGCTCAGCATCTTATAATGCTTAACATGATGTGACGCACTCCCTTTTAAAAACACACATGCACATATCTGATAGACTGGAGGAAAACACTACTCACTGTCACCAGTGACAACTGCTGAAATAACGGTCCACTTTATATTTGAACCTACCTACAAATGTGCCACTTACAGTTATTTGATAAAAGTCAGATCAATATGCAAAGAGCAGATAGAACAGCACTAGAATAATACATGGTGAAAGAATATGGTCAAAAAAGTATTTGTTCTAGACCAATGGTCTGCAACCATTACAAACAAAACCATTTTTACCCACAGTCCAGCTAAATAAAATATGCAGATATTATGCTGGTGAAGATTCTCAGTCATCCAGGTCATGGTCATTCCAAAAAAAGGTAAAAAACAAAGCAACTGGACTTGTTTTCTGTAGTTGAAGACGTTTCGCTTCCTCTCCAGGAAGCTTTCTCAATTCAAAAAGTCTGGAGTAATGTGGAGTAACAAGCTTTATACAATTGGCAAACAAAGGCCTTGTAATGGCTTAGATAAGTTATCTAAATGATGCAACTCTGTTTTTACTATTTGGCCAAAGTTTTTGGGAACATAACTCCGTAGTATTGTGATTTTCTCCAAGTCCTTCAAGTCTGCTTTCCAGTTATCCCACACTGCTCTTAGTTCACTGGGAAGGGGATCATCCCAGCTGGTGCCTTGTTTGCATGCTGTGCGAACAGCATAGGGTTCGTTCTCACCTCCTAAGATTACCTGTCTTGGAGCTAATGCCTTGGAGCAATTGTAGCCAATTAAAAGCCCAACTTCACATTCTAGCTGTGGAGGAATTTCACTCACAATTGCTCTTAGATGATTCCATTGCGTTGCCGTTTCACAGGAAGGAATGTGAGAGCGGTTAACAGGTATGCAGTCTTTTGTGTAGAGCAGGAGGGAGTTCAATCACTTCTTTTTTTTTTTTTTTTTTTTTTTTTTCCAGTGTCCGGTCTTGCAATGTGGCAATAAGAATTGATGTCTCAATGCCAGATAGAGCTCGACAGATTGGAGTGGAACAGTGGAGCGAACAGCTTTCGCCATAGTGCTCCACTTGATTTATGTTTGTAAATAGCTTTATTGTGATTCCTGCAAGGAGAATTTCAAATTATATGGACGTTACAATGGGAGAGTAAAGGAAGAACAAGAAGTGAAAGAGAAAGAAAAGAAAAAAAAAGAGTAGAGGTGAAAGAAAGAGGAGATAAAAGGGAGAGAATGATAAAACCTTCTCCGTCTGCTCCGTCACCTGGAAAGAGAGATGCAAAAAGAACAGCACAACCAACAGACATAAAGCAACAGATACAATCAAATAACACCTAGATGCCATTGCTAAATCATATATATTATTATGTAAGCTGACATGTGTAATGTGATACTTGAAAAAAGAAAGTGATAGAACATAAATAAATAAATTATAAGATTACTGTATATAAGTGAACACTTAATACCTGGGACCCAGCACCTGTGGGAGTTTGTGAGAGTGCACTAGTTTAGGTGAAAATTATCCAGAAGGAAATAGCTTGATAGTGATTGTGGAGAACCAAAGACCCGCCTTCCCCGAGCACAGAGGCAGGAGCAAGGGGACCCATAACCCCGGACTCCCAAAGGGGTCCCTAAAGCAGGTCGCCCAGGAGGGGCCGACACAGGATATCTGCAACCCCCCCCCCCCCAAGGAAAGAGCAGAGACGACCCCGAGGAAATCCCCCAGCCACCGCAATGCCGACGCCCTCAAGAGCCGCGGGGACGAGCCCGTGGGCTCCGCCGGCAGCTAGCCCCGCGACGGGGGCCCCGGCCGCCCCCCGGGGGGCCAGGCCCCGCGAAGAGGCCGCCGGGAGTGGGCCGGCGCACGCCCGGGAACCCGCCCCAAACCCGAAGCCAACCAATGCGCCAGAGGGCCAAGGCGCCCGCCAACGAAGTGGAGGAGGGCAGGACGTGGGGTGATGGGCGCCGCACCTAGCCGAGACTTGAGATGTTTTTGGGAGAGGGAGCGGACCACACCCATACCTGGGGAGAAAAAAAAAAAAAAAAAAAAAAAGGAAAACTCATTCACACCATCCCTCCCTTGTGCCCCACTCACCACACACAGATTAAAAAAAAAAAAAAAAAAACGCTGTACACACATTCCCACATAACACTCGCAACACTGACCAGAGGGGGGGGTCACCCCAAATCGACTATACGACTGCTTGTGCCCGACCCCCGGCCCCGGACCAGACGCCCCCCGGACCGGGCCCCCAAAGAGGGCGGGCCAACACGACCCGCACGAGACACCCAGCCCGAGCCCCCCTCACCCCCTAAATACCTAATAAACCCCCTCCCTCCCCCACCTTACCCTTGCCATCCCTGCCCCCCTACATGTGTGGCGGCGTGATGGAGCAGGCAGAGGGAGGAGTCCGGGGATGGGGAGCAAATGACTGGGAAGCTATCCCAGGGAGCCAGCTCCCCTACTGACTCCAATAGGCACCTCCGCTCCCCGAAAGCCCCACCCAGAGAAGGGGGCCTCACCAGCGGCACCACCGTAGCCCGGGGGCCAGGGAGAGGCCGCAGGGTCCGCCAGCCAACCACCCACCAGGACCAACACCTCAACCCCCCCAGCCCACCAATCAAGCCTACTGGCTTCAACCCCCCCAAAAAAACTAAATAAATTAATTAATAATAATAATAATAATAAATAAATAAATAACTAAAGGGGGGGGGACCCTGGCCAGCCGGCCCGCACGAGCCACACCAAACCCCACCCCCCAAGCGAAACCCGCACCGGAAGACGACACGGACCAGGACCGGGACAGGGGGCCGGACACAAGCCAACCAGAACGTCCACCCCCCCCCCCCCCAATCAATCACTTCTGAGGAGTTGTAGCCTCTAACCTTGAGCCCTGAAACACGTTTGCTTTGTACTACAGCATCTTTACCAAGCATTGTAGTGAGCCTTAGCCTTATAGGAGTAGACTTAGCTTTGATATTTTTAGACACATCTTGGTCAATAAAGATGGTGTCACTTTGGGTGTCTAAAAGTGCATAAACAAGCATTTCTTTACCTGGTTGTTGTTCTGAAGAAACCCATACTGGTACTGTAGTGGATTAATATCTTACAATGAATACTGTAATGGATTAATATCTTATAATAAATATATTCTTATCACAATGGTTAAAAAGTGTGCTGTAACATTCACCTAAGAAAAATGTGTGTGTGTGTCATGCTACTAGTCCAGATAAAAGGTAGAGGGTCAATGCAAACAAACCAGGGCAGTGGACAAGACATCTGTACCAAAGAGCAAGCCATTTGCAATGTAAACAGAACAGGTAGGGTCTAAAAGGCTGCAATGTACACAAAAAATGCATGGTTCATGTTCAGAAGAGGTAATGACGTGTAACCATATCGGAAATGGGTAGTGATGTGTGACCATGTTTGGAATGAGTAGTGATTTGTAACCATGTTTTTAAAAATATGCACCCTCGGGAAGTTTCCACTGATATGTAATAAAATAACAAAGATATCCGTGGAAAAGTAAGTGAAAATACGTAATAAATAGGAGGGGCTCGGGGAGGAGCCCCCAAGCCCCAGGGAATGTATATAAGCAGACCTTTTTCTGTACGTTGTCAGATGTTGACCGGTGAACATCTCATGTGTGGTTGACTTGTTATTGCAATAAACCATACTGGACCGATACCCAGCTGCTTCTGCTCACTTTTTTGACCATTGTTGAATATTTTTAACTGCCTTACCAAGGACTTAGAATTTTTGAAGGACTTAGCACAAATCATTACGTCGTTTGAAGGCCATCCACGACAGTACGATCATAGAAGTGCTTACAGATTGTTCGTTGGTTTCTGCATTCAGAGACAGGGTAGTTGCAGCCTGTTCCATGTTGGTCAAAATTGGGTTTGTGGCTGATCTATTACTGTCATAGTTGAAGTCGTGCAAACAGTTGGGGTGTTTTTTGTTACACATTTCACATACGAGCCGACAGTGACAGTCCTTTGCACTGTGGCCGGGTTTGAGACAGCCATAACAAAGCCTTTTATACTTTATGTACTTCCTTCATTCTTCGAGTGATTTGCCTTTGAACTGAGGGCAACTGTAAAGTTTGTGTGCGTTGTCTCGACAGAGCATGCATGGCGGTTTAACATTTGACCTTTGCTTTGTGTTTTCAGCCTCTGTTAACACCTGTGTATGTAGAACACTGGAGGCGGGTCTTTTTTCCTTTTAGTAACCTTTATTGGAGATTTTTGTAAAGTCTGTAGAGTTGAGAGCCTGAAATGATGTGATTGGATTGCACACTATCTCTGCTTCAGAAGACATGAACTCAGCAAAGTGTTTTAGGCTTGGAAACCTCCCGCTTTCTTTTAAGTGTTGAGTAGCTTGACGGTTCCACCTTGCAGCTGCCCAGTTTGGTCCTTTTTGAACAAGTTTTTGGTTCTCCTCACAATCGTTTAGAATGTTCAAACCTTCTACGTGGGGCATAGCTTCATAACATGTTTGAATAAAATCAGCGAATGCTCTAAATCCTATAGAGTCATTTGTTTGTATCTTCGGCCATTTTGCTAGTCTTTCTCTGTATGCTTTCTGTACAACAAACGGGTGTCCATACCTTTGGTTGAGGCGTTCATGCATCCTGGTATGCATCACTGTCATTTCTGTAGAAGATGCCATCAAGCGTTGTTCGAGCGGAACCTCCTACATATTTTTTTAAGTAGTGCAGCTTATCCGCAGGTGAAATGTTCTTTGTATCAGTGAGTGCAGAAAATGAAGCTTTCCACTCGATGAACTCTATTGGGTCACCTGTGAATGTGGAGGGTTCTGGCATTGGCAGTCGGTTCATAGCAACACTGTCCTGCAATGCTTGGGCCAAGTAAAGGACGTCTGCTTGTGGAGGTGAGGTGGACACAACTTTATTATTCGGGATTTTAATAGGAGATGAAATTGTTGGTGGCCTCTGAGGTGCTCTGCCACAGTCAACATGAACACTGCTCTCACTCTTTATCTCTTGATTGTAGGTTATTAGCCTCGCACGTGCAGCCTTTAACTTCCCTTTCAGCCTTCAGTCTCTCTAACACACGTTTTTGAGATTCAAGCTCCCTCCTCTGTCTTTCTTCCAGAAGTTGAATCCTTTCCTTTTGTTTTTCTTCTTCCATGATTACTTTATACTTGGCTTCCTTGGCAGCCAATTCTGCTGCAGCCTCTGCTCTCTTTACAGCTACTACTGACCTTCCAGAGCTTGACTTACTAGCAGATGAGTGTTTACTTGAGTGTGTGGCCGAAGAACTATAAATGGACTGAGCATAGTCTGGGTGAAGAAGCTCACGTAGGCGTGTTTTCACTTTGCCACTGTCATATTCATCTATGCCTGAGAGTCTTTCATGTGCAACCTTGATAATATCATTGGAAACTGCTTCACATGCATCTATAAGTCGCCTTGTGTCACTAGAAGGAGTAATGTTTTCTCTAATTTCTGTATATAACTTTATGACTTTATCTCTTTCCTTCTCTAAGATGTCCATGAGTGAAGCGATTTGACTGTTTGTTAGATCTCCCTTTAATTGGTCTCGTGTTGCACGTACTTGTTTTTTCCATTCGTCATGTGTCTGTGAAGTCGTTTTTCCTTATTATGGGCCTCCTCGTCTTGATATGCTTGCATTTTCTCTGTAGGCCTTCTTTGACGAACAGAGCATGAAGGCTCCTCTTCCTTGTTGATTTGGAGGTCCTCTGTGAATCCAGTTTCTTTTTCAGGCGTTTCCATTCTGAGGGTAGGGTGATGCAGCTTATCATTGAATCCCAGAGGATCTTGATTGGAGCCGTGGAACTGGAACCTTACAGAGGTTTTAACTGGGACCTCAGTGCTGAGCGTGGGATGAACTTCTTCTCACCTTGTAAAGAAGCTCTTCTCAGCTTGGGTCAAGCTCTTACTGCAGCATCCCGGTTGAAAAGATGGTCTCTCAAACTGATGGTTCACAATCCTTTTATTGAAAAGCCTTTCTTGAGAACACACCGTAAGAGCTGCATATACAAAACAAATGCACAATTACTAACTCTCACAGTATGTTTCCTTTACCATTTAACATTGCCCTTTAATGTTTTATTATGCTGTGAAAATAAATGATTCACAAAATTGCAACCGCCTGTGACTTTATACATCATATAATAATTAAACTTATACCTTCATATCACTAAACATGACTAGCTTACTTGTGCAAAATGAACGCTCCCTGCTGGAAAGAAAATTAAACTGCTACACTTAATAGCAACCTGTATGCTCCGTGAAATGGAAATAAATATACATTTACAAAAGAAAAAGTCAATACCAACCTTGTTCCATTATCAACCAGGCACTAATATACCTTTAAAGTTTGCAATATTTGCCGTTTAACCGTGGAGCAGACCACCTCTCTGCTCACTAGAATTAGCGCTACTTCTGCCTTGTTTACAACAACCGATTTTCAATTTAAACCTTTCAAAATAAAAGCACCAGCTTGGAATAAATGTTGACTAATTATGACTGAACATACAAAAGTCATTTACATGCTGGTCTCATCAGCTAACTGTATTCTTCCTTTCCTTAATAAACCTTTTTTTTTTAAAGAATCATAACTCTGTGTTAAAATAATTCTTCATGTTTGTGTATGTATCACTTGTACACATTTGTATGTCTGTGATTTTATTATTATGTTTCATAACATCTATTTTTGGTAGGAACGGAATAAATGGACCCAGTGCTCAAACCGGAAAAACAGTTTATTTGAACTGAAGCGGGACAAGCAGTGCCAACATCAGCGGCAGGAAACTCTCTGCTCGATATCCAGTCTTGCTCCGGTGACCGGTATAAATCCCAGCTGGCTGGCTGTTAACGCTGCATGGTGGTGGCCGCTCTGGGCGTCCCAGACGCTGGTGCGTCAGTGGTAATTAGACAGGCGGATGGTCAAAGCTGTGAGACGAATGGTTAGCAGGATGATCAGAGGGAAAATCCAGAGTCGTGTCGGGGACGAGATCCAAGGTCAGAGCCAGGTACTCAGAAATCCGAAGAGGCGCCAGAGGAAGATCCCAGACGGGGTCAGGTCACAGGTCCAGGTACTGGTACACGATCAGGCAAACAGTGTGTAAGAGGACAGGCAGGCTCGGAGGTCAGGTCAGGTAGGAGTCAGGCACACGGATCCTGCAATCAGGTTAGAGGGGTCAGGCAGGCTCAGAGGTCGGTAGGCAGAACTAGTCGGGATCAGGAAATCAGAATCAGAAAGTACGCTGGAAAATGACTAACCTAAGGCTTGAAATAATCAGGCACTGCTGTCTGGTCTGGAGGGTGAATATATACTGTCATATGCAGGTGGAACAGGTGAGACCAGACATCAGGGCCGAGATCCTGACAGTTTTTGTACTTTTCCCAGGGAAAAGAAAAAGAGGGGTGACATGGACAATGATTAGGAAGAGAACCATCAGCAATGCTTACTCCTGTTATGCCAGAAGCAGTTTAAATATGATTATTAATTATGATTTGGTGTTGTAATTTTAATAATAGGTTATTCAAACTCAAATAGTAGCTATAACAATGTCTCAAATGGTGGTGATTATAAGTCTCTAAACTTGTAATGACTAAATACCACTAAAGCATTTATTAATTAGCTGTTATGGACTAATTTATGCTGGAACAGGAAGCCTGATCTGATCGGTTCCTGGCAGATGAGATCTATCCAGCAGCGTCGATAACTCAAATTATAACTGCAATTAGACTTTATCGTTACTCCTTTATCACCAATCCAATGATAATGTCTCTGTTTTAATGTCAGGTGTTAACATGAAAAGTGGTAACTCTATATTATGAAAGACCATGCAACTGTGAATTGGAATGAACACAACAATTACTATTCCACAAGTTGTTGCTTTTATTGAATCAAAAGATAGATAGATAGATAGATAGATAGATAGATAGATAGATAGATAGATAGATAGATAGATAGATAGATAGATAGATAGATAGATAGATCTTACAGTAATTCTCTGATTTAACAACCGTGGAACTCTACTCACTACTAAACCAAAACATGCTAAATATATGTGGAAATAAAAGTCAAAAATAGGTTAAAATAAGAGGTAGCAAATCTTAGTTCAACTCAGTTGTTTAAACATCACATTCAAGACGTCGGCACTGACGTAGCAGCATTGAAAGACAAACAGCTTTGAGAATCCAGCTGGACGCTTCAATGTTTTCCAACAGCTAGCTACAGCTTAGCTATGCTGCGCCTCCCCAAGATGGCGACTATGACGACACTGTGGTGTTCTTTATAACATATACGCGTGAGTCGTTCAATGGTGTTCGGACATCAACTCCCTTTTATTATTCTCCCTCACTCCCGCTCCAAAACATCCCCACAACACATTGGATCATAGCGCCCCCAACAGGACAATGTCATTAAACATTTTACAATATACCACATCTCCCCTTTCTAGAGAACAGAGGGTAGACTACCTCTGTCTCAGCAGACCTTGGGGGATTATTCTGCCCCACTGGTAGAAAGGTCTGTCCTATCAGAAACTTGCATGGAAGAACAAAGTCACCACAAACGTCCATCGTATGTATTTAAACAATTGCCTTTTTTTTCTTTTCCCCATTATCCCCACTCAAACAGATTAACATAAACACAGATTTCTGTAACTATCATTAATACCCACTGACTCTCTTTTTCCCCATATAAACCTGTTGAACATTAGATATTTCCCCCCCAGTTCACAGGATAAACCTATTAGGCTTAACAATGACCCTCCCAGATCTGGTTCTGAGACTGGTAGTCTCTGCTGGTGAAGACTGGGGTGCCACAACAGGTGATAAAGGTGGCTGTGCAGCAGGTGGCTCAGGCGGCTCTTGCTGCAGTGGGAACTGTTCGTCCTGCGTTGGTGTTTGCAGAGGTATGAGGTGCTGGCGGTTCCGTCTCATCGCCCCTTGAGGTAGATCGAGCAGGTAAGACCTCGGAGTGGAATGATTGCTGAGCACAGTCCCTTGCATCTTTGCATTGGTCACCCATACCTCATCACCAGGTGATAGGTTTGAGAGAGTCCTAGCACGGTGACATCTGTTATAATTTCCAGCATCAGCAATCCCCTTCTCTTTTTCTTTCTGTGCAAACCTGAGACTGTCCGGCAGTACAGGGTCCAACTGAGATGGATGAGACGGCACCGTAGTACGGAGACGCCGACCCATAAGGAGCTGGGCTGGGCTGTAGCCGCTCTGGAGAGGTGTGGCCCTATAGGCGAGTAGAGCCAGGTAGGGGTCTCCTGCCTTTTTCAGAAGGTTTTTTACAGTCTGGACCGCCCGCTCTGCTTCACCATTGCTCTGCGGAAATGTCGGGCTGCTAGTGACATGTGTGAACCCATAAGAAGCTGCAAAGGACATGAAGGTTTGTCCAGAAAACTGTGGGCCATTATCTGACATCAGAATCTCTGGGATGCCGTGATAGGCAAAAATGGACTTTAGGTGAGTGATTACATCAGTGGACCTGGTCTGACATAATAGGGCGATTTCAATATACCTGGAAAAGTAGTCAATGACGAGCAGGTATGTCTGCCCCTAACTTCTGCCACGGCCTTTTAGGACATTCAGTTGGCATGAGTGGCTCTTTGTTATTGTGTCGCTCTTGTATGCAAGTCCTGCATTTAAGCACCATGTCACTCACTTGCTGGCTGAGTCCTGGCCACCACACAGACTCACGAGCCCTTGCTTTGCACTTCACTATACCGAGGTGTCCCTCATGTAGTTTAGCAAGCACATCATTCCGCATTGCCGATGGTATTACAAGTCGCATGCCTTTAAGTAACAAGCCATCTCTCACGGTAAGTGTAGCTTGCTCAGGCCAGTAGTTCTTCAGCACCGGCTCCAGCTTTGCATGTGATGGCCATCCTTCAGTGCACAGTGCCATTACACGTGAGCAGACACTATCAGCTTTTAACTGTTCCTTCAAGTTCTCAATATAGGAGGAACTGATGGGTAGGCTCTCCATGACGCAGTCCACATAAATGTTAGTGCTCTCCATTAGCTCTCGATCTTCCATGGAGGTGCATGATGTCACAGGTGAGCGTGACAGTGTGTCTGCTGTCCAAAGTGACTTCCCTGGCGCGTACACAATCGAATATGTGTAGCGCATCAGCCTCATCCTGAAGCGCTGAATTCTTGGCGGCAAAAGATCTAAAGCTTGGGCCCCAAGTAGGCTCAGAAGAGGTTTGTGATCGGTTTCCAGGCAGAACAGCTTTCCTAACAAAAAATCTTTAAATCGTTCGCATGCCCAGGTGAGCCCCAGGGCCTCCTTCTCAACCTGTGCATAACGCTGTTCTGTTGGAGTGAGCGATCGTGATGCATAAGTCACAGGCTTCCATTCCTCCCCCCATTTCTGAAGAAGAACACCTCCTAAGCCATATGACGACGCATCAGCCGACACTTTAGTTTCTCTATTGGGGTCATACATGGCCAGCACTGGAGGAGAAGACAATGCTTTCTTCAGTTTTTCAAACGCTGCTGCCTGGTCAACGTCCCAGACCTAGGAGTTTTTTTTTCGAAAGGAGGTCACGCAGTGGCTTATCCATGTCTGCTAGGTGGGGAAGGAACCTCCCCAACTGATTTACCATCCCAAGAAAACTCCGTAACTCGGTTATGTTTGTGGGCTCCTTCATTTCTGTGATGGCCACAGTTATCCTCGGGTCAGGATGGATGCCCTAGATTGTAATGATATGGCCTAAAAAGACCACCTTAGCCTTGGAGAGTTCGCACTTGTCCACATTTAGAGTAATGCCTGCCTTTTCCAGTCTTTGTAGCACGGCATGGAGTCTAATGTCATGCTGCTCCTGGTCCTTCTCCCACACCAACAGGTCATCAGTGTGGCAAATGACACCTTCCACCCCTTCTGTGACCTCAGCCATCCTGCACTGAAAATGCTCAGGAGCGGAGGCAATGCCAAATGGGAGGCGGTTAAAGTGGAACCACCCGAAGGGTGTAATAAACGTGGTATACTTTGAAGACTCCTCTGTAAGGGGAATCTGCCAAAAGCCCATATTTGCATCCAATTTGCTGAACAGTTTAGCCCCAGCAAGTGTTCCAAGGCTCTGTTCCACAGATGGCAGAATGTACTTTTCACGGCACACATACTGATTCAAGCCAGTCAAGTCTACACACAGCCTCACCTTATTGTCTTTCTTGGGCACGACCACAATTCCGGCACACCAGTCCGTTGGCTCCTCCACCCGGCTTATGACACCCAGGGCTTCCATACGCTGGAGCTCTTCTCTGACTTTGTCCACCAGTGGCAGAGGAATCCTCCTAGGGGTTTTCACAGAAACAGGTACGGCCCCTGATTTAAGCTTGATGGCGTACGGCTGCTGGACCACACCCAGGCCACTGCACAGCCTGGGGTAACTAGACTTGAGTGTCTCCATGTCTATACTATCAACTTGGTGCAGTAGGCCAAGGGCTTTAATGGCTGGCAACCCAAGCAAGGGCTTGCTGAGATTTTTGACCACATAAATGTTCTCGAGAGCCTGCTTATCTCCTCTCCTCAGCTGCAGACTAGTGAACCCTGCCACTTCCAATGGAATCTGCCCTGGACCTAACAAAGGTTTCTTTGGCTTCTGGAGAACAGGCTGCTTGGCATTAGAAAAAATGTAGTCAAAATGAGACCGTGAAACGACTGTGACATCCGCTCCAGTGTCAAGTTTAAAATTAATTGCTTTGTACAGTATGTCTATCTTGACAGTCCACGCATCACATTCAGATGTCACAGAGCCAAGAAAGAAACTTTCCTCTTCTTCCTCTATACCAGGGGTCGGCAACCTTTACCACTGAAAGAGCCATTTGGACCCATTTCACACAGTAAAGAAAACACTGGGAGCCACAAAATCCTTTTGAAATTTTAAATGAAATAACGCTGCACATACGGGCTTTTTTGCAACAAAATGGACCCGCACCAGAACCAATACACCTCTGCGCTTGTACTTCTACTGTTTTATGGAAATCATCAACTCTGCTAATGTCAGAGTTTTTATTTTGAATAAAGCTTGGTGCAAGTAAATGCACATCATGGTCGGATTATTTTATTTTCAGCCCATATAAATGGTTTATCCGGAATACTTTCTTTCCTTTTAATCCGAACACATTTTAATCACATCTGCGAAAGTGAACGAGCTCCTGTCATTAACAAGCTAACAGCTGCATTAGACGAGCTATCAGACGTTCAGGCGGCACCTGAGACTCGACTTCAGCTGCGCAGGACTCCGCTCACAGCCTCGAGCCAAGCAATGTTCGTTTCCTCACTTTGAAAATTAACAAATGTCAGAGATAGTAACGACTCTTACCCTGCTGTTTAGCTCTCTTCACCCTCATCAATGAGTCCATGTTATTTTAGGTCACCGTGTTTGTCATTTGAAGAATTTACTAAAAAAAAAAAAGCAGCATTTAAAAATGCCGCCTCAACTCTGCCTCGCTGTGTTTATGTCACTGCAGCCAGTGAACTACCAGTTCTTCTTCTTCTTCTTGAGTTTGACGGTGAGCAAGATCTTTTCAGTGTGCATTACCACCACCAACTGGTGAGGAGGAGTGTTGGTCAGCCAGCATTGACGACTGCCTGTGGCTCCGCAACATAATTATTTTCAACACCTGAGCCGCATCAGAGCGATCAAAGAGCCGCATGCGGCTCCGGAGCCGCAGGTTGCCGACCCCTGCTCTATACCATGCACAGCTCTGCCTGTGCGACACACACGCTGGTAATGTCCCCTTTTTCCACAGGAACGGCACCTAGCATCATTAGCAGGGCATTCGTGCTTAGCATGAGGCACACCACCACATTTATAGCATTGGGATCCTTGTTGAATTTTTCTTGGACCGCTGTGTGGCCGTGTCTCATAGTTTGTCGGTTTATTGAATTTACTTTTATCTTTTTGCGGTCTGCCTTGCCACAGTCTGTCCACAGAGCTACCATCAGTTGGCTTTACACCACCAGCATCATTCCTCAGAGTGCTTTGTTGCTTTTTATCTCTTCGGATTGTCTAGCCATATCAATGGCTTTCTCCAGGCTTAAGTCTTTTCCATTTGCATACGTTTGGACAGCCGAATCTGCCAATCCAACCACTATCCTGTCTCTTATGAGCTCATCATGCAAAGTCCCATAATTGCAGTATTCTGCTAATGCATACAGGGCAGTCACGAATGCATCAACACTTCTTCTTGTTTCCTCATATTGAATCGTGCACGTTCGTAGACAATGTTCTTTTTCACTACAAAGAACGCATGAAAGGCATCTCTCACCTTGTCATAGCTGAGCTGGTCTTGATCACTTAGTTTTAAGCCTCTCAAAACTTCATCCACTTCATCTCCCATACAATACACTAAGGTATTCACCTGATTTTCGTCGGAGCTTGCTGTTAAATTGCTTGCCTGGCGGAATCGTTTGAATCTCCTGATCCACTTCGTCCACTCCTGTGGCTTTGAGAAATCATATGGTTCAGGCGGCTGGATGTTAAACGTTGCGTTGGGAGTGCTAGCCATTGCGCTAGCTCTTTCTCCCTCGTCGTTGTCGCTGCCACTCATTTAACACCTTCACCAATCCTTTCTTGTCCCCTCACCAACGGGTGGACCATCTTCTGCACCAAGACACAGCAGTTTCGTTCACTCAAAGTAACAGCACTTCTGACACCATGTGGTGTTCTTTATAACATATACGCGTGAGTCGTTCAACGGTGTTCGGACATCAACTCCTTTTTATTATTCTTCCTCACTCCCGCTCCAAAACATCCCCACAACACATTGGATCATAGCGCCCCCAACAGGACAATGTCATTAAACATTTTACAATATACCACAGACACGTGACGCTTTATGCATCACCATGCGTGATACATAAAGGGGGAGGTCTTAATGACGTAATCAACACTTACATTGATGTGGGGTGGTACCTTGATTAAGAGGCTGCCTAAATGAGAGATTCAAGAGAAAGGCGCTAACCGAAGTTCACAAAGAGATTTAACTAATAAGGACAGGAAAGATAGAAACGGGGAAAAAGATGGAAAAATCGGCTCTCGGCAGAACCGCAAATCAACACAGCCAAAATCACTTACAAAATGCATGCACATACATCGAAAATATTCAACAATTAAAACTCTGTTTTGGAATTATCATGATGCAGCCTGAAGGCTGCATACTGAACATTTCTCGCTCCGTCTCCAGCGCAGTCCTGATTAGAAACACTTGTCAGGCTGCAATCACCATGGACTCATTCCACCTGCTCACTCCACCATATAAACTCACCTCAGTTTGTCCACGGTTACCGGTTCGTCTCCAGTCCTCTGAACATCATGCCTGTCCTGCTCCTGCTCGTGTCCTGGTCCTGTTCCTGTCTGCCAGTTCCTGCATCCCTGCAACCTCCGTCGGGTAAATGACTCTGGCTTTCATCATCCACTTCTTGCTGCTTAAATAAACTCTGTAAACTAGCTCTCTCTGTGTGTGTGTGTGTGTGTGTGTGTGTGTGTGTGTGTGTGTGTGTGTGTGTGTGTGTGTGTGTGTGTGTGTTCTGGGTTCATCCTAGACAAATCATGACAGGAGTAAACAAGGATTAAACTAAATTCTAACTTCTGCCCAGGCACACCTAAACCACCTTACGGGTGAAAAGAAAAATAAAAGGGGGGAGGATCCCGTTTACTTGTGTTGTCTCAGGGGAAGTCCCAGCTCCAGATCCGCGGGCGTCCTGGAGCACCTCGGCAAACGCAGGTCCGTCAGGCAGCAGGAGAAGGGGGGAAATCCCTGGCGTCTCTGGGCTCTTCGGGTGCTTTGCTCGGCCAAAACGAAAGCGTGGTCCCTTTACGATCACCGGGAGATAAACAGCTCTCAGTCTTCGATCGAAGTGGGTTAGGAAAAGTACTTTTTAGAGTCAGCTCCCTCTTTCGTTGCATGATGAGAGTTGGTGGCCATTTTGACCACATTGCATCATGGGAAATGCAGGCTGTCACATCCTGAACTGGCGTTACACTCCTCACTCCTGAAGATGGAACATCAATAGCAGAAGGAGAACATTTGAGATTTGTCGTGTGTCCATGAGATAAATGTAAGTCGGTGGTGTGTGCATGTTGTGTGGAAATCTGTATGTCCATGAAGGCCATCCCTCCGGCAGGCAAGTGTTCTTGATGGAAAGTCTATCACTTCACAGCCAGCTGGACTCCTCCACAGGTGTCTTGCAGGGGAGGGGGAGTAAGCAGGGGGGAGTAGTTCTGTGTGATTTCGCCATAACAACACAGGGGAGAATTTAGATAGAGGGAGTCTGATTTAAATACACAATTTATTTTGAGAACAAGCTGAGACACTATTCCTTCAGCTTTAAAGTCTTTTCATCACTGGCTACAGGGTCCAATTTTCCAAATTAGAGGACTCTGTTTTGCGTCTTCACATCCAGATGTTATCCCATCTCGCCCCTTCCAACCACCACCGTTAGCTTCTCCAGCCTGATGTTCTGTTCATTCATCGCCTTTGTGATCTCGCCGTACCCCGCTGGCAGTCTAATAAAGGCCGAATTTGCCACCAGCAGTCGCTGAGGTTGCCGATACAGCAGAAAGCCCCCACATGCAATAAGGAGGAATCTGAGAATCATTAATCCAAATATATACACGTCTTCAGCAGGTCTCGGTGATATTACATTTTTACATTTTACATATTGGGCAAAAGTCTGGACTATTTCTGCCCTGCGATGGACTGCCGACATGTCCATGTTGTACCCCGCCTCTCGCCCATTGACAGCTGGAGATAGGCACCGGCACCCCTCATGAACCCAGCAGGGATAAGCGTGTTAGAAAATGAAGGATGGATGGTCTGGGCTATTTCTTTTTCCTTGCCATAAAGATCTTTGCCAACTGGCGCCAGCAAATGCTATTATTGGGCTTTCTTCGTATGGAAACAAATGCTTACAACCCTTTACAGCCACAGCCATGATGAACGGTTGAACGCGCTCAGTTGACAATACAGCAATCTGATTGGCTGAGCAGCAAAAAACGAATCACGTGACGCCATAGTTTAGATGTTTTATCGCCTGTAACTTATTAATGTGCAAGTGAAAACGTGGGAACATTGGTGTTTTGAGATCACTGCTATGTGTAGCAACTTATCCCGGTGAAAGAAAGTTGCCCCCTGACAGTTCATACAAAACTTCTTAAGGAGACGTCCTACAGATTCTGGCCCACGGACTAAGTGCACATGAGGCAAGACATGACATTCTGGCTGTGAGTGGATGATGACACAAGTATAAGTAGGCATGTGAACAGGTGAGCAGAGTTGACTCTAATTAGTGGAGCAGGTGGATGTGATTAACTGCAGTGTTGTCTGAAAGGAGACTGAGCTGATTGGATGGTGACTGAGAGGTGACAGGCTGAAACTAGAAAAAGACAAAACAAACAAACAAAAACCTAAATCGTGACAATTTCTATATAGAAACAAAGATACACACAAATATTGTCAATTAATATGCATACAATGACATATCAGTTATTTTGAATTTATAGACATAAAGATTTTTTTCTGAAACTGGTCTATGTGTTTGTTTGTGGTTGGGTTGAAAGGAGCATTTTTGCCTCATCTACCAAAAGTAAAGCAAAAGAAGTGAAAAAAGTAGTCTCAGAGCTTCTGGGTATATCCACTGCAGTGTCAGGTCCTTGCGTAAGAAAAACTGTAAATTTGTGTGGGAGGAAACATGACTGTGTGCTTGGAGATAAAGTTGTCTCAGAATTTGTCAAACAGTTGACTGAATCAAGCCCTGCTAACACAGCTTTGGGAGCTGATGGCCCTCTTTCCACATACTATAAAATATCAGAGTTTTTTTTAAGAAGACATTCAACGTGAATGTGTTGAGCCTGTTGATTACATTCTGGACAAGAAGGGAGTGGATCGTTCCAAACAAGATGAAAGCAGGGACACTGTCTTGATGTACAAGCAGGAGTGGAGAGCCCTACCAGCACTCACTGCTTGGGTGTGAAAAGGCAGTGTGCCATAACTGATAAATAAAATATTTCCATGTTTTGTATGGGTATCCATCAGAATTGCTCTATGACCTGTTTGAGGGAGCAGTAACTCTTGAGCTGGCTTTGTGCATCAATGTTTTCGTAATGAAAAAGTACTTCCCTTTGTCTTAATTCAATGACCTTCAAGTGAACTGACAAAACCGACTGCCAACAGCCAGTCCCACTGAATATCTCCAGCAAGTGTTAGTCCCAACGCTCATTAAAATTGGAGTGTTGAGCTGTGCTCTCATTATTGTTTATTAATTGTTTCTGTGGTAAAGATGACGTCACACTTACATGCTCACGTGACAAGATAATCAACGGCCTACACCTGTGTGGTAATAAATGAGTGTGCCCGTGAATGAACGGTGGTCACACGAAAAGGAATTTCAGACTGAGTGTGTCTTAAATGGCTACGCGAAAAGCTGTGTAAGAGACGCTGCTAACATGGAGCTTATTGCGTCTTCTTCCTTTCACCATTGGATTTAAAGTGCCAGAAAGTAAACTAGCATGGCATCTTCTGATGGATCTGAAAGACATCGCTGAAGTGGTAGTTTCTCCACTTCACACTAATGACACAATTAGATACCTTGACATCAACATTTCAGAGCCCAGGCATAGTTTCATGATGGTTTTCCCTCAAGCAAAACTTCTACCAAAGCAACACTTCCTTGAGCATTATTCACATCTAATCTAGGCTTTTGAACCACTTGTAGCTCTAGACAGTACACTTTAAGGCAAACATACATTTTTCAAGAGAGTTGTTCAACACACCAGCTATTTTTGCAAAATTTTACTGTCTCTTGCTGTTAAACATCAGTTAATGCTTGCTTATCACCTGCATGGCACAGACATACTGAAACCTACACTGAGTGCCTCAAATCTTTCCAAAGTTCCTATAGATGTCCTTAAACCGGTTATGAAGCATTATTTGTTGAAGTGGCAGATCAGCGAGATTTTTCTCACAGATGATGTCCACATAGTTATTCATTACTTCTGATAATTTTTTTTCGGTCTCCTACCCGCATCTCTCGTTTTTTGCGTTCTTAAAATCCATGGAATCAAAACGATCTCGATCGGCGGATTTTCCCAGTGACGTCACATCATGAGTCGCAAACCTGGAAGCCGGCCTCTGCTATACTGTCTGAGTACTAGATGGATAATGTTGTTTTGCTTTCATGGCTTTTTTACAAGATGCCTCGCCGTTGTGTCGCTGTGTACTGTTCCCATGAAGATGGAAGATTGCATGAGTGGCCAAAGGACACACATAGAGCCCGTTTGTGGCTCGTCATTTTAAAGACGACTGCCTCAGTGCTCCGGGGGAGGGGGTCTTTGGCTCTTAACAACCGCTGTTCTTCCTCTTCAGATTTTAACGGCAGCTTGCATCCATTATTGTTGCACAACTGCCATCTATTGGATCCTAATATCTATTCCTCAAATTCTCTGATCCCAGTATTTTTTAAACCTAAAAATCTGTTCTTTTTTTAAATAATCTTTGTCAGGAATCACCACTGCTTTACTAGTTGCTTCACTCTGTCTTTTTATTTTCATGTATCTATGTCTACATGTGTTGTCTTTTACTTTCCTGTATCTGTTTATTCACTTGTGTGTAAATGCACCCCAGCAATCAAAAGAAATTTGTTATGAGAAATTTTACTCGCTGCTGCTTGTTGTTTCAGATTATGACAACTGTTTCGAGATGCTGCAAGCAGAGCTGGAGAAAATAAAAAACTAAGCAGGTTGATGCAGCATCAGAGCCCCCATCACTGACAAGTTAATTTGTGAAACCAACAAAAGATGATGCCATCAATCTCTCATTCAGTCGATTTTCAAAAAGACCATGAAATCATTTTATTAGTAATTGCTTATATTACATAATAACCACAACAGTTTTGTTTACGTGCATGTTTTATATTTTATTCTTTCAGCTTGGCTATTTTTTTTAACTGCCAACAGGTGACCTCTAAAAGGTAAAATCATCTTCATGTCCTGGGGGTGGGAAGTGGGCCCTTACACAGCTGACTGCACACGAGGGTATCACAGCCCTGGTATCTTTGCCTAAATAGTCCCAACACCATCTCACAAATTGTCTATAGGCTATATGCTTATACTGTTGCTTGTATTGGAACCAAGCAACCTGCAATGTCCAAACATTTAGTCACACCGCTTCCATGCCAGGATGGCCTGTGTCAGGGATTTCTCCATCCATATCCTCTCTGGCTTCTTCCATTTTAGCAACAATCAAGCCGATTTCCTGGCAACAGATGCACTCTCTCACAGAATCCATTATTGGCAGTGAGAACAGGAACACCTAAAAAATAAGATTGATTAATTGTATATTTGTATATGAATTACACACCATAACCAATTTGCTAAATTCACTATTAATGCATTTATGGTAAGTTGGAAATTGATTTACATTTCAGGAAATATTTAGGCCTCAATATTACTCAGTGTATATTTTTGATATATTATTTTTGACTTTTGTTATGCTAGTATGTAGGTAGGCTAAATATGAATGTACAGATACTGTTTATAAAATGTTGTCAAGTGATTCTTTATGATAAGTAGCACCTCATCATTGGGCCTAACTAGGCCATGGCATAAATTCATTTTTAGCTGTGAATAAATGCTCATTCATTTTAGTGATACATTTTGTCCTTGTCTCTTTATTTAAGATAATATACGATAGACTTTATTGATGTCACAGTGGAGAAATTTGCTTGTCACGTCGGCTCAATAAAAGTGACAAAAGTTGGAAAAATACTGATTATCTTGGCGTTTAAAATAACACACAACATCTGAGCGGGCGTAGGGAGGATCGGGGTCTTCTGCACACCCCCGTTCTCCGATGGTGGCAAGGAGTCTGGGGCCTGGAGGAGGTGCGGGCCACTAGGTCCGGGGTCTTGGCGGGGGGCTGCAATGGGTAGTCAGCGGCTTGCCAGGTCTGGGGCTGACGCCTCCGCTCCCCCCAGGAGTGGTGGGGGGCAGGGGTGGCTAGGGTAGGGTGTGGGAGGGAGGGGGTTTATTAGGTATTTAGGGGGTGAGGGGGGCTCTGGCTGGGTGGCTCGTACGGGTTGTGTTGGCCCGCCCTCTTTGGGGGGCCCGGTCCGGGGGGCGTCTGGTCCGGGGGCGGGGCTGGGGGTCGGGCACAAGCAGTCGTATAGTCGATTTGGGGTGAGGGGTGACCCCCCCCTCTGGTCAGTGTTGGATGCGAGTGTTATGTGGGAATGTGTGTACAGCGTCTTTTTTTTTTTTTTTTAAATCTGTGTGTGGTGAGTGGGGCACAAGGGAGGGATGGTGTGAATGAGTTTTCCTTTTTTTTTTTTTTTTCAGGTATGGGTGTAGTCCGCTCCCTCTCCCAAGAACATCTGAAGTCTTCGCTAGGTGCGGAGCCCATCCCCCCACGTCCTGCCCTCCTCCGCTGTGTTGGCAGGCGCCTTGGCCCTCTGGCGCATTGGTGGGCTTCGGGTTTGGGGCGGGTTCCCGGGCGTGCGCCGGCCCACTCCCGGCGGCTTCTTCGCGGGGCCTGGCCCCCCGGGGGGTGGCCGGGGCCCCCGTCGCTCAGCCTCTGGCCCCCAGGGCCCATGTTGCCGGCGGAGCCCACGGACTCGTCCCTGCGGCTCTTGGGGGCGTCGGCATTGCGGTGGCTGGGGGATTTCCTCGGGGTCGTCTCTACTCTTTCCTTGGGGGGGGGGGGGGGTTGCAGATATCCTGTGTCGGCCACTCCTGGGCGCCCTGCTTTCGGGGCCCTTTTGGGAGTCCGGGATTATGGGTCCCCTGACTCCTGCCTCTGTGCTCGGGGAAGGCGGGTCTTTGGTTCTCCACAACCACTATCGAGCTATTTCCTTCTGGATAATTTTCACCTAAACTAGTGCACTCTCACAAACTCCCACAGGTGCTGGGTCCCAGGTATTAAATGTTCACTTATATACAGTAATCTTATAATTTATTTATTTATTTATTTATGTTCTTTCACTTTCTTTTTTCAAGTATCACATTACACATGTCAGCTTACATAATAATATATATGATTTAGCAATGGCATCTAGGTGTTATTCGATTGTATCTGTTGCTTTATGTCTGTTGGTTGTGCTGTTCTTTTTGCATCTCTCTTTCCAGGTGATGGAGCAGACGGAGAAGGTTTTATCATTCTCTCCCTTTTATCTCCTCTTTCTTTCACCTCTACTCTTTTTTTCTTTTCTTTCTCTTTCACTTCTTGTTCTTCCTTTACTCTCCCATTGTAGTGTCCATATAATTTGAAATTCTCCCTCCAGGAATCACAATAAAGCTATTTACAAGCATAAATCAAGTAGAGCACTATGGCGAAAGCTGTTTGCTCCACTTGTGAAAGCAAAATCTGTCGAGCTCTATCTGGCAATGAGACATCAATTCCTATTGCCACATTGCTGGACAGGACACTGGGAAAAAATAAATAAAATAAAATAACACAAAACAGCGCAAGACAACCTCGTTTATTTATTTTTATTTTATAATTTTGTAAAAACAGCTGCCGATTAAACTAAATGTTACAACCTTGATATGATTATATGCGTTGTTTTACCGAAAACGGCTGCAAAGCGCGCTCCCGACAAAGGGGTGGGGGGATACAGATTTTCACAGGGGAACTGAATTTCGCACAACACCGGCATTTTATCCATTAAATATCTATGGTGCCTAAAAGAAAAGGATGTCAACATACAAAAAAATATTTGAACTGCGTAGTTAAAAGAAAAAACGTGTCCTACCATTCATCCAATCTCCCGACGTCCAATCTCCACTGCTTGTCCGACTCGCTGTTGTTCGTCCGCTGCCTTCTCTTCATCTGAAATGTCTGGGTCGAACATGTGAGGCTCCAGACACAAATATTCTTCCTCCAATACATCAGAATGGTCACCTGGTAGGAATCGCTCGGTTTAAGTCGAAATTTCGCTTTCGGATTTCTCGCATGTAGCGCTCTAATCCGCCATGTTGAGATGAATGTTCACGTTCTGACGTCACGACTTCCGGGTTGGAGGGCGCTTGAAAAGTGATCGGAATCTTTTCCGATTTTCTCTTAAATGTGAAAAAATATTTAAAAAAATCTGTGGTATATTTATTTGTTTACATTTTGCTATATATATACGTAAGTCAAATTGACGGACGCTTCATAACCGGTTTAAGGAAAACCTACAGGAAGAATTACAAAGGAATTTTCCAGGGGAGACATGTATTGAGGTAGTCAGTACAGTGACCTGCTACGACACAAGTTACTCTGTGGAAATGATTTCCCCCTATGGATCCACTGGAGGGCTTCCAAATTTTGTTGAACTGAGTCTGAGTCTGAGCAGTAACACCCAAATAAAGGTTCTTTTATAGATTATGTCTCTCACTGGATATGCATCCAAGATAAAAAATTTTGACGCCTCCAAGATTTCTAAGTGGGAGAACTTGCAATGTCACATGGTGTTCAATTAGTTATTTTCTTCACTGTATTCAAAACTTATCATTATTTTGCACTTTGAATGGCTCTGGTTAACTCAAGTAAATTAACATGTCATTCCATTTTTGGGGACCTGTTTTTCTTTTAGGTTGTAAGTGCATTTAATAAATCAGACTCAGAAATACTTTCCCAGAGGGAAATTATTTTCGTTACACACTCCAGATATATAAACAACATAATTGTATATATACAACATTCACCACAAAAGAAATATAAATTTATAGACATATGTAACTATATATATATATATATATATATATATATATATATATATATATATATATTTACAGACCTAAAATAAAGTGATAATGGCAATGTGCAAAATAGAGCAAAAAGAATGGATAAATGTCAATAATTGTGAATAATTTACCTAGATTAATCAAGCTGGTTACTTAGTTTAACAAATAAATGCTACAAACTTAAATGTTTATATTAAAATTGTATATTTATTTAAGCTGAATTTACTAACCCCATGCTTGATTTTTTTAGAGTGTAGATATAGCAGAATATTATTATCAGTGCAGTTAAAGTAACAATTCTATTGTGTTGCTGGAGCTGGAGGAGGGAGGAGGTGGGTAGCTAATCACAACAAGATAAATTATTACATACACCTCTAAAACAATAGCAACATACCATAAAACAACTGCTGTACTGGAAAGTTAAAAAAGATATAAATGATATTACCACTTCATAAAACGCTTTTTAGATCATCCAGGTGACAGTAAAAGTGATGGTAGCTTTGTGTTGCAGCAGCGGGGGGAGGGGCGTGAAGCAAAACTTTATGATTACAGGACAATATATTATTACCTACAGCTCTCCAACATTTGTAAAATAACATCAAACGGCCTTGTTATTCATGACTGTAACAAACTGCAGTTGACATGTAAGGTCAAGATGCTGGAAATAAAAAGTAACCGTATGACTTACTCATGAACCGGGTCTGCTGCTCGTCTTCATCCTCTTCAAAATCTGTGCAAGAGTCAGAAGATTCTCAACATCACTTTCCCTCATAATTTCTCCAAAGCCTCCTGAATGGTAAATTTCCCTTTCTGTGCTATCACGATTGCAGATGTTCTCCGGAAAAATCCACACCAACGCAGAGATAAGCAAAAACAACAAGCCACCTGCGTCTGCTGCATGCTTAAAGCAACACGTGCGCAAAGCAACTCTGGCTGTGAGTTGTACAGTCTCTGGTACGCACAATCATTATGTCACTGAGACACATTGGACAAATATGTGATGTACCTTGATGGAAAGGCCAGAGTCTCCAGTTTCCAATGAAAAAAACCAAGGGGAATGGGGCAGAGCATGTCGGCCCAGTGAAGCTTTTTTGCAGAGAGAGTCAGCAATTTTTGTTAGACATTTAAATGGCATCTCCTGTGTTTAAACTTCTGTAAATCCACAAATATGTATGAAAAAATTGTGACTTGTTTTAGAAACTTTAAAGCCTCTTTTTTGGGGCATAGCCACACCCATTATCAGATGATGGCCTGCACAGACTGTGGAGTATTTAAAGCTTGGAAAATTGTTTTATAATATAACCCTCTAAACCTCTCTACAACTTGACCTGTCTGCTGTGTTTACTGGTCTTCATTATGCTGCTTGTTTACTAATGATCTTTAAGAAATGTCTTAGGCCTTCAAAAGACAGCAGGACCTATGCTGAGATTGAGTTACTGTACATAGAAGTGTATTCTTTTCAGTAATGTGATTATTTATAGGTTCCACTGTATCTGATTTAGTATCAGACGGAGGGGCCGGGTGGTGGTCAATTACAAAGATTTCTTATTTGGAAAATAATAGAAAACTATGTATTATTTTTCCTTCCACTTTACAATTGTGCTTTACCTTTTTATTGGTCCATCAATAAAACCTAAATAAATACATTGAACATTGGTATTGAATCCTACTTTAAACCATAGACAGTACTTTAGAACTAGACTTATAAATTAAGATGGTGATATCAAGATATCTGGTTGCATAAGTGATGAGAAAAATCATCTGCCTGGCAATTTTAATTTTTATCAAGAAGGAAAGCACACTATTCAATAATTAGAGAAAGATGCATCTTTGTCTTTGCAAATTTATTCAAAGGAACAGTGTTTGAATGCCTCTGTCCCAACACAGTCAGGAAAGAGTGAGAGGAAAAGGGCACACTACACTTTTATTAAAGTTTGGGATAACATAGGAAGTGGGAGTATTCTTCATCTGAGAAAATAGGAGTGCACACACTGGTACGATCCAGTTTTTATCTAACACACAACTCCTCTGTGAGTCCTTGGTTAAACAAAACACAATCATTCACTCTGTAACCACGTGAGCTTCTTTCACACAGGAAAGTTATGCAGGTGCATCTGGACAAGATATGATCAGAGTTACATACATCAATAAAGTGTTCCACAACAGGCACCTGAAAGACCCTTATGGGCAGGTACACATTACGGTTGGACGTCTCACAGGCTTGGTAATTTAGGAAGAAGCAGAGCAACGAGCAGACTGTCTAAACCAGTCTTCATCAATGAATGTAGCTGACGGGGTTGTGCTGCAGTCCAAATACTGATCTGTAGTTGCTGTTTGGTATTTGCTGTACCCTGTGGTCTGTGCTCCATGATGATAGAGTTGCAGTTCAGCTCACAATATGATGCAAATTCCGAGAGGTAGGGAAAATAAATGAGCCCCACTCCAATGCTCTTAGGTTTACATCTGTATGGAACACTCCATGTTGTTCTCTAGTGCAATACAGTTTAAAACATTTTACACATAAGACGTGCAAAAAAGTGTTATACTGTTACAGAGTCAGCACAAAAATGAGAGACAAAAGCCCTGAGAGGAGAACAGGGAAGAAGAAACACAGAGATTGAAGAGAAAAAATACATTGAGGGCTGAACTGTTGGTGTGTAGACATCGATAAAAAAGTTGTCTGTTGTGACTTGACCGACAAACGAGGGAAAAAAGAAGCAGAAGTTGGAGAAGAGCAATGAAAATGAATACTGAGAGAAGAAAGAGATCCTTGGCTGCTTGCGTCTTTTGTGCCTAGCCCCGTGGCCCTCGGGCAGACGGGATGATGGGCACATGAATCAGAAGCTGTCTGCCTGAAAAATGGTTTGAAAAAAAAACAAAGAAAAATGGCTCACTGATTGTCTCCCACAAGCCCCGCACTCTGCTATGAATGAGAGGAAGAGCACCAAAAGCCTTAGAGAGAGGAGGAGAACGATAGAGTCAACCCACATGAAAAAACAAAGGAGATCAAAAAGCATCTATGTGACTGAGCAGAGGAGGTGACAAAATTGAAAAAAAAGGTTGGGAAGAAATGAAAAGAAAGGGGAATAAAGGACAGGAAAACAGTAGCAATGGCTCTGAGTAGCAATTGAAGAGGGATACTAAAAGGTGAAAGGGAAATAAAACAGAGAGCCCATGATGTCTCTGAGGAGACAATATCTGTAGTGTACCACATGACGGAGCGGTGTTGGAAAAAGAAAGGCGAGGAAGGGAGAAAAAGAAGGACTGATGGGATCACTGCTAGAGTAGTTTTATTTTATTATTTAAAACATCACTTATTTTTTCTTCTACAACATTTCTGCAGAAATTATTCATAGAGGACAATATTTGGATAAGTTTAACAGAGAAAACAGAACTGGACAACGACCCTTTTCTTTGCAGAATCTAAAACTTTGCTGTGTGAAAAGTTGGTTGGTTACAACATCCCAGGATGTTTCTTATTTTACTTTATAGGTCCAACAATAATTAAATCATGTAAATGGTGCATGGAAAATCTGAAGTACAGGTCTGCAAGTTTTACAACCCACAGCCCTTTTTTTCTTCTATCCAACTAAATAAAACTTATTTAGAGCTGCAAATAATACAAGACATTTTGAAAATAAGACAACTTATTGTCATGGTTTAGTTTTGATCCAGCTCGTTTTCCTGTTAGTTTTCAGTTCCTCCCCCTCTCCTCTCACTCAGCTTACCCTCCACTCCCTCTGCAATCAGTCTCACCTGTTGGACATTAATTAGTCAGAACTCACTCCACCTGCCAGCCTCCCTACATAAACCTCCTCCAGTCTTCTCTTCCCTGCCGGTTCATCATCAGACTCCGCTCACTTCACGTCTGTCAACCTGGTTTGCCCCTGCTTGCTGTTGGAATCCCAACACCTCTGTGTCTCAAGTTAAGTCTCTGCCTGCTGCTGGATTTTCTTGTCTCACCTCTGAGTTTCTAGTTAGGCCTCTGCTCACTGCTGGACTAATCTGCCACCTCTCTGCTGCAAGCCTCTGCTAGCTGTTGGATTTACCTGGCCCACCTGTGCTTCAGCTGCTGGATGTACCTGCCACCCCTCTGCTTCAAGTAAGGCCTGTTTAACTGTGGCTTTTCCTGTCACCTCTGAGCTTCAACAGGCTTCTGCTAGCTACTGGATTATTCTGCCTCCTCTGAGCTTCAAGTAAGGCCTTTTCTAACTGTCGGATTTACCTGTCACCTCTGAGCTCCTAGTTTGCTCACTGCCGTGTCGCCTGGATCTCCTGCAGCCTCTGTTCTCCAGCAGCCCTGCTCTCCCTAGAACTCTCTCCGGTCCGTCAGCTCCTGCTTCACATCTACATCCCTGTTCCAGTCCAGCCTCTCTGGTTTCCTTTATCCACTGCTCATCCTTTATTCAATAAACTCTCAGAAATAAAGCTCTGTGTGTGGTGTGCATTCTGGGTTCATTCTAAGACAAATCTATGACACTTACAGTTTGATAAATATCTACCATGGGAAATTTATTTTTGTTTAAATTTTTTAGTTTGTTTTTTTTACATAAAGAAAAGTGAAATTTTTGCAGAAAAAAGATGGATACAGTTTCTTCAATGGTTTATTGATATTTGTGATAAATTATGTCAAATCCAGAGTCCAACCCACTGAGAAGAAAGAATAGTTCTAAAAATATACCTGGTGATCTTGGAGTCATTCATTTGTCGAAATGCAATGAAATGTTGCATGAAAAGAAATTCTGGTAAAACCTGGATTTTGTTCTACCTAAACATTAGTTGTTTCTCTAAAGTATTTGGCAAATGTAATGGAGAGCCATTTTGAAAAGACTCACGCAGACCTAGAGCTGAAGGTGTCCGGACCCTCGTCTAAAGTAAATGACTAAGAATTGCTCACTTATGTTGAGACAGGTGGCCTGCTATATGATCAGTTTTTACTACCATCAAGAACGGGCTGTCTCTGCCCATTTGCTGTGCAAAACAAAACTCAACAGTTAGATGAGTAAGCTTTTAATAACAATGGAAAATACCAGCAAATGCTATTTGGCTAATCTGTAACTGAAGTAGAATGTTAAAGTCTAGCATTCCCCAGTTTAGTATTGTACGGCATTTTCCAAGAGGCAGAACTTAGATAAACATAACTCTGCTTTGCCTATACATGCGGGTTTAGCCTATCAATTTGTTAGAACATGGGCAAACTGTTAGATCATCGTTTAAATCCATGCAAAAAGACAGCCTGTTGGAATACAATAGAATAAAATCAACAACTTTTATCATGATTCTGTACCTGTCTGCTGTCTGTCACACCTCCCTGCTCTTTGATAATTAAGCTCATTCATCCCAACAGTGAGTCTGTCTCAAGGCTCTGCTACAATCAAGCTCACATTTTCTGCTCTTCTTAAGTTCACTGCAGACAGCAGATCTGTGCCAGATTTTCAAACGCCTTTGCTAGCAGATATTCAGCATTATATCATGCTTGACTGCCTGGATCCCTGTATTGCCTTGTCCTTGTTGGACTCCTACCAAGCTTCTGTTTTCTTGACCCCAACCTGGACCGTGTACCACAGCTACAAATCTTGCGTAGCCCCTGGATTTGTCTGCTCAACAATGCATGACCCAGACCTGTCACCAAACTCTGATCAAGCCTCAGCCATCCTGCCTGACAACTATGCAGTGAGTAAGCCAGCTCTCATCACTGCCAGGTGCCCTGCTTGCTCCTGCAAAAGATCTCTGAGTGTCTCCAGGGTTTTTTTCCCCCCTTCAAATAACCTTTCAAGAGAAAGATCGTGTCTGGATTGAATTACCAGTCTGTCCCAGATGGTGACAAAAATGTTTCTTTCATGGGGCTCCACCTGACATGTTCATGGTTAGTTTTTTCACCCAAATGCATAAGGGAAGAAAATGTTTGTGGGAAGAAAGATATGTTGGACAGATAACAGTTATTATGAGAGTTGAGCTAGCTTACAGATCTGAGCAGCAGTGCAAAGGAGGAGATCTTGTCGGTTCAGAGGTGATGATGTTTATCCAGGGGAGAATGCTGTTGTGCCAGAGTTGTGGAGCAGGCAGACAGAGGAACACAAAGATTGTAGGAGTTGCGGGGGAACAACCTAGGATGAGGGTTCTTGTACTTGGAGCAGAAATCCTCAGGATTTCAAGGGCTCGAGTTGAGCTGTAGGTGTTGAACCAAAATGCAAACAGGAAGGCAGGAGCCACAGGATTAATGGGGAGTTTTAGTACTTAAACTGAGAGTAAACAAGGCTTACAGAGCAAATGCGTGGTAACATCAGGGCTGGTAAAACAGAGAACCTGACACAGAAGGAGCGGAACAGGCAGTTTAAATAGAGAAGAGAACAGGAAAAAACTGTTGGTATACACAGAAAACTGAATAGAAGGTAAAACACAACATTTAGGGAGCCCTGTGTTTAAAACCAGCTTATTTGATTTAAAACCATGAACAAGAATCTGTTGTGGTCAAAACTAGCAATGGGTGATTGTGTGCTTCTAAAACGCGCTGCAGTCAAACACTGATATTTCCAGTGTTAAAAGAAGAAAATAAGTTCATTAACAAAATCCTTGTTTATGGCTTTGCCGAGTCCAGGCGTTTGGTAATAATGTCTAAAAGCATGAGGCCTTCCTATTCCACCTTTCTTCTTGCCTTCAGACAAACTGGAGTGGGTCCCGTGGGTCAAGTTTGTCTGGCACCATCTTTTTAAACTGGTCAAAAACAGTTCTCAACATGCATAAACTGCATTTTAAGATGACTCAGACTCTTACCATGTCTATATAATGGGAGACAAGAATACAATTGGCATTTTATCCTTCAACTAAGCATATCCTGCACATCGACAGTGGACATTAAAACTGCATATTCTGAGAAGCCTTGCGCTGCTTTGCCTGACCTAGCGGCTGACCAAGCAGGAGGAGCTCACACCAGCACAGACTACACCCACAGGAGACGAAAACAGTGTGATAGGAATCAAAAGTGTGGCAGCTTGGTAGGGCTAATGGCTAAGCTAAAAGCGAACCCTTGCAGAATGCTACTTTCATTCATTCAATTCAATTCAATTCAATTTTATTTATATAGCGCCAAATCATGAAACATGTCATCTCAAGGCACTTTACAAAGTCAAGTTCAATCATATTATACAGATTGGGTCAGATTATACAGATTGGTCAAAAATGTCCTATATAAGGAAACCAGTTGATTGCATCAAAGTCCCGACAAGCAGCATTCACTCCTGGGGAACCGTAGAGCTACAGGGAGAGTCATCTGCATTGTACATGGCTTTGCTGCAATCCCTCATACTGAGCAAGCATGAAGCGACAGTGGGAAGAAAAACCACCCGTTAACGGGAAGGAAAAACCTCCGGCAGAACCGGGCTCAGTATGAACGGTCATCTGCCTCGACCGACTGGGGTTACAGAAGACAGAACAGAGACACAACAAGACAGACAAACAAGCACATCCTACTCACCATCTGCTCCCTGGAGAACAAAGTAAATTACTTAAAGATGGATTTAACAACTGATCATGAGATGAGAGATTGTTGTACCAGAGCTGGTGTGACAATGACAAGGTGGTCTCAAGGCATTGCTCTCCAGACATTGAGTTTTTGACTATTGATTTTTTATTTTTTATAGTGTCCTGTCTGGTAATGTGGCAATGAGAATTGTTGTCCTAATTCCAAAAAGGGCCCAACAGATTTTACTTTCACAAGTGGAGCCGTACAGCTTTCGCCATAGTTCTCAACTTGATTTAAACATGTAAATAGTTTTATTATAATTCATGCAGGGAGTATTTCATGTTATATGGACACTACAATGAGAAAGTAGAAGCGGAAAATAAAAACAAGAAAAAAGGAGGAAAGGTGAAAGAAAGAGGAGATAAAAGGGAGAGAATGATAAAACATCTTCAGTCTGCTTCATCACCTGCAAAGAGAGATGTAAAAAGAACAGCACAACCAACTGATATAGTATTACAGATACAATAAAGTAACACCTTGATACCATAGCTGAAGTATATGTAGTATTATTTAATCCGACATGTATAATCTGGCAGTTGAAGATAAAAATATGGGCTTTCTGTATGGAAGAGAACCTCTAGGTACCTGGAACCAAGCACCTGTAGTTGTTTGTGAGAGTGCACTTGTGTACGTAAAGATTATGCAAAAGAAAAATGCTGAATAGTGGTTGTGAAGAGCCAAAGACACCCCCCTCCCCCCAGGGCACCGAGGCAGGCGCCGGGGGACCCAAAACCCCAGATGCCCAAAGAGACCCCCAAAGTAAAGGTGCCCAAGAGGGGCCAACACAGGAATCTGCCCCCCACCACCAAGGGAAGAGGAGAGACGGCCCCTAGAAAATCCCCCAGCCGCCCCGATGCCAAAGCCCCCAGGAGCCGGGTTTTTGACCAATAAATGTAGACCTTGCTATCTAAAAAGAGTGTGCTCTACCACTGAATCGATAGCTAAGTTTACGTGGACAAATTTAATCAGAATAAAGGGCCTATCAGAAAATTGTGATAAAATTAAGATAAATCTGAATTAAATCCAATTGACATTCATGTAAACACTTGTCAGGACCAACCTATTCTGAATGTGGCAAACTGATGTGAGTGCGTATGTGCCCCCTGCGTCAAGTGACATATTTTTGCTTTGAGCGGCAAAATATGTCGGGAAAGAAAACTGGCTGTTCTCCTGATACAACCTTTCTATTCAAAACATTAAAAGAGCTCAAAATTATTATTTATTGAGTAACATTTCAACTGTAATTAGAACCTCATGCAAGTCCAGCCTGGGCACTCAAAAGAAAAATTCCTACACTACTGCTTTGTTTGCTATTTTTTGCTGTTCATCAAAGATGGAGGTACTTCTTGTTCTGTGGTTTTATTAAGGAGAATTTCATACCCGCGCATGTCAAAGTGGTACTATTCTATATAAAGCTAGATGCATATAAACGCACATCATCAGATTAATTGATTATGGGCCCCTATAAATGGTAAAATCTGATTTTTTTTGTTGTTTTTTAATCTAAACAAATTTAATCCAATCGTGACATTTTTTCCATGTAAACATACATAATGCCTTGCAAACAACAGATTCAGAGGGTTTTTCTATTGCGCCTGGGGTCATTAATCAGGCCAGAATGAAGAGAGCTTTCCCACATTCTGATCAACATGTGAACTTTGCTGCTAGAGGCTTAAACACAATAGACAAGGTCTACACAAACAAAGGAGCATTACTGCACAGATTCTCCCTCCTAGCAACTGTGTAACTTTATAACCAGCACTCCTTTCAAAAACGTGTTTAGTTCACTGCTGCTTTTGCGGTTTTTAAAAATACTGAACATAGTTGTTTTTTGGCATAAATACACGTTTAGGTTTTGTAGACTTTTTTCAAATGACCCTACTCATTTGCAAATTTCTTGAGCAGGGCTCTGCCTCTGAAGAAATCTAGCAGCCAGTTACACAGGAGTGTTTTGATTCCAAAGGGGGGCAGTGCCCCTGTTCCAAGTGACCAGGTGCTGGGGGATGATTGTATAAAATGCTGAGCTGAAGTCCAATACACATGGGTGTTGTTCTTCTCCAGGTGTTCAAGGCTCAGATGGTGTGCAAAGGAGATGTGTCCACTGTTGAGTGATAAGAGTGGTAAGCAAATTTGAGCAGATCAAAAACAGGGGAAAGTTTTGAGTGACTCTACCCCTTAGCCAATCAGAGACAAGTGTTCTTCTGCAGTGATCTCTTCAAGTCAACTCGATGGCGCTTGGAACCCCAGCGTAGCAGGTACTAAAAAAAGCTTAGCAGTGTCTCAGTTAGAATAATGGCACACTAGGCTTTTATGTCACGATTTGTTGATAAATCCAGCTTAATCCACTTAGTTCTCCATGGAGTGGACGTTCTGCAATAGTTAGCACTTAGCTTAGCTGCACTCTCTGACTCCCATGCTTCTGTTTCCTATCAAGCCGTCTTTGTCTCCTCTGGATGCAGTCAGTGCCTGTGGGAGCTCCTGTTGCTTTCCCTCCATCAAAATTTAACAACATTTATCAAAATTTTATTTCTCATCTTACTTATTGAATAACTGCCTGGTGAAAACAGTTTAACTAAAACAGTTTCAGAACAAATCAAGACCAACCCAAACTAAAACAGAACCAAAACCTAAGACAGAATCGAAAACTAAGACTGATTACTGGCTGAAGACCTGAGTAAATAAGGCAAGGTGCAAAACAGAACCAAAGAAAACCCAAACTATAACGGTGACAGTGTATCCAATGCAGGGGTCTTTGCAGCAAAAAGGCTTGACCCCTGGCAGAAACTTGGTACATTTTAGCTTCATCTCAGGACAGAGCTTGGGATCAGACGAGACCTGGAGCTTAGCATCAGACGAAACCTGAACACCTATCTCGATAACAATGTAGACATAAATCGAGGCAACCTCCAAACCCTTAGAGATGTGAGTCTGACTGTCCACCAGACCATCAGATACATGAGACAGGAAGATCTGAGCCGTCCTCCAGACCTCAAATCCACGAGACAGATCTGAGCCGTCCTCCAGACCCCCAGTGATGACAACTGGATCTGAGACCTTCTGCTGATTTCCAGTGGCAGCAGATAAGGGGAGTGTGATGTCTTAATCTTCCCTCAAGCTCATAAGGGGTCGCATCAGAGAGATGAGTGGGCGGCGTACCGGGTGGCTTGATAGCAACAGGGAAAGAGGCGGAGCCTGCGGGACATAGACGAGGACGTGGCAGCAGGAACTGTGGAAGCTGATGGGGAACAGAGAACCTCCTCCTGACAGCGTCAGCCCAGGCAGAAGTAGACTGTGGCATGGAGACAGGCTTGAGTGGAGAAGGGTTGGGGCTGGGAACGGAAGGTGGATGCTGCCGTCCTTGCTGGCGAGAGGGCTGGAGGAAGAGGGTTCTAGGAAGTTATCGCCAACTTGGATCCTTTGAATGAAGCTCCTCGCATCACAACGGGTGAGTCAAACTCCCCATCATCCTCCATTAACAATGTCCAAGTGTCCCGTATTACGTGCTGGCAATCGGTTCATTGTTGGCCAGCTTGTACTTATTGCACAGAACAGAGAGCCTGATTATTTGACCAGGCACAATTACAGAAGAGATTAAAGAAATCAAATAACTATGTATACACTAATGTACAAAAGGACATATCAAAATGATTAAAAGCTATTACCATAAAATGATTCAATGAGTTCCAGAATTCAGTCAGGATCTTTAAGTTACAGAAGTTCATCTTACAGAATTTGGAATGAGGTCATATTAGCTCAAATAATTTAGAACATTTGGTATGTGTTCAACCCATTTGCAATGGACGAATTTGAGGAAAATATCATTTTAAAAATTGATTTGCTAAATTAAAAATCAATAACACTTAGGACACTCAATATTTAATTAATTATTTCTCCAGAGTAATTCAGACTCAAATTGGTAACTTAAGGTGGTAGAGGGTGCTGTAAGGGGAGAAACAACTGGAAGTTATGTTGGAAGTGTATCCAGGTCATTAGCTTGATGGCTTTTTCTTAAGTTACACAAAATAGCATTAATCCACATTAATGTTCCATATTCATCCTATACAAATGCTAATAACATTATTTGATTGTGAAGCAAAAACAAGAGTTACAAACCATAGTTAAATTTAGCTTGTTAGTAGCCAGGATGTTAGGAAGGCTAATAACTGTTAATGGTAGTGAATGTTCATCGTTTGCTTATTTAAAATTACTTTTAGCCAAATGAGCGGACCAGAAAACGCAACCATTAATCTACTTTCAGGGTTTAAAAACCCTGATAACACAAACATAAATAAAGTTTGGTAAAACCCAACCCAAAACACATTAGCATAGCATAAGCCCCATTTACACTACCCTTGTTAAATCGATCCGAGCCGAGACCAGTCCGAGCTTGGATCAGTTAACCAAGCCGAGCCTCGTTCTGACGACAGTTTACACACCAAGCTTATCCCGGTTCCTTGGTTGCTCCTCGCCTCCTAGTGACGATCTGCGGTACTACCGCTCTCTGGGATTGAAAGCAAATCAAAATGGCGGCGCCCGTAACATTCAGGATGTTATGGTTAGACAGAGTCTGCTTTTGGGACGTGGATAAGACAAACAAACGTCTAATAAGGATTTACAGACGCAGGAAACAACGACAGACACTGAGGTTCATCACACTGCTAAGCAGAATCATCTCTGGAAATCGTGTGGCACGGTAAGGAAGCTAGTATTATTATGAATGTCTGAAATTTGTCTGAATGGAGTGTGAATCGGGACGTGCAGCCAGACACGCCGGAAAAACCGCGGACAGTCAGCTGACTGTAAGGGGGTTACGCGGTCTGCTCATGCGCTCTTCGTTATCAGATAACCGGGATAAAAAAAACAGTCTGAGACCTGCTGAGGAACTGGTCTGCAGTTAGCGCGGTCCGGTTATGTCTAGCTCGGTCCAGTTCAGTCTGCTGACCATTTACACACAAGAGTTATCTTGGTTACTGAGCTCGGACTGGTCTCGGCTCGGTTAAAAAAGTGTAGTGTAAATGGGCCTATAGTTTCAGAGATTACTAGGGGATAGCTTAGCCTGTTAGTTTCAGTTACTAACCTCAGCCAAACCTTAAAAACACAATGAAAACACATTAGAGGTAACCAGTTTTAAATAGTCTCATCCCAAACTAACTTTCCCTGTTCATCTCTCCCTGGGGAAGTGCTGGCCTAGTGGTTAGAGCAGCGCGCTTGCACTCAGAGAAGGATGCAAGTACCCGGTTCGATTCCCAGCGCCTGCACTCTGGGTCCCTGAGCAAGACCCTTAACCCCAGATTGCTCCCCGGGCGCCGCACATGGCAGCCTACTGCTCCCCTAGGGGATGGGTTAAAAGCAGAGAAACCACATTTCATTGCTTTGTACTTGTGACAGTGCAATGACAATAAAGTTAAATTCTAATCTATTCTATTCTATTCTATCTCCACCAAACCTCCCTTTGTGTCCCATTCTGACAACTGGGGAATCCAGTTTTGTTGAGCTATTGCAGAAGTATCTAGCTAGCACCCCAGCTCCGGGTGAAAGCTCATGTTTGAGCCTGCAGCAAGGAGCAGCTCATGCTGTCCTTTATGCCCACCCCATGGGTGCTTCTCCATAGCTTTTCTGGCGCGGCTGCACTTGGTGCTGTCCTCATATCGCGCCTATAGAGGCTGCAGTGTGGTGAATCAGCAGTGTTCATCTAGTATCTTCTGGGGACCTCTTCACGGCTTGTCAGGGGAGAACTTACAGGTCAGCAGCTCCTGCAAGCAGCTAAATGAAAGATCACAAACAGCCAGTTTCTGTGATGGCTAGCTGGCTGCTTCAATGTCTGATTTCACCGAAAGATTGCATTCAGCTTTGATTCCAGTCTGAGGAGCATTGGCGGCTCTCTATTGTGAATTTCATACGGGTCCATATTCCAGTCTTTCTAGTGCTGATCACTTTCTCTCTGAAGCGGTTTTTGGATAAGAAGTCGATTTGAATTGGGAGAAAGGCTTCATAGGATTTCAGGAGAAGTCCTGCTGTGAGGGCAGTCCTCCTTAGGAAGGAGGATTCTACAGTCTATTTTTACAACAACGTTGTTGGTTTCTGGTAGGAAATGAGAAAGGTATTTTTCAAGAGATAATAGTATAATATAAAAGGTATATTATGTTATTATCATCAAGCACTTATAATTTCTGAAATTTTTTTTTTTTTAAGAACCCCAAGTCTTTGAGGTTGGAAGGCATCCTTGCCATCACCTTCATCTTTTGCTCTTTACATATTCTCTTTCAGATTTGTTTTAGGTTTCTAGCTGGGCCATTCCAGCCATCAATAATATTTACATTCTGACAACATGTTAATAAAATTAAAACATTAATTTGAATATAAAATTCTACAATTGGGCTCTTCTGTATCGTATTAGCATTGAAGTGGATATACCCAACCACAATCCGATGGGATGTGATGCCACCTGTGGAAGCTAGAGAGAGAAAGAGTCGAACCAACAACCCACAAGGTCAAAATATTCTATTGCTTATACCCTTGTCTCAGAAAGCTCAGAGATCTTCATTGTTCATGGAATGAAAGATTGCTCCATAATGGTTTTGCTTCCAGACCACTAAGTTGGAAATACACTGATGGAAAAATGAATGTGCTTTTTAAATATGTGCAGGGATTGTGATGATTACAGGGGAATGTAAAAACAAAGATCACATTTTTCAGCTTACTTCAAAGCCATAAAGAATGTTGTAAACAAGTCAAAGGAAAAAAAGGTAAATATAAAAAGACAGAACTTCCATTCCATTAACAATGGACTTCTTTTCACTTGCTTTTGCCACTAATCATTTTATTTTTAGTGAACTCCTCCTGTTAGCAAGCTGTCTGCCAGTTTGAGACACTTCTTCAGAGTACAAAAAAAGCATCAATTTGTCACAAAACTCAGCAGAGAAACAATCAAAGCCTCTCTCTCCCCATTAGATCAAAGTCCCCTCTCTGCCCAAACGCTCTACTCTTGTTCCTGTCTTTTCCATCCTTCCAGTTTCTTCAAACTTTGTGTCTCCAGCTCCATCCAAATCAGACAAATGTGGTGCTCTGCCCTCATTCCAGCGCTGTCTCAGTGGAGCAGCTGGTTTCAATTACGTCCCCTTTCAGGTTCCTGTGTTCACTTTTGGATGTACACACACACACATACTCGCACACACACACACACACACACACTCGCGCACACATGCACACACACACACACACACACACACACACACACACACACACGGCCTGCTGCTTTCTTTGGCTCACTGCTCAGTTGAAGAAGTCATGGAATAATTTGACCAAAATATTGGCTGTGCAGACAGTGCAGTGAAGCATCCAGGGCTGTGCTCCGTGTCCTTCTATTAGACTTGGCTGGTCAAACAGTCACTGGGCCTAAAGAAACAGTAATGTGCTGTGCTAACCCAATGTGGATATGGAGTCTATAGTGATACCTTAGTTACACTTGGGCAATTTTGTCTCCAGTACAGGCTTTTAGAGCTCAGCTAGAGCCTTTTCTATCAAATAAAATTATCTATCATTCTGAAAAACAAATGCAAATACTTAATTGGTTATTAACTATTTTAGTTCTGAGTATATTGAAGTGCGTCATGATTAAAAAAGAATGACTCTGAATTAGGGCAACCACGGAGACAGACAGTTTAGTTAAATAAAATAAGATAAGATAGTGTGTCCTCGTTTATACAGTGGATCAAAAAGAAGTAGATAAGAAAATAAGAATAAAAATACAAAATAGAAATAAGGCAGAGGATGTCTTATGTACATTCACGGTGACTTATATACATGTGTATTGACATATATTCAGGTGTAATAGCAGCAGAAGTCACTTCTTTCAGTATTATTGCACAGTCTATTAAATAGAATTGCACATTAGTTATTGTACGTAGGTTATTACAGTTACAGTTATAATTACAGTTATTGTGACAGTTATAGTGCAGCATTGTATAATCTGGTAGCAGCAGGAATGAATGACCTGCGATAGCGCTCCTTTTTACAGACAGGGTGTCTAAGTCTTGCACTAAAGGAGCTGCTCAGCTCCTCTACAGTCTGGTGCAGGGGGTGGAAGGTGTTGTCCATGATGGATGTGAACTTGGACAACACCCTCCTCTCAGCTACTTCCTCCACCGAGTCCAGAGTGCAGCCCAGGACAGAAGTGGCCTTCCTCACCAGCTTGTTCAGCCTCTTTCTGTCCCGCTCTGTGCTGCCAGGAGCCCAGCAGACGACAGCGTAGAGAAGGGCTGAGGCCACCACAGAGTCATAGAAAGTTTTTAGCAGAGGCCTGCTCACTCCAAAGGACCTCAGCCTCCTCAGGAGGTGGAGGCGGCTCTGGCCCTTCTTATACACAGCGTCTGTGTTATGAGTCCAGTCCAGTTTATTGTTGACGTGAACACCCAGGTATTTGAAACTCTCCACAGTTTATATGTCCTGCCCCTGGATGTAGCAAAGATGGTGTTTAAGCAAAGATGGTTCCTCTCACACCAGTCCACAAAGTCCATGATGACCGACCGGTACTCCAGCTCGTTCCCCTCAGACACACAGCCCACAATGGCTGAGTCATCAGAGATTTTCTGAAGGTAGCAGCTGTCCGTGTTGTAAGTAAAGTCCGAGGTGTAGAGGGTGAAGAGAAACGGAGACAGGACGGTGCCCTGGGGAGCCCCAGTGCTGCAGAGTGCCACCTCTGGCTGACAGCCGTGTAGCCGCACGTGCTGAGGGCGGTCAGTGAGGTAGTTGATGGTCAGTGAGGTAGTCCATGGTCCAGTCAGCCAGATGTTTGTCAACCCCAGCATCCTCCAGCTTCCCCCTCAGCAGCACTGGTCTGATGGTGTTGAAAGCACTGGAGAAGGCAAAGAACATGACTCTCTCAGCGCTCCCGGTGGTCTCCATGTGGGTGAGCGCCAGCTGCAGCAGGTAGATGATGGCGTCCTCTACTCCGATGTAGAGGACGAAAGGGGTGGTGCTATCGGGTGGGATCGTCTTCAGTTCTTTTAGGAAGGATGAGAGAAATGGTGAACAGCAGGCCGGCGCTGATGAGAAATGTGGAGAGTGCTAAACTCACGGAGGCTGTGACCAGTCAAGAGCCAGGGAGGGTGGTGTCCTGGTTCCGGGTGTAAATCTCTCTCTCTCTCTCCAGTGCAGATAGTGTTGGAGGGTGGACAGGGAAGTGAGCTCAAGCAAGAGGACTTAAACAGGCTGACGATAAGAGGAATCCAGATTCCTTGGAAGGTCCAGACTTGAAGGTTCTCGGGTTAGAGTTAATGGTTCTGGGAAGAAAACAGAGACGCAGAATTAGGACTGGCTGGGAGGAAACTCAGGAAAGAGTGTAGGTCAATCATGTACCACGCTGGGAGCAAGAAAGAACTGACACCCTCCTCCTGGTTTCTGCTCCTTAAGAAGGGCTCTAATTAGCAGTGATGAGAAGCACCTGCCTGTCACGCCCTGCAGAGAAGAGAGAGAGAGCCCAGATCTGCACCCAGACCTGGAGTATGACAAACTGTAACTTTTGTATAACTTCTAACTATTTAGTCATTTGATCTAAGTGGCCATCGTATGCCATTTGTTGATTACTGAAAAATATGTTGGTGAACATTCTCAGTCATCCAGGTCATGATCAATCCAAAAAAGGTTAAAAAATAGAACAACTGGACTTCTGTTCTGAAGCTGAAGACCTTCCTATCCAAGACTCTTTCTCAATGGCGTACCGCGAGCAAGCTATTTTAAAAACGCGACGTCACGAGACGTCATATCACGTGGTACGCGGTAGGGCAAGCTTGCTCTGTCCTCCGCTGTTTCGCTGTAAAAGAGCTGTGTGTTACCCTTGGTTTTACTCGCAAAACGACTGCTTTTTCCAAGTCTAAGACGTCTCCTAACCATGGTTTTTAAACATTGTTGCTATGAAACGTGCAACAGCGACTCGAGGTACGCTGATCGGCCGCATATGAAGGATGTTTTCTTCAAGACTGCCAAGGAGAAATGAGTGCGCTGGGTTCACCGGTGCGGTCGGCCTACACAACAGTTCAACCCGGAAAAAGTTACCAAATTCACGTACATATGTAGCAAGCATTTTGTTGGAGGAAAGGGCCCAACCGAAGAACATCCTGACCCAATTTCAGCGACATCAAGTAGTGAACAGGTAAGAGTTTTTTGAATACCATTTACCTTTGTCAAACGAGCAATCGAATGAAGCGCCTGCTACCATGATAGCATATAGGCTATCATGGCAGCTGAGATGTAAACAGTTGTTTTGTAGCTACCTATTGGCAACATATACCGATTCCTGGACGGTGATTACAAACAGAAAAAAAACGGTCGACGACGCCATGAACACCGAGCAGGAAAAAAAAACAAAGCTTACCGTTCGATCAACTCGGCCCGTTTTCCGGTCTTTTTAAGCCCTCGACACTCAAGCCATCGTTTGAGCTGAAGGTTGGTGTGTTCTTCGACAGTGCGGCCAGTAATCCGTGCGCCTGGGACATCGTCTTGCGAAAGTTTAACGGCAATAAAGTCGGTCATATCGCTGTTTCTGTTGCGTGTGTAATAGCTGGTTGCTACGGGCGTTCTCTACCTGTTTGCCCTACCAAAGCGGCAAGGGGCGTTGCTCTTAAGATGGTGATGTCATGTGCGCGGTACGCCATTCAAAATGTCTGGAGTCGTGTGGAGTGTCAAGGTTTATAGACCTGCTGGCAGGCCTTTTTAGAGTTTCGATTTACATGTTAATTCACCTGGAACTGATCGCCCCTCACAATAGAGAGTCGTTAGGCTCCTCGTTAGCCTAGCTCCCAGGAGGAATGTTGTGGTCACATGCATGAAGGTGCAAATTGGGATGAAACTTGGCAGGAAGAAAACCTATTGCTGTGTTGTAAGTGTGACCTCAGGTACCGGACCACAAAGAAAGGTTGCAAGGATTAACAGAGGCACAGGTTCAAATTGAATATAGTTTATTGGATTTACAAAACAATTAACATGTTTTACCGTTCAGGGAAGAATAACCACCTTAACACAGGCACCTATGCTGGCCTGGAATCCTGATAGCTAATAGTTAAAAACCCCAATTGAATTAACTAGACCATTTGGAGGAGAACTACTAAAGAAAACAAACGAAATACACCTTGGTGTCTCCCAACAAAAACACACTCACGCCACAAACCATAGTGCATACAACACAAAAGAAAAGAACTCTCCTCCCACTAGTCCCCTCAATCCAATCTAAATAAAACCGACACAGGACCCAGGGACAGCATAGGACCTCAGGTGAGATAAAACCAGCCCGGGGAGCTAAACAATAAAAACTCTCCCCTGCATTTGGTTAAAACTAGGAATAAATAGCTAAAATAGGGTCTAAGCATTGATTAAAACAGTAAATAAAAACACAACTGAAACAGTAGCAGGTCAGCCTCTAAGGAATCCCCAGCCTCGAATGTCCTTTCCTCAGCTATCTGCCCCCTTTTAACCAGAAGGGCTTGATTACCCCCAGCTGCACCTGATCACAGCGTCCTCCAAATATGGGCAGGAAGAAGGGTGTGCAGCACCATGCTTCAGGGCCATAGTGCCCCGGCTACATAAGTTTTTGAAAGTTGAAACTTGGGTCCTCCTCCTTTGTTCAAAGTTTTTTATTGCTTTACCTAAATGGCTTCCTTCACCCCTCTCTTAAACCATTTGGCTTCTTTGTCCAAAATGTGAACATTTTGGTCCTCAAAAGACTGTCCTTTGTCCTTGAGGTGCAAGTAGACTGCTGAGTCTTGTCCAGAGGAGGTAGCTCTCCTGTGTTGAGCCATCCCTCTGTGGTGAGGTTGTTTGGTTTCTCTAATATACAGATCAGAACATTTCTCACTGCACTGAACTGCATACACCCAGGCATTCTGATCTGTATAATGTCTTCTGCGCAGTTTAGAAAGATCAGAAACAACCTGTTTCATGGCAGTCGTCTGTTCAGTTTCAATGTTGGAAAAAGGCAAGGAGGTACTCAGCTTGGCTGACCCTGCATGTCTATCGGTCTCTACAGAATTGATTCCTCTCTCCTCAAGGGTCCACATGCAAAGAGAAAGATAAGCCTGGGGAGCTAGTCTTTATACAGTGAGCCCCCCTGCAGTGAGAGGCATTTCCTGGGTGCCTGTAACAGTGTCACATTTCATGTTGTTTTCAACTCATTCTGATTTTATTTCTTGTGGCTTGATTGCACAACAGAAATGAATGAACATCCAGAGAGCAACACTATAGAATGCTGTTTATTTGAATTAACACTGTATTTCAGTCAACAAACCCTCTCTACTAGGCTAGTGAAACTTAACTAAACTACTAAGCAAAATTAGGGTAAAAAAGCTTGGGAAATATGTACACATAAAGAAACAAAAGGACAAATAAAAAAGTTGAAAACCATCATCAGAATTATTCGGAGAATCCTGGTTCACTGTAGATCCAAGTTAGGGACCCAAAGTTTTAAAGAACATGGAATGAGGTTAAATTAGCATAACTAATTTAGTACAACATTTGGTACGTGTTTCAACTTATTCACAATGCAAATCCTGAGTTAAACAAAACATTATTCAAGAAAATAACATTTTAAACAATGATTTGCTCAGTAACAATCAATATCTTTAGGACCCTTGATTTTAGTAATTCTTCCAGGAAGCTAAGGGGCACTGTAGTGATCGGTAGCTTGGTGGGTTAATCCTAAACTTAAACAAAACACCATTAAATCAACATTAATTATCCCTTTTAATGATGTACTAACACTCATATCATAATGGAACGATGGAGGAGCGAAACGAAAAAAAGCATTATGTATGTTTGTGGCTCGCTCCTGGGTCAGCTTTTCTCCTGCACAGCTTAGAAAGATCATAAACAGCCTGTTTCATGGCAGTCGGCTTTTCAAGCTCTGATGTTGGAACAGGGCAGGGATGTATTTAGATTGGATTGTGACTCCATATTTGGCGAGTCTACAAACCCCATGCGGATGGCAAGGGTGGTTTGTCTACACAGTGTACAACTCTCTCCTGAAGGGTCCACAGACAAAGAGATGAGAGTGTTCTCCCCAATACTGCTAAGCAGCTGGCAACAGAGTGTGATTATCCCGGCACTGGTGTCAGTCCAAGTCACTACTCAGCACACCAGTCCACTCTGGGTTTCCTGCAATTATCCTTCATGGATCCCACCTGCATCTGTTCCTATATAACCTGCTTACTGATCTGACACCAGTACCAGAGTGTCTCGCGCCAAGCCCCATTCCTCCAGCCTGTGAAATATCTGCCTGTCAAACTGTTACCAGTCCTGATCCGTTTTTTCCTCTGACTCCGAGCTAGCCCGACCCTCGTCTGATTCTGTCTGCCGATTTTTGACTGAACTTTGGTTTTGGACCCTGGACCTGTCTTCTACTAGATTCTCTGCCTTGGCCCCTCTGTACTGCCGCTCCGACCGTCTGTGGACCTCGTCTCTGGAAGGATCAAGGAGGACCGCCCGTCTGGATACCCGGCAGCTCAACGGCCCAGAGCCCGCAGACTCCCTCCGCAGTCGGACCTCCTCCTTCGAATCTGTTTCCGCCAAACCCCGCCATCAGGTTAGTGATCTGGCCGTCCTCTCCTTAACCTCTCATTACCCGCCGATCACTAACCTGTTGCCTCTGTCCAGGAACTCACGGCCGCGCAGGAGGCTCCGCGTCCCGAAAATGCAGAAACCACTTCCTGCTTTCAATAAATAACTTGCCGCCACAGTCCTGTTTCCGATTGAATCTTGAGTCCAGTTCTCGTACGTTACACAGAGAGGTTTTTCTTCATGACCAGGGGTTTATATACAGTGGCCCCCTGCTGTGAGAACAGTCACCTGATGCCTGTAAAAGTCTCGTTTCATGTTGTTTCCAACTTACTGTCTGATTTTATTCCCATTGGCCATTGCACAACACCTGCCTTTGTTTTAGATGGGTCCTGACTCCAGCACATATGAAACGTGTTAGCGCTATCTCCACATAATTCCATCAAGTTCTGCAGAAGACTATACATTACAGATTCATTTAAGTGAGCCCTGAGGATCAATGCTGAACAACACTATGGTACAAGGCTTCTTTTTATCTCTACAACAAATACTTTTGTTGTTGAAGAGTGGCCTTCAAAGGGAACTGAAGGGGATATGGCTTTGCCTTGAATCATCAAAAGGGCACGGCAAACATCTGAGACAGCATGTGACATTATTTAGACATCTGCAAAAAAAAACTGCTCTAATTAGAGTTCTGCAGCCTGATGAGTAACTTAACATATGTAGGAACTCAATATGCAATAGTAACTACATTTCAGGTGTTTTATGTTTTATCATATATGCTGTAAATTATGTAGGCAAGTGTTCTGAAATATAAATAGGCTGCATGGTGACCCATCCAGGGTGTACCCTGCCTCTCCCTCAATGATCACTGGAGAAAGGACCCATGTGGTCCTGCAAGAATGAAGATAATGTTTAGACAATATATAAATGGATGATTGTGGAATGTTAATGGTGATTATTTCCATCCAGCAATTTATCAACACCAGATGTTTCATGCTGAGATTGGCTCCTGCACGAATCCCTCATGGAACTGAGCTTATTAGGATTTCTACTCCCAATTTTAATTATCAAGGTCCAATGTTTAACCACTTTATCGCTCAATCTTCTCCAACACTGAACGATAAGAGTAAAATATGAATGGGGGAGAGACTTATTTTCACAGAAACTTTACCTGAATTTATTTTTGTCTGGTTAAGAAAATGCTTTCTTAACTTGTGTTAAAAAAATTGATTTGATAACTAAATTCACTAATTGATTGTGTGTCCAGAATTTTTTTTTTTTTTTTTGGAATAAGCAGCAAAATGGGGACAACTCAGGATAGCTTTTTTCTGCCAATGGCACGATGAGGTGCAGAGCCATGGCTGAGCAGCAGCTCCTCCATGAATGAGAGGGTATGTAAACAGAACAGCACGACATGCAAGTGACCATTCACATAAGAAAATACTCCATCGATGAAGCCTTATCTCCTCTGGGGGTTTGTGCAGGAACTTTAGGCGCATGTTTAGTGACGTGCTTGTTGAATGGGAGGAGACCAGGAGGGAATCAATGGGGGTTTCTCATTAGGAAAAATGGTTTAGGGCAGGTTCTGACAGTTCAAAGTGTTCTTCTCACTCACGGTTTGAATTTGTGCAGGGTCAGGTATTGTAATGATTGAACTGTAATGATTGATTGAACTGAACCCGATATTCAACCAGACACAGAATAAACGTTCAAAGGGTTTATTCACACAGGGGCAGGCAAAACTGAAAGCAGAGCTATGTTCAGAGTAAACCAGGGGGGTAAAGCCATGACAAACAAAACCAGACGAAGGGCAGGTATATGGTGAGGTGGCAGAGCTCCAGCAACAGCCCAGGCAGGTCCAATGAGCGATCAGATAGTCCAGCCCTAAGAAACTGATCGGGTCCCAGAAGCCCCAAAAAAGAGTTCCTCCAACACAGTACTCACGGGGCAACAGGTTCAGAGTCCAGAACTTAATTAATGCAGATACAGGCAGAGTGATGGGATCGGAGAGGGCTATGCAGGCTCAGAGACAGAAATAACAGCGAGAACAGGCCGGGCAACAAAAACAGGCTCACAAGCAAAGGTGCTGGAAGGCTCTTACCGGCAAAAGAGTAGAGACGTTCTGGCAAGTGCAAAGAACTGAGGCAGGTATAAATAGGCGTGCAGACAGGTGAAGAGGTAGGGACTAATTAACCAAAACCAGGTGGGAGTAATCAAGTAGGGAAGAGACTAAACAGCTGACAGGAACAGAAGCTACACCAGACTTGATATGAACTAAAACAACAAACTAAAGGCAGAAGATAAAGCTAAAACTAAAAGTGATGACATAACAGGGTAAACTAAAACAGTACACAAACTAAACAACAATCCAAACAAGACCAAACTCAAAACAACCAGAGAACCTAAGGCAGGAGAAAGAAAGAAAACCAAACTAATAACATAAACTAGAACAGAACCCAGAATATTACAGGTATAGTTCCTTTAAACTATCAGACATTTTGTGTGTGTAGATTTGTAGTCTTTGCTGGTCCGTCTTCTTGGCAAGTCCCAAACAGCCGAAATTGTTGCACTTTCTGCCATAAATCGAGCTAGAAACTTCCCCGAGGTCTTACCATTCCACCATTCAGTTCAACCCCTTCCAGCATGCGATGCTGTGCAAGTATGGTATCCAGCTTGCTGTGCTGCTCACTAAGCATCTGTGTGGGTGATCACCGCCCGGTTTAACCCCTCACAGACTCCCGGCAGCCTTACCATGGCCAAAACTGCCTCCAAGATGCGTTTTTCTCGATAAATCAGGTAACCGCCAGCTCCAAAAAGCAGAAATCCTGTTATTGGAAATTCAAATATGTACGCATCTTCCACATCCTCAATAGACAAAATAGACAGACACACTATCTTCCAAGCTCTCTGGGAATTCATGATGTATCGGCAGCACGTGTCCCCGCTGAACAGTTTGTTTCCCACATGCTTGTCTTCTCGTTGAGAAAATTTGATCAATTGCATTGAGCCCCCTCCCTGGGCTGCCACCTTATCGTGGTGGAGGGATTTGAGTGTCCCAATGATCCTAGGAGCTATGCTGTCAGGGGATTTAAGCCCCTAGTAGGGTCACCCAAGGCAGAAAGGTCCTAGGTGAGGGACCAGACAAAGAGCAGCCCAAAACCCCCTTATGATGAGTAAGATTAATGGATCTCGCGTTCCCTCGCCTGGACGCAGGTCACTGGAGCCTCACTCTGGAGCCAGGCCTGAAGGTGGGGCACGTTGGCGAGCGCCTGGTGGCCGGGCTTTTACCCATGGAGCCCGGCCAGGCTCAGCCCTAAGAGGCGACATGGGTCCCCCTTCCAATGGGCTCACCACCTGTCGGAGGGGCCAAAGGGGTCGGGTGCATTGTGCAACGGGTGGCAGTAGAGGGTGGGGACCTTGGCGTTCCAATCCTCGGCTGCAGAAGTGGGCTCTTGGGACTTGGAATGTCACCTCTCTGGTGGGGAAGGAGCCTGAGCTCGTGCGCGAGGTTGAGAGGTTCCGACTAGAGATAATCGGACTCACATCGATGTACCGCTCTGGCTCTGGAACCAGTCTCCTCGAGAGGGGCTAGACATTCTTCCACTCTGGAGTTGCCCTTGGTGAGAGGCGCTGAGTTGGGGTGGCCATACTTGTTGCCCCTCATCTCGGTACCTGCACGTTGGGGTTCTCCCCGGTGAACGAGAGGGTGGCCTCCCTCCGCATTCATGTGGGGGGACGGGTTCTGACCGTTGTTTGTGCTTATGCACCAAACGGCAGTTCAGATTACCCACCCTTTTTGGAGTCCTTGGAAGGGGTACTGGAGAGTGCCCCTCCTGGGGACTCCCTCGTTTTGCTGGGGGACTTCAACGCTCACGTGGGCAATGACAGTGGGACCTGGAGGGGCGGGGTTGGGAGGAATGGCCCACCTGATCTGAACTCGAGTGGTGTTCTGTTGTTGGACTTCTGTGCTCGTCATGGATTGTCCATCACAAACACCATGTTCAAGCATAAGGGTGTCCACATGTGCTCTTGGCACCAGGACACCCTAGGCCGCAGTTCAATGATTGACTTTGTTGTCGTTTCATCTGATCTGCGGCCGCATGTCTTGGACACTCGGGTGAAGACAGGGGCGGAGCTCTCCACCAATCACTACCTGGTGGTGAGTTGGCTCCGATGGTGGGGGAGTAAGCCGGTCAGACCTGGAAGGCCCAAACGTATTGTGAGGGTTTGCTGGGAACGTCTGGCAGAGTCCCCTATGAGACAGAGCTTTAACTCCCACCTCTGGGAGAACTTTGAACACGTCCCGAGGGAGGCGGGGGACATTGAGTCTGAATGGACCATGTTCCACGCCTCTATTGTTGAGGCGGCTAGTCGAAGCTGTGGCCGCAAGGTTGTCGGTGCATGTCACGGCGGTAACCCTCGAACATGCTGGTGGACACCAGCGGTGAGCGAAGCCGTCAAGCTGAAGAAGGAGTCCTATCAGGCTTTATTGGCCTGTGGGACTCCGGAAACAGCTGATGTGTACCGGCAGTCAAAGCGGCAGGCGGCTCGGCTCGTCGCCGAGGCAAAAACTCGGGCGTGGGAAGAGTTCGGAGAGGCCAAGGAGAAAGACTTCCGTATGGCTTCGAAGCGATTCTGGTCCACTGTCCGGCGTCTCAGGAGGGGGAAGCAGTGTGGTACCAATGCTGTTTATAGAGGGGGTGGTGTGCTGCTGACCTCGACTTGGGACGTCGTGCGTCGGTGGGCGGAATACTTCGAAGACCTCCTTAATCCTACCAACACGTCTTCCATTGAGGAAGCAGAGCCTGAGGACTCTGGGTCGGGTTCTCCCATCTCTGGTGCTGAGGTTGTTAAAAAGCTCCTCGGTGGCAAGGCTCCGGGGGTGGAGGAGATTTGCCCTGAGTACCTTAAGGCTCTGGATGTTGTGGGGCTGTGTTGGTTAACACGGCTCTGCAGCATTGCGTGGACATCGGGGGCAGTTCCCCTGGATTGGCAGGCTGGGGTGATGGTCCCCCTATTTAAAAAGAGGGACTGTAGGGTGTGTTCCAACTACAGAGGAACCACACTCTTAAGCCTCCCTGGTAAGGTCTATTCAGGGGTTCTGGAAAGAAGGGTCCTACGGATAGTTGAATCTCGGATTCAGGAAGAGCAGTGTGGTTTTCGTCCTGAACGTGGAACACTGGACCAGCTCTACACCCTCAGCAGGATCCTGGAGGGGGCATGGGAGATTGCCCAACCAGTCTACATGTGCTTTGTGGATCTGGAGAAGGCATTGGACCGTGTCCCCCGAGGGATCCTGTGGGGGACACTCCGGGAGTATGGAGTACCGGGCCTTTTAATAAGGGCTGTCAGGTCTCTGTATGACCGGTGACAGAGTCTGGTCAGTATTGCCGGCAGTAAGTCAAACTCGTTTCCGGTGAGAGTTGGACTACGCCAAGATTGCCCTTTGTCACCAATTCTGTTCATAACTTTTATAGACAGAATTTCTAGGCGCAGCCAAGGTGTTGAGGGGATCCGTTTTGGTGGCCTTAGGATTGCGTCTCTGCTATTCGTGGATGACGTGGTCCTATTGGCTTCATCAGGGCGTGATCTACAGCTCTCACTAGAGTGTTTCGCAGCCGAGTGCCAAGCGGCCGGGATGAAAATCAGTGCCTCCAAATCCGAGACAATGGTCTTGAGCCGGAAAAGGGTAGAGTGCCAACTCCGGGTTGGGGAGGATGTGCTGCCCCTAGTGGAGAAATTCAAGTATCTTGGGGTCTTGTTCACGAATGAGGGGATGATGGAGCGGGAGATCGGCAGGTGGATGGGTGCTTCATCTGCTGTGAAGCAGGCGCTCTACCGATCCGTTGTGGTGAAGAGAGAGCTGAGCCAAAAGGCGAAGCTCTCGATTTACCGGTCGATCTACGTTCCTACCCTCATCTATGGTCTTGAGCTTTGGGTCGTGACGAGAACGAGATCCCGGATACAAGTGGCCGAAATGAGTTTTCTCCGTAGTGTGTCTGGGCTCTCCCTTAGAGATAGGTTGAGGAACTGAGTCATCCGGGGAGGACTCAGAGTGGAGCCGTTTCTCCTCCACGTCCAGAGGAGCCAGTTGAGGTGGCTCAGGCATCTGGTTAGGATGCCTCCTGGACGCCTCCCTGGTGAGGTGTTCTGGGCACGTCCCACCAGGAGGAGGCCCAGGGGAAGACCTAGGACACGCTGGAGGGAATATGTCTCCTGGCTGGCCTGGGAGGAGATGGCCCAAGTGGCTGGGGAGAGGGACGTCTGGGCCTCCCTACTGAAGCTGCTACCCCGCGACCCGACTTCGGATAAGCGGAAGAAAACGGACGGACGGAGTTGCTTTGAGCGAGCAGCTGATCAGATCCATAGAAGCTTTCTGAATTGTACATGCAGTTTTACAGATGTGAAATTTCTCCTCAACCATTCTCACAGTTGTGAAGCTATTGTTTTTATTTTTGCTTACAATTTTTAGCTATATCTTCCTCTATATTTTTCTCCTTTGCCTTTCCAATTTATTGTTTCATCATTGTGCATTTTCCATGCACTCTCACAATAATTTCCTTCTGCCTGTGCTGCAGTAGAAGTGACTGCAATTGATTTTGTTTCCCTTCAATCATTTTCAATCTCTCTTTTTTATTCCCTTTTCTTTCTCTTTTCCTCCTGCAGCAAACTTGCTGATTTCCAGCTGTGGAGGAGGTAGAGAGCAGTGCAGATTAAATTGCAGGAGGCTGATAATTGTACTACACTGATTGTTCCAGAAAACTGCATGTGAAATTGCAGAGAGAGGGAGAGAGCATACTTGTAATTCTAGCTGAGTGAAACATTTTTTGCCCATTTTGCTCATAAACTGGGCTAGCACTTAAGTTTAGGATTAAGGTGTCAATTAGGTTTAGGTTAGGGTTAGGGTTAGGCCATATAAAGGGTTAAGAATTAATGGAAGTCAAGGCACGATCCTCAGCAAGTATTTACAAAAAGTGTGTGTGTGTGTGTGTGTGTGTGTGTGTGTGTGTGTGTGTGTGTGTGTGTGCACCCTCAGTGCAGATGCAGATGTTGGCAGAAAACTGCAGATCCACAGCAGCGATCTCATCTCTTTTGTCCGTGTGAAAGGATTGTTCCATAGCTGACTTTGCATAAACAGTGAGATAAGGGGAAAAGAACACTTTTTTTCCTTTCTGCTTCCCAAATCCAATTTATACAGTCAAAATGTCTTTTATTTAAATGAACTATTATCTATCAGACAGGCAGCCATTTATCTCCCTGTTAATGTGGATGTCACATGTGTACATATGTGGGAGTTTGGTCATAATAAATCTGCTCCACAGGTGCAGCACAGTGCAACAATGAATAAACTAGAATTGTACAACTTCTGAAGAAGTTGAAGAAGGCGCCTGCCTGGTGGTGCCCATAACCATCAAAGGCAAAGCTTTCTTAGTTCCTTGGTCGTAGGCTCTCATCGCTTGGGGATTTTAAATCAAATCTTCTGAATGAAAAGGATTCGTCTTCGTCAAAACCTCCCGATCGGGAAAACTTTGTGTCTGCAGAGATGCAAACTGCGTATATTGATCTGAGACGCAGCTAATGAGCTAATTAGCGACAGCCGACAGTCAACGTTTGCCATTCATTTGCTATGGTAGTCCTAAACCACTACTGACGTAATACACTTTTTGGCCACAAGCGTCATTTTGGGGGCGTTGTTTCCACTTCTTCTCTTAGAGCCGTTTCTAAAAGGCAAAAACGGTCCAAACAAAAGGTCGTAACGTTTACATTTGTAACCTCTGCCTTACATAAACACTAGAATTAAATCTTAATAAATAAAAATATAGACAATTATTTCAGTAACTCAATTCAGTAAGTGAAATACACTATATACAGGGGTTAGACAATGAAACTAAAACACCTCTCATTTTAGTGTGGGAGGTTTCATGGCTAAATTGGACCAGCCTGTTGGCCAATCATCATTAATTGCACATTGAACCAATAAGAGCAGAGTCTGAAGGTCCAATTAGCAGGGTAAGAGCACAGTTTTGCTCAAAATATTGCAATGCACACATTATGGGTGACATGGGTGAGTTCAAAGGAGGACAAATTGTTGGTGCACATCTTGCTGGATGTGTCAAAACTTTCTTCAATTGAATAAAAACAAAACTGAAGTAATAATATTTGGACCAATAGAGGAGAGATCAAAAGTTAGCACACAGTTTCAGTCGCTTCAGCTAGAAACCACTGATCAGGCCCGAAATCTGGGAGTAGTGATGGACTCAGACCTGAACCTCCAAAAGCATTTACAGACAGCTTTCTATCACCTGAGGAACATTTCCAGGATTAAAGGACTAATGACTCAGAATGATCTGGAAAAACTAATCCATGCGTTTATATTTAGTAGAACTGACACATTTAGTAGAACTGACACAGCAACAGTGTTTTCACAGGTCTGCCTAAAAAGTGGATCAGACAGCTGCAGCTGATCCAGAACGCTGCTGCCCGCGTCCTCACCAAGACTAAGAAACTAGAGAACATAACCCCAGTTCTAAAGTCCTTACACTGGCTCCCTGTATCTTAGAGAATAGACTTTAAAATACTTGTGTTAGTTTATAAATCCCTAAATGGCTTAGCACCTAAATACATTACAGACTTGTTATCAGTGTATCAACTTTCCAGACCCCTCAGGTCTTCTGGCTCCAGCCTACTCTGCATACCTAGAACCAGAACTAAACAAGGAGAAGCAGCATTTAGTTCCCATGCTCCGCTTATCTAGAACAAACTTCCAGAAAACTGTAAAAGTGTGGAAAGTCTTCCGGTGCGGGTTTCGCTTGGGGGGTGGGGTTTGGGATGGCTCGTGCAGGCCGGCTGGCCAGGGTCCCCCCCTCTTATTTATTTATTTATTATTATTATTATTATTATTATTATTTAGGGTTTTTTTTGGGGGGGGAAAGCCAGTAGGCTTGGTGGGTGGGCTGGGGGGGGGGGGTTGAGGTGTTGGTCCTGGTGGGTGGTTGGCTGGCGGGCACTGCGGCCTCTCCCTGGCCCCCGGGCTACGGTGGTGCCGCTGGTGAGGCCCCCTTCTCTGGGTGGGGCTTTCGGGGAGCGGGGGTGCCTATTGGAGTCAGTAGGGGAGCTGGCTCCCTGGGATAGCTTCCCAGTCATTTGCTCCCCATCCCCGGACTCCTCCCTCTGCCTGCTCCATCACGCCGCCACACATGTAGGTCCTGGGGGAGGGGGCGTTACTGGAGGTTGCCACTTTCTGGTGACGCCCCTCTCCCCAATTTTATCATGCATCTTAGACACTTTCACTTCAAACATTTTTCACATCGCACACTCATGTAGGCCATGGTAGGGGGGGTGGGGAGAAGACGTCTGGGGGGGGGCTTATGTTGTGTGAGCCTCACCTCGGATGGCTCCCTTCACCTCCTCTCCCACTTAGACATTGAGGGTTCTGGGCAGTCGCCCGGAGGGGGTGCGCTGGCAACAGCCTCCTTCCGGAAGGGGGGTGGGCTGTGCCGTGCATCCCCTTCGGCGCTCCCAGTTTTTAAACACACTTGAGAACAACATGCAACAACACAACATCTGAGCAGGCGTAGGGAGGGGTCTTCTGCACACCCCCGTTCTCCGATGGCGGCAAGGAGTCTGGGGCCTGGAGGAGGTGCGGACCACTTTGTCCGGGGTCTTGGCGGGGGGCTGCGGTGTGTAGTCAGCGGCTTGCCAGGTCTGGGGCTGATGCCTCTGCTCCCCCCAGGAGGGGCGGGGGGCAGGGATGGCAAGGTTAAGGTGGGGGAGGGAGGGGGTTTATTAGGTATTTAGGGGGTGAGGGGGCTCTGGCCGGGTGGCTCGTGCGGGTCGTGTTGGCCCGCCCTCTTGGGGGGGCCCGGTCCGGGGGGCGTCGGGGCCGGGGCCGGGGCCGGGGGTCGGGCACAAGCCCACTCCCGGCTGCCTCTTCGCGGGGCCTGGCCCCCCGGGGGTCAACTGTGTCTAGGAAGTGGTTTTGAGAAGTGGTTTTTGGTTAATTTTGTCACCATAGTAACTTTAAATGGCGTCAAGTACAAATAGCACACTTCGCGGCGTCGAGACGCACGTTTTGATATATAGTTTGTGGGGGTACAGCCTACGGTTCGGGCTGTATTAACGGTGACGGAAGAATAAAAAGGGTAAAAGAAACCCTTATTAGGTGCATAGTATAAGGCCTCCGCCATGTATTTTCAATGCATAGGCGGGCACCTAATAAGTGTTGTAAATACCAGTGTTGTAGTCAAGTCACTATGCCTCGAGTCCGAGTCCAGGTTCGAGTCACCAGTGTTCAAGTCCGAGTCAAGTCCAAGTCATTAAAAAAAAATCCGAGTCGAGTCCGAGTCGAGTCCACTACTCATCCGAGTCGAGTCCACTACTCATCCGAGTCGAGTCACTATTGACGTGTGATGTATGACATGAAGCAGTAACATTCCATTGCACTAATAACTCTTTTGCTGTATGTTACCCTTGGTTTTACTCGGTAAAACTACCGCTTTTTCCAAGTCTAAGACGTCTCCTAACCATGGTTTTTAAACATTGTTGTTATGGAACGCGCAACAGCGACTCGAGGTACGCTGATATGCCGCATATGAAGGATGTTAAAGCCGCAAGCGGCGTCGATCGGCCCTCGCAGCCAAGCACACTCCGGCCTATTGGCCACCGCCACGGCTCCGGCCGGCCGGCGGGGTTCGCGCAACACCGCGGTGCCGGCCGGCGGGCGGGCGGCTCCGGGCAGCCGGCGGGGTTCGCGCACCGCCGGCCGCCCGCCACCGCAGATGCTGTTACGCATTTTCCTCGCCCGTCCACCGGGCGATTCCCACAAACGCGTTCGGCAGCCCTCCCCCATGACTCACAACAAATCTGGTGTGGATCGGTCGATGCAGCGAGGAGATACAGCCGTTGGATAATGATAATGCATTTGGCCACCGGACCGGACTAAATTGTTCGGCGGGCCTGAAAATTTATACCGATTCCTGGACGGTGACTACAAACAGAAAAAAAACTGCAAATGACGCCATGAACGCCGAGCAGGAGAAAAACATCGACTTACCTTCCTATCAACTTGGCCAGTTTTCCAGTCTTTCTAAGACCTCGACACTCAATCCATCGTTTGAGCTGAACGTTGGTATGTTATTCCACAGTTCTACCAGTAAAATGGGCGCCTGGACATCCTCTTGTGAAAGTTTAACAGCTGTAAAGTCGGTCATATCGTTGTATATGTTGCATGTGTAATGGCTGGTTGCTACTTGCGCGCTCTCACACTGTTTGCCCTTCCTTAGCGGCAAGGGGCGTTCATAAGATGGTGACGTCACGTGCGCGGTACGACATTTAGATATTAAAATCATACACCAAATAATATTCTAATGACATATTAAAATTATAGCCTAATGATATAAAAAAGTCGAGTCTTTTTCTCAATTTCCGAGTCAGAATGATCTGAATGTAGGAGTCCGAGTCCAAGTTCGAGTCATCAGTGCTCAAGTCCAAGTCAAGTCACGAGTCTCTAAATTTAGCTAATGACTCGGACTCGAGTTCGAGTCTCGGACTCGAGTACTACAACACTGGTAAATACACAATCAGAAATGTCAAGACAAATAAATCACTGATGCCCACGCTTTAATAGTTTATTCAGTTGGCTTTTAATAGTTAGGAATTGGTTAGAGTTTCAACAAAAACGATAACAAAATAAAAAGACCAAAATAATAAAAATATTTTTTTTTTTCTTTCTGAGAAGGGTTAGGGTAATCAGTTCTTTTATTGTCCCACAATGGGGAAAATCGGGTGTGACAGTAACAAAGACACAGATAGAGTTACACAAACTTTAATATTAATGAAACAAGAAGAAAAAAAAGAACAAGCTAGCCTAATCTAAAGTTAGTTCTAAAGAATTGCCAACAATAAAAAGAAGCAGTAAATACCTGAGTACATATTGCACAGTTATTGATAATATGGCACAGTCAGATAATAACAAATGAAAACTAGAATCGTTCAACTTCTTCAGAAGTTGAAGAAGGCGCCCGCCTGGTGGTGCACATAACCGTCAAAGGCAAAGCTTCCGAGTTCCTTGGTCGTAGGCTTTTATCACTTGGGGATTTTAAATCAAATCTTCTGAGTGTGAAAAGGATTTGTCTTCATCAAAACCAGCCTTCCTAGAGCTACTTCCGGTTAGCAACATGCTAAGCGTTAGCCGCTAACATGGTTGTATCCAGTATCACCGGGTGATTGTACTCTGTTAGTTTGGTCCAAATCCTGTACTGGGAAGTTCCTCAAAAAGGGTGCCAATACTTAATGTCACCAAAGCTCACCAAAGGCCATGTGTCAGATCGGCCTCCTTTAGCAACTAAGCCTCACCAAATCTGGGCCCAGAACTCAAAATTTGACAAAATTGGTGTGTAGTGCCATTTCCCACTGGTGAGTGGTGCTGTATTGGCCGGGGGGTAGTTCTGCACGTAACCGTCAAAGGCAAACCTTCCGAGTTCCTTGGTCGTAAGCTTTTATCACTTGGGGATTTTAAATCAAATCTTCTGAGTGTGAAAAGGATTTGTCTTCGTCAAAACTAATTTTTAAGACTAATCTTAAAACTTTCCTGTTTGACAAAGCTTATAGTTAGAGTGGCTCATGTTACCCTGAGCTATCTCTATAATTGTGCTGTGATAGGCCTAGGCTGCTGGAGGACATCAGGGTCTAATTTTCTCACTCTACTGATTTCTACTGTTCTTCAGTCTACTGTTCTCCAGTTTTGCATTGTATTACATTGAAATGACTGTCGTCATTTCAGCTTTTAACTTTTTGCTCTCTCTCTTTTTCTTCATAGTAGGTACACCTGGTCTGGCGTTCTGTTAACTGTGACATCATCCAGAGAAGACGGCTCACCCGCTACTACCATCTAATGTAGAACAGATTACTAGATCAATGTGTGCTTCTGTGCTTTTTTGTCTCTCTTGTTGTGTCTCTGCTCTGTCTTCTGTAACCCCAGTCGGTCGAGGCAGATGACCGTTCATACAGAGCCCGGTTCTGCCGTAGGTTTTCCTTCCCGTTAATGGGGAGTTTTTTTTCCCACTGTCGCTTCATGCTTGCTCAGTATGAGGGATTGCAGCAAAGCCATGTACAATGCAGACAACTCTCCCTGTGGCTCTACGGTTCCCCAGGAGTGAATGCTGCTTGTCGGGACTTTGATGCAATCAACTGGTTTCCTTATATAGGACATTTTGACCAATCTGTATAATCTGACCCAATCTGTATAATGTGATTGAACTTGATTTTGTAAAGTGCCTTGAGATGACATGTTTCATGATTTGGCGCTATATAAATAAAATTGAATTGAATTGAATTGAATTGAAAACCAGCCGACAGGAGAAGGTCTGCATCCAAGCAGCATGGAAAATTGGTGTGATTAAATACTTCAATGTAGCATGAAAAAATGAAATATGTGAATAAAAATGTTAAAGGCATTACAAACTACTAAAGTAAGTACAAACTCTGTGAAGCAGAAGTTGGTGAGACCTTCCTAGAGCTACTTCCGGTTAGCAACATGCTAAGCGTTAGCCGCTAACATGGTTGTGTCCAGTATCACCGGGTGATTGTACTCTGTTAGTTTGGTCCAAATCCTGTACTGGGAAGTTCCTCAAAAAGGGGTGCCAATACTTAATGTCACCAAACGTGACCAAAGTTCATGGGTCAGATCCGCCTCCTTTAGCAACTCAGCCTCACCAAATCTGGGCCCAGAACTCAACATTTGACAAAAATGGTGTGTAGTGCCATTTCCCACAGGTGAGTGGTGCTGTATTGGCCGGGGGGTAGTTCTTGCTGTTGCAATTTTTTCATCATTCTTTCATTTATACCAGTTGTTCAAATTATTTATTTGTTACTTGTAAAAAAAAATATTGGGTACCCCCGAGCGGGTTGCGAACCTGCGACCTTTGGTGCACCAGCCCAACACCTAAACCACTGTACCAAAAAAAGTGTCATGCTGAGCTCTGCATTTTTGAGAGGTCAACTGTGTCTAGGAAGTGGTTTTGAGAAGTGGTTTTTGGTTAATTTTGTCACCACGGTAACTTTAAATAGCGTCAAGTAGAAATAGCACACTTCGCGGCGTAGAGATGCACGTTTTGATATATAGTTTGTGGGGGTACAGCCTACGGTTCGGGCTGTATTAACGGTGACGGAAGAATAAAAAGCAATAAAAATAAAGAAACCCTTATTAGGTGCATAACATAAGGCCTCCGCCATGCATTTTCAATGCATAGGCGGGCGCCTAAAAATATTCAAATTCAACAGTGGGGAAAAAAACTCCAGCCTATTTACAGAACTTAAGATAATATAGTATGCAATATGCATGATATTCCTAAAAAGAGTAAAAAACAAAGCAACTGGACTTGTTTTTTGTAGTTGAAGACGTTTCGCCTCCTCTCCAGGAAGCTTTCTCAATTCAGAAAGTTTTTTTGAATTGGTTGTTTCATGTGACAATTTAAGCTTTGAGAAATTAACCCTTTGCTGAAGCAATTGGCCTCATGAGGCCTCATCTCATCATCACTACAGTTAAATAACACCATAAAGGTTATGACTCACATCAAATGTTATGAGTAATATCTTTTATAAAAATGGCAAACAATTTCACCTTGATTAACTAGTGACAAACAGTGTCCGCAACACAGATATTTGTAAAAAAAATAAAATAAAATAGGTGGCCATGTTATGAATAGAGCTGAAGAACCCAATATCAGCCAGACATAGAGTTTAGTTCTAAAAACTTTTATTGCAATAATGAATTGTGGATAAAGATACAGGTAGTACGTAATGGGCAGGAGACCAGAGGATGCAGGTGGGGTGACTGGCAGAACCAGACTTGAAGCAGGCAGTGGCAGACCTGAACCACAGATGAAAACAGGAGATGACCAGAACAATGATGCAGACCAAGAATGCAACAGAACAGAACCATATTATTACTCAAGTAAAAGTAAAAAGTGCAGCATCTCTGGATCTCCCTGGTCAAATAGCAGACATGGATGAAACTGCACACAATTCTTAAAAGACAAGATTATTGTTAGGCTTTACACGGGGCTTCAATGTTTAGCTGTTCTGATGAGTGTGATATCTCACATTTCTTCCTGTTTACCACAGACTGCTTGAAAACCTCCCTTCCAGATGCTCCTCCTAACTCTGAGACTGAATCTTTCCATCCATCCATGTGGAGAGGGGGATTGATGTGTACACAAATACACCTTACTGCGGGAGAATTTACTACTGAGCATGGTGCTGCTTTGTGAAGAGGACATGGATTTGACGACATTGTGGCTGTGTCCAATATGTTCCCTAATGTTGTTTTGAAACGGTAAACCACAAAATCCCTGAGAATAAAATATGGTACACTTACCTGTTGTTGGCATATTTATTTAGTAAACTAATTTAATAATTGGTACAAAATAACATAGCATTAACAGGAACTAAGCATCAAAATTAACGACACGTGACTTGTCTGTAATAAGAAATGTAAACACGAGGAATGCAAAAGAAGACTTGAATGCTGAGGTTAAAAAGCATCAAGATATATTGGTCTAATTGTTCCATTACAGTGGAATCAGAGCAAGTTAACTGGGGCTGTCAATGTGAACATCAAAACTTCAGGTAAAACGACAAGCCACACCTGCATGAATTCAACCAGCCGTGTGAAATACTCTGAGGCATAAAGTGAGCAGGTCAAAAAGTGTCACTATAGTCAACTTGGAAAATAAAAAAATCTAAGCAGCTGCAACATTATTACCGTGTCATATACAGGGATACATGAAGTGAACAGGTGAAAATATGGGACACTATGCAAATTAATAAAAAAAAGGCACAGGCGTGTAAATTAAAAAAACAACAAAAGAGCTTTTCTGGACAAAATACTCTAAGTCATAAAGTGAACAGATAAACAACAGAGGCACTGTAATCAACTTATAGTTAGAATACAAAAGGCCACTATGTATAAATCCAAGCAGCTACAACAGCATTGATGTGCAAAACACTGAGGCATAAAGTGAAGGCTGGAGCATCAGTCAATGTTTGGGTCCTCCAGACAGCAGCTTCAGTTTTAAATAAGAGAGCCCCAACATGCGTGCATGACTCTGTAAGCCAGACATGTTGAACGTGCACAGTGCACTTTGCCAGAGGAACAGATTATGACCCAGGGTTTGAAGGGAGGTTCACTGGACTAATAATAACAGCAATCACATCAAAAGGTTGTCATAATTTACAATGAACATAACCTTAATATTTGAAACTACTCACCTGAAAGAACTTAATGTGATTAGTCTAGAGTTGACATTTAGTGAATGTAATTATCTGGTCTGATTAAGACTGACAAAAAACAATCAGAAATCAAAATAGCCTTTATTTTTTACACAAATCACTTGAAACAACACGTTACAGCACTAATTTGCTTTGCACAGGTAGCTTGAAGTAGCAGCTTTTAAATGTTTGTTGTGAAGCAAGTGTGTGTGAATGTGATGTTCACCAACCTTTGTGAGAACGATGGTTTAATGTTAGTTGACCCTGCAGATCCTGCAGGTCCAGCTCCACTGCTCATCAACAAGCTCAGCTGTGAAGGTGGTCAGCAGCACCAAGTTCCTGGGGGTGCACATGACAGACAACCTCACCTGGTCTGTGAACACCACGTCACTGGTGAAGAGGGCACAGAAACGACCAGTGTTGGAAAAAGTACTGAAATCTCAGAGTCAAGTAAAAGTATAAGTACCTCTCCAAAATATGACTTTGGTAAAAATGTAACTGAAATGTTACTTGAGTAAAAGTCTTAAAGTATGTGAAATGTCTTGAACTTAAGTATGAAAATTACTGTAAAAATAGATGTACTCAAGTAATGTAATAAAAAGTATAAGTAAAAAGTAAAACAAAGCACATGCAATTTGAATGACATTTTTTAGATTTTGATAAACATTGAAAGTCAAATTTACTTAAAATAATATAAACAACCAAGTGTAGGAGAAATTTATACCAAGTTTAGACAGAAAATACAACCTTTTTGTAAGCTTTCAGTTTTCCTTCTTCAAGTAAGGTCAGTGTTATACACTTTAAAACTGTACACAACCAAGTGCAGGCAAAGGGGGTGTATACTAAGAACATGGTTAAGTGATAAACCAGGCTTAATTAACCCCCCCCCCCACACACACACACACACACACCTGCTGCCACCACACCACACACACACATACACACACACACACACCAAAAAAAGTCTAATTAACTGTATACTTCATGCCCTGGAAATCTTTGTATTTTATACTGGATATTTTCAACCCATCCAATGAATTTAGTGCACTGGTTGATTATTTTCTTCATAAGAGAACAGCAAGCACTGCAGCCAAAATATGGCCTTTTTTGACCTGCTGTATATTATCCAGTCCCTAACAATTTTTTCCCTTTCATTGCAGGAGGTAGAATATGTTAGATACTTTGGGAATTCTCTTCCCTCTGAATCTGCTGGCAGTTCATTTTCCATTGCTGAAAAGGCTTCCTTTTTGCCATTAAACGCTCATTCGATCAGAATCAGTCAATTTTGTTCGCCATAATGAGGAATCATTAAAATTAACGCTGTGTTCTGTCTCTGAGCCACTATGCTCAGACGCTCCGATTGGGCAACTTAGAAATATTTCATGGCTGTGAAAGAGAAATGTTTGATTGAGCTATATTCTGATATTAAGTTTATATTACGGTAGATTTATTACTCATGTTGGGAAACTATTGATAAAAGTTTTTCTTTTTTTCTGTTTGATATATCATGATTGTTAAAGTGATCTTGTGTGTTATTTGGTTGACTGATTGTACATTTTGTGCGGAGTTGTGAGCGCAAAGTTTTTTTTTTTTTTTTTTGCTTCAGCACAGTAGTGTGCTAACAGCATGTTCTTATGTGTTTAATAGTTCTGTACTTTTAACATGAGAGAGTTTGAGATTTGGACTTGTTTTTTCTTTTTAATTGGGCAGGTTTTATGCCGGGTTTGGGATGGAAACTAACAGTGAGATACAGCAACCTGTAGAGCTGTGTCTTGACTCAAAAGTCTAGCATTAGCATACATAAACATGAGCAATGGTGTCAGGCTGAACACTGACTGAAATAAAAATTCATACCAGCAGAGGTTCTGTAATTACAGCAGCTAGGAGAACAAGGATCAGAACAAAGCAGAGTTCCCTTCTACCTGAACTAACCCAAGTTTCTTCAGTTTGGCAGAGTTGTACTGCTTGGTTCTGCTCCTTGTGCTCCTAGCTGTCTAGCCAACCCTCCTGGCGTCAATGTTTACTCCAGTCTTGACTTCAATGCTGACGTTTCAAACAGAAATTAATAGCGCTGCTTCCAGCTCGCTCTCGCTTGCTTCTTTGTCTCTTCTTGTAATTATTTGGTAATCAGACCGAATATCCATCCCGCTCCACTGACACCGACGGGGACCACAGCGAGCCACGGTGTCTCTCTGAAGGCTGAACGTCTGAATTGGCGACCCGCCCCTCTCCAGCTGTGATCGGCTAGCATGTTGCCTTCAGTCGTTGATTTGATTGGTTGAATTGTATGATTGACACATCAAAGATAGTACTAATTGAAAGATAGCCACTCCAAGGTTAAAAAACAAACAAATCCACTTCCAGTTCCATTGGGCACGCTGATGCCTCGCTTTTTTTGTAACGAGTAACTAAACCAAACATTGAAAATGTATCGAAGTAAAAGTATGCAATTAAGTTCGGAAATATAGTGAAGTAAAAGTAAAAGTAATCAAAAAATTTTATACTCAAGAAAAGTATAAAGTACTCCAAAATATACTGAAGTACAGTAGTAAAGTATTTGTACTTCGTTAGTATACAACACTGGAAACAACTACTTCCTGCGGAGGATGAGGAGAGCCCACCTGCCCCTGCCCATCCTCACGACCTTCTACAGAAGCACCATAGAGAGCATTGTGACCAGCTGTCTCTCCGTGTGGTGTGGAGGCTGCAGTGCCTCCCACTGGAAGAACGTGAGGAGAGTGGTGAGGACAGCAGAAGGGAACATCAGGGCTCCTCTTCCCTCCATCAAGACATTTCATCGCAGCGCTGCATGTCCCGTAAGATCATCAGGGACCCCTCACACCCCTACCATGGTCTGTTCTCCCTGCTGCCCTCTGGGAAGGGTTCCGTAGCATCGGCTGCAGGTCCACTACGTTCTGCAACAGCTTTTTCCCTGTTGCCATCAGACTGTTGAACTGCTGAACTCTAAACTGGACTCTGTACCACATTTGCACATTTGCATCACTGCATCTCTATCTAGCATTACAAATGCTGCCGAACTTGTAGTTTCTAAATGCATTTTTGCACAAATGCCTTTTTGCACCATCATTTCTGCACATACAAATGGTTTTAAGTATTCTCCTGTACACCGTGATCGCATACTCTTCTCTTTCTACTGCATTGTTTACATTTCAGTTGTTTTAATCACTGCTGCATCTTATGCAGTAATTTAAAAGCTGTATGTAACGAAATTTCATTCTGTACACACTCTGTACATACAAAATGACAAATAAAGATGCCTAAGTCTAAGTCTCTAAGCTGTCCTCTGTTGTACTGAAGGTGCTGTAGTCGCTCACTCCACAAACAAGGAAGCCAGAAACATCTGCAAATGTTATTACCTGTGCTTGCTTGTTTAGACCGGTCATCCTTTCAATATGCTCATATGGATCAAGCCCATTAAATAACATTATTTTTCAAGGTAACACTGCTTTGCTTGTTGCAATAAAGAAATCCAGCACTTGCTTTTCCCGCGGGCCGTTATTGTCGTGGAAGCATGTTAAAAAGTATAGCCACCACTACCTATTTATACACTGCGCCATGACGTCTGTTCACAAGTCCTATTCTGTACTAGGAGAGATGATGCGGAATAAACTGACGAGGTGACTGCATAACTTCAGCGAAGATTCATAGTTTCCTGCTGGCATTAACAGAATGTGATGAAAAAAGCTTTGAACCCGCAGCATGAACGCATTGCACAATAACTTAACTGCTGCTGAACAGCACTCCACTGTGGGAGTACATGTTCACCAGGACACAGACACTGGAGTCGCTTCATATTCTGGATCAGCAGAAATCTGCATAAATTATAGCGTCAGCAGATATAGAGCATTCCTAGTTTTTAGCTGATGTCAACTGAAAATGAGGAAGATGAAGAAAGTGTAATCATCCTGGCACTGGAGCTGATCCGCTTCTCAGTTTTCTCACCTGCTCAGTCTCCACCTCTCTCCAGCTGCATAAAAGCCCCATCAATTTCAGTCTCCAGTGCCAGAATGCTCTAGCCATTCGCTGAGCACCTTCAAGCCTGTCTGTTACCCGACCTGATCTGCCTCCCGTTTCCGAGTCTGCCAAAGCCCTCTCTGATCCTGTCTGTTTGGAATCCCTTCCCCCTGGACTGTCTCCCCGTGCACCGAACCTGGACCGAACCGGAACCCGATCTTGGATATCCCTGCTGTACTGCCGTTGGATCTTTGGCCTCCCTATTAACGGACCCAGACTGCCCCTGGATTTACGCTCCTGGATTGTCCCATACGGGCTCTGCCTGTCAGCCTCAGCTGCCCCAGAGCCGTTTACCCGAACAAGCCAGCTGTCGTTCAGGTTAGTGGTCCAGCTTTGCTGATTTGTCACATCTAATTCCGCTGATCACTAACCTGTTCCCTTGCCTCCAGGAGACTGCCAGCCAGTTAAGCACAAGCAGCGCGTCCTGAGAGCTACACTTCTCCTCCCCTTAAATAAACAAAGCTCTTAACGTCACTGACCTGTTTTGAGTTGTCTTTGGGTCCGACTCCTGTACATTACAGAAGGCTTTGGACTCACGGTGCATTAGCACACTTGGGACACAGTCGTGAATCACAAAGCTTCTCCTGATGATGCATGGATTACTAAGCCACAGAAAGAGAGCGGCAGAACATGGGACTCATCTGATATCGGGTTTGAGAAGTTAAATTTTTTTTGGATTTTTTGACCCCTTTTCCTCCAGAAACCTGAGCCAGTCTGTCCGGTCTGTTCCTGCCTTGTCTGCCCTGCTCGTTTGTTTATTTTTTGTGTCGTCTTTTCGTTCAACAGTCTGTTTGGATTTTTTCCCCTGTTTTTTTGAGTTGGTGATTAAAGAGCTTTTTTTAAGAAACCTCTGCTGGTCTGGCTGAATTCTGGGTCCTTTTCCTCAGAACATTACAGTACAACCTAGCCAGTTTTAGGACCTATCGCCAGATCAGCACGTTTCATTTTTTTTGCTTTTTCCCTCCCCTATTTTTTATTTATTTTTTCTCTCAGCATGAGCCTGCTGCTGTCCCCGGCAGAGCTGAAGACCAGGGGGCATTTTTTGAGGGTTCCAGGCTGGTGGTCTGTCCCCCCGGGTTTGGTCCGAGACGACACCTCTTAGGCAGCAGTGCTTTTTTGCAGCCGCCTCGTCGTCGCAAACGCGGCGAGCAGTTGGTCTGGCTGAGACCTTGGTCCCTGCCGCTAGGGGTCATGCGGCTAGTTCCTTTCCAGAGGACCAGCACCCTCCGCCTTCTGCCTCAGTTAATCCCACAGCTCCTCCTAGTGTCTCCTCAGATAATGACTGCAGGATGTTGGAGGAGAAGATAAGGACATTTGCTCCCCTCATTAAACGCCTCAGGGAGGCTCTCTTCAGCCATTATTCAGAGGAGCTGGAGAAGAAATTAAAGGAGGTGGAGGGGCATTACAGGTCAGCACTCCAGGCTTTCTACAGCCGACCTGAGTCTGTCCCCGAGGGTCTGGCCGACGCCTCGGCTCCTGAGTCTGTCCCCGAGGGTCTGGCCGACGCCTCGGCTCCTGAGTCTGTCCCCGAGGGTCTGGCCGACGCCTCGGCTCCTGTCAAGCCCAACGAGGTGGTCCAGGAGGACCTGCCTCTGTCCAAGTCCAGAGAGGTGGTCCAGGAGGACCTGCCTCTGCCCAAGTCCAGAGAGGTGGTCCAGGAGGACCTGCCTCTGCCCAAGTCCAGAGAGGTGGTCCAGGAGGACCTGCCTCTGCCCAAGTCACAGAAGGGGTCCAGGAGGACCTGCCTCTGCCCAAGTCACAGAAGGGGTCCAGGAGGACCTGCCTCTTCTGACCAGCGACGTGGGAACCCAGAGGGGTCCGTCGCCGACGTCCGACGTGGGAACCCAGAGGGGTCCGTCGCCGACGTCCGACGTGGGAACCCAGAGGGGTCCGTCGCCGACGTCCGACGTGGGAACCCAGAGGGTCCGTCGCCGACCTGTGAGGCGGGGACTCAGAGGGGTCCGTCGCCGACCTGTGAGGCGGGGACTCAGAGGGGTCCGTCGCTGACCTGTGAGGCGGGGACTCAGAGGGATCCTTCGCTCTTCGGGCACCCTGGACCTCAGAAGAGGATTCAGCAACCGTGGTCCCCTGGAGACTTTGAGCCTCTCGGTGTTGCGTATAAACCGAGACCCCTTATAGCCCTCATGGACAGCCAACTCTGGGAGAAACTGTATTGGATGTCGCTTTCTGAGACCCTCCAGAAGCTGGTCCTAAGACTTTTTGTTGCCAAGGGTCTGGCTTTCACTCCAGCCTGGAGCCAGACTTCCTCATTCAAAGCCTGTAGCCCGGGGCCTCCTGAAGCCTGGCTCCCACCTTAGCAGCCTGTAGCCAGGCTCCCACCTTAGCAGCCTGTAGCCAGGCTCCTTCTTTAGCCAGTAACCTGGTACAGCCGCCTGTAGCCATTAAGCGGGCGCGATCTCCCTTGGCCTGTAGTCCGGCGCCTCCCTTAGCCTGTAGTCCGGCGCCTCCCTTAGCCTGTAGTCCGGCGCCTCCCTTAGCCTGTAGTCCGACGCCTCCCTTAGCCTGTAGTCCGGCGCCTCCCTTAGCCTGTAGTCCGGCGCCTCCCTTAGCCTGTAGTCCGGCACCCTGTTCTGTTTTCTCCCTCTGCAGGAGTTGGGGTCCAAGGTTCCTGCTCCGCCGACGGCCTCCTGTAGCCCTGCTCCGCCGACGGCCTCCTGTAGCCCTGCTCCGCCGACGGCCTCCTGTAGCCCTGTCTCACCTGGGCCGTCCGCCGGGACGACCGCCGGAGATCCTGGCTCGCCTGGGCCGTCCGCCGGGTCGACCGCCGGGGGTCCTGACTCGCCGGGGCCGCCCGCCGGAGAACCTGTCACGCCGGGGCCGCCCGCCGGAGAACCTGTCACGCCGGGGCCGCCCGCCGGAGATCCTGATTCGCCTGGAACGTCCGCCGGGACGACCGCCGGACGTCCTGATTCGCTGGGGTCGTCCGCCGGGACGCCCACCAGACTCTCTGTTCAGGAACCTGTTTTTGAAATTTTTCAGTTAGTCTGGATTCGCCCTATGTGGGTTGTTTTTTGTTTGGACTTTTTTTGGACTTTATTAACCGTTTTTTGTTTCAGACCCTGACCCTCCGTCCTGGAACCCCCTCCTCCCGCCCGGGCTTATTTATTTATTTATTCTGTTTTGGACTTTCATACACGTGGAGGGCGTCTGGAATCCGCCCTTGAGGGGGGGGCTCTGTAATATTCTGAGTTCTGTTATGGTTTGTTAGTGTTAGTTTTCCTTCTCTTTCCTGTCTTTTGTTATCTGGCTGTTTTGAGTTCTGTCTAGTCTGGTTTCTTGTTTAGATAAGTGTTTACTGTTGTAGTTTATTCTGTTATGTCTTCAGAAGTTTCTTATTTTTTTTATTTTTTTTATTTGTTCTTGTTTTGAGCCTCGGCACTGATGTCTGGTCTAATTACTTACTCTGCACACCTGCCTAACTCCACCCCTGCTGCAATCACCTCTCACCGGTTTCACCTGATTCCACCTCCATATAAACTGCTGAGACCAGACATCAGTGCCAGGTTGTCCTGTTGAGTATGGGTGAGTCTCCTCCTGCAAATTCTGTGTGTTAGGTTTGCTTTTTGGATTTTTTGACCCCTTTTCCTCCAGAAACCTGAGCCAGTCTGTCCGGTCTGTTCCTGCCTTGTCTGCCCTGCTGGTTTGTTTATTTTTTGTGTCGTCTTTTTGTTCAACAGTCTGTTTGGATTTTTTCCCCTGTTTTTTTGAGTTGGTGATTAAAGAGCTTTTTTTTAAGAAACCTCTGCTGGTCTGGCTGAATTCTGGGTCCTTTTCCTCAGAACATTACAGAAAAGTAGTGCTGTGTGTTGATCTGGACCCTTTATTGACAGGCATTGAAGGGATGGGAGGTGTTGCTGCAAGGTATGCAAAGTAGTTCAAATCAACATCTTCTGTTAACACCCCCCTGGCTGGGGGTGATTCTAAATAAACTTTGAGGCCTGTTTTCTAACTAATCTTCTTTTCAGAGTACCAACATTCAAATGGTCATATTTTCTTCAATTCTTTGTTGATTTCCACAAGGTTGCCATCATTCAACATCAAGCTTAGAGTCCACTCTTTCAGAATCTGTAAATAACTCAAAACGGCCCGGGGGAAACTTGTTTCTCAATGGATTAGATAAATGTGTCTAGTTTCTGCTTTAAGAGCTATACAAATAGGCTATATGTATTGCACATATGTGAAGGATGTGACATGATAATGATACATCTGATTTTGGGGATCACAAAAACAGGAGGCTGCACTAAAAATGATCTGAGTCTGCATTCGGTTCAGATGAAGTTGTGATCCATGTGTATCTGCTGTTTTATGGATTAGTCATTGATTAGGGGTAATATTAAGGAAAAATCTTAGTCCTAATGTCACCTTTAGTTCAAGGCATTGCCACTTTATTCTCCATACATTATTTGAATTTCAACCTTTTCTTACACCATTTGTTCTTAATATCAAATTTCAAACTTTCAGATATATTTACTTACTGAAACCAGGAGGAAAACAATAATTTGATCCAAAAACTTCTCTGTATCCTCTGAACTTTAAGGAATGACAATAAACACAGCTCTCCATAATAAAGTCCTCCCGCTTACAAACTAATATACAAGATTGACAATCCTTTGGGGTTTAGAAAAACTAATTAAAAAAAACGTCATACAGTCACAATCATCATATCACAAGTCACCAAGTGACTATGAACCCAGTCAAATGCTGAGTAAATGCTTAGAAAAAAAATCAATGCATGGATGCACCAACATTTTCCCACAGTTGAATCAAAACAAAACTGAAGTAATAGTTTTTTGGACCAACAGAGGAGCGATCAAAAGTTAGCACACAGCTTCAGTCGCTTCAGCTAGAAACCACTGATCAGGCCCAAAATCTTGGTTTAGTGATGGACTCAGACCTGAACCTTCAAAGGCTTCTAAACACAATTACAACGTTGGCTTTCTACCACCTGAAGAACATTTCCAGGATTAAAGGACTAATTCTCAGCAGGATGTAGAAAAACAAATCCATGCGTATAAATTTAGTAAAATTGTTTAGTGAAACTCTGAGTTCTTTCAACTCAAGGTTAAAAAACTATTTGTTTCGAGTTGCCTTTGAATGTTAATGTCTTAGTTTGTAGTCCAACTTGACTTTTATCTTGACCCGCTATTGTTCCACTGCAATCTACTTTCCTCTGTTATATCTAATTTTCTTATGCTCTGGTTATGTACAACACTTTGTTATTGAAATGTGCTATACAAATAAACTTTCCTTGCCTTCACTTGAGTGGAAAGACCTGAGACTTAATTGCAACTTGTGAAATAATGACTTGGGACAAACTCATGGTAATACCACAATGTGAATTGTAACCAGTTTATACTTTCAAACTTCTCTAGTTCAATTTCCAAAAATATCAAGCCACCAATTACATCAAAGTACGTTCATGTGTAAGCTGTCCACCCTGAATACAGCACATCCTCCTCACCATCATCATCATCAGCAGCAGCAGCAGAGCAGCTTTAGTCTATTTCTGAGAATTAGATTTTTTTATTCACAAGTGATGCCTCTGCTTTCCCAGCACGCACAGGCACACACTACAATGGTAGTATAGTAAGATTCTGAAAAGAGGGGGAAATATTTCAGGTCGTGTTTACACACAGTTTAAAAGTCAGGTATGACAGCCCTCGTTATTTTCTCCTGTGATAGCTGGTAAAAAAAGCAACATAAACACATCCTTTGTCTTTCAGAGCGTAAGGGTTCTTAAAGGAGAGAAAAATATTACAAAGAAGTGTAAAAGGCAAGACAGTTGGTTTTCATTTCAAGAAAAACTCAGTGTGTTTCAGGTTTGGAGAGAAATATAGCATAGACATATATATTGAAAATGCACTTCCTGAACACATTACAAAGCCAAAACACATAACAGAATTTTCAAATTAAGGGTCTTATCTGTTTTTCATTTTCTACGTTCCAGAATTTTGCAGGTGTTTTTCTCTTCATAGGAACATGCAGGCTGTGGATTTTTGCTGTCTGTGTCTGTGGGGAGGCAGCACTGATTAGTTTTCTTTATGTTTGGGTTAAGAAGAGTGAAGCACAAATTGGAGCAGTCCTCTAAAAATAGGACACATTATTTACCCCTCCCAACATCCAGGTCTTTGTGAATGTGAGCACAGGCATGCTCTGCAAGTATTTTACAAGAACTCCTTCTGGTACATCATACACAAACATGCAAAGCAGCTCCATTTCTGTGAGAGCAGGCCTCGGGGTTGAACATTTCTCTCTTCTTGTAGAAATCTGTTGTGTTTCCTGATCAACCCTAAGATGCATAAGTGGATCAACAATTATCCCATAAGGGTATATTTTTGTCATGAAATATTATTTCCATTGCAGCTATTCCTAAAAATGGATATAATGGCATTAAATGTACATTTTACAAAGTTTTAGTTTGGATTACTACTCTATGCTTCCATAGGTAGGTTATTATGGACCCATAAATGTTATTTTCAAATTTCAAACTGTCATGGTGAGATACAAGACGCTTTCGATTGTAGTTCTATAAAGGTTTATCAGCAGGTGCGTAGAAAGTCCTGTCTGTTTCAGTGTCCTGAGTAAGAAAGGACATTGTTGTCTTTGGCGTCCCTGCATTTGGGGCCAGATGTCACTGTGGAGCTCTAATTTTGCAATAATCAGCATTTGTGTCTACATATCTAAGTCTGCCAGAATACTGACAAGCTCAGTAAGCTAAAAACTCGTGAAGCGCCTTGATATCGGGGCCGGCCCACCAACGTTTGTTTAAATAATGAACATTGGAAATCGCAGTGCGCATGTCCAACAGACTCTCAGTAGAGCACAAATCCTGTGGCCCCATGCTCGGATCGTGAGTTTTTGTGCCCCACCTATTATGCCAAAGACACCACTGGTTTTTGGGCTTTCTTCACCGAGTAGGAGGTGTTTGCTGCAGGGAGAGGTTAAAGATGTCTAGAAAAACCCCTGCAAGTCGGTCAGCACATGATTTTAGCATCTGATCTGACACCATATCTCGGCCTGCAGCATTGTTGATGTTGACCTTCTTTAAGGTAGAGGTCACTTGGTGTAGCTGCAGGATGAGAGGCTGATGCTGCATCTCTGGCTGAGGAAGATCTTCAGGCCTTCGGCTGCTTGGAATGCCACAGCATACAAAAAAGCTGTTGAAAGTGTAAGGAGAGCTGGATTGTTGCTGAGCTGCTGGTTGCAGTGCTTATAATCTGTGATGGCTCTGATGCCTTTCCACATGTTACATGTGTTGTTGCTGCTGAAGTGGTTCTTAATGTGCTCCTTGTACTTCTGCTTTGCCTTGTGGATGTCTTTCTTCAGCTCATTCCTAACCCTGCTGTGGGCATCCCAGAGCTTCTGCAGCAACCACACTAAAGCCCCATTTACACTACCCTTGTTAAATCGATCCGAGCCGAGACCAGTCCGAGCTTGGATCAGTTAACCAAGCCGAGCCTCGTTCTGACGACCGTTTACACACCAAGCTTATCCCGGTTCCTTGGTTGCTCCTCGCCTCCTAGTGACGATCTGCGGTACTACAGCTCTCTGGGATTGAAAGCAAATCAAAATGGCGGCGCCCGTAACATTCAGGATGTTATGGTTAGACAGAGTCGGCTTTTGGGACGTGGATAAGACAAACAAACGTCTAATAAGGATTTACAGACGCAGGAAACAACGACAGACGCTGAGGTTCATCACACTGCTAAGCAGAATCATCTCTGGAAATCGTGTGGCACGGTAAGGAAGCTAGTATTATTATGAATGTCTGAAATTTGTCTGAATGGAGTGTGAATCGGGACGTGCAGCCAGACACGCCGGAAAAACCGCGGACAGTCAGCTGACAGTAAGGGGGTTACGCGGTCTGCTCATGCGCTCTTCATTATCAGATAACCGGGATAAAAAAAACAGTCTGAGACCTGCTGAGGAACTGGTCTGCAGTTAGCGCGGTCCGGTTATGTCTAGCTCGGTCCAGTTCAGTCTGCTGACCATTTACACACAAGAGTTATCTTGGTTACCGAGTTCGGACTGGTCTCGGCTCGGTTAAAAAAGTGTAGTGTAAACGGGGCTTATGCAGTCTACCCCTGTGTGTTCCTAAATGACTAACCTGTAGCCTGCAACAGTGTGAGCGACCAACTTTATGCAGATGATGCAGTTTTCTATGCATGTGCCAAGTCACCAGTAGGCAGCAGAGGTTTTCTCCCCATGTTTGGATGAGGTGAGTCAATGGCTCATTCAAATTGAGCTGGGGTCTCATTTATAAAACAATGCGTAGAATCCATACTACAAGTGTCTGTATGTCAAAAAAAATGAAAATGTTACATGGCAAAAAAATCCAGATTTATAAAACCATGCACACACACTCGAGTGCACAATTTCCCTTTATAGATCACAGCTGTACCTGAACATGTGCGTACCAGGTTCAGCCTGAAGTTCTGCCCTCAACACGTCCAGATTTAACCATGAATGGTCAATGCAAAGCACTTGATGAATGTTAATGTGTAGTAAAATGGGTCAGCTGAACTTTTAATGGTGAAATGGCAGCCACAGAGAAACAGCAAAGAAACAAGTTTCACAGAGACAAGTTTATCAAATATGAAAATCAGAGGTAAAAGCACAGATGTCCACATTAAAAGAACTTGATAAAATGTAATTGCAATTTTTATCATTGGAGGAAAGCCTCATGGAGGCTCCGTGTTGAAAATCCTCTGGAGTTGAGTGTTTAGATCGACAAGCTGAGGAGGAATGAGAGGTAATACCACAGTGGCCCGCCCACACATACAGCAGATACAGCAGGCATGGAGACCTTTGACCAACACTTTGACCTGTGGCAGCCAGCCGGCATTCGCTAGTGAAAAGGGCATCTGTCATGCTCTCGCCAGCTACCGTCTGTCTCACAACAGCCATAGCCCACATGCCCCTCTCCCATTGCACACTGACACAATCTGTGGAGCTGGGAACGTGGCTGCAGGCTCTGACCTCATGTTGCTTTGTGGTCTCAGCAGCATTTGTAAGGCAGCAGGGGTATTAACAATGGGAGAAAGAGATTAATCACTGTCCCTAAAATTACATTTTATATTTAAATTCTGTCGGGGTGTTTTAATTCATAGAAACAAAAGTTAATCCAGCTCTCTGGATGGTTGAGTTTTTTTATGAACAAAACATTTATCTTTAACAGCTTTCTTGAAACTTATATTCACTGATCTTCCTTTTTTAAATAGGCAGAAAGGGATAGCACTGGTCAGAGCCACTGCACAGGTTATTCCAAATGAACAACAATACTCTTAGAATAGTTATGTAAACAAAAAAACAGGACAGTTGGGATGCTGAATGTAACGTAATTCTATTATATTTATATATTAGATATTTCCCTCTATGTTCAGTGGTATGAAATACTTAATAGTTAACAGTTCCAATTAAATACAGTATGTACATGTATCCTGAACCTAAATCTTCCCAATGTTCAATCAGCTTTGGTTGCATGGTGAGCCTTGTGTTACCTACAAGTTTGGTACATCTCCAAGGTTTCTGTCCTACTTTCACTTTAACAAGATTAGACCTAACCCTAACCCAACAGTAGCATCTCATTTCTGCAAAGATGACATGGATTTTTTTGTGCCAAAACAGTAGGTTGTACTGTCGTACAAACTTAATCCTTCTGTTCAAAAAATTTTAGTTAAACCGCTCCCCACATTCTTATGTCAATAGACCTGTATACTTTCCAAACTATTATTTTTAAATTCCCAGTTTTTTTGGACCATTTAGACGTAGCTGCTTCAATGGACTGGTGCTCCCAAGAGGACTTTTCTTCTTTCATATCCAAGGGAAGGTTCTGAAACAGGAAGCAGGCAACACTGTAACAGACATACAGACAGAGATCTAAAATTGAATTCTGTCTCCAAACAAAACTTAATCCTGTCATGGTTTTTAAGTGTTTAGCCCACATGCAGATACAGACGGGAGACAGGAATGAATTTAAGATTATTAAAGGCTCGGACAACGTGGAAAGACACAACGTGTGGCTTGAGCGAGGTCTGAACGTCAGTGCTGGAACAACTACGGAAAGAAAGAGGAACAAAGTTACGAGAGATCGAACCAGGGGAAAATACCAGAAGCTACGCCGCTTACCATTTAGTGGAGAAGACCTACCCGGGAGAGTAATGACCGTAACTCAGAGATGGTGACAGGTGGCTGAGCGACTGGAGGGCTGACAGATGTAATGCTGGCGAGGGATCCGGAGCGCACCCCAGTAGACGGCAGGAGCAGATGGAAGAACCGGAGTGTTGCGGGTGAACCAGGTGAATCCAGGAAGGGGGTCTCACGCCCGGCTTGGTATCACCAAGAGAGTATGAGGGAAGCTGCCAGAGCTAAATCTGAGCGGCGGGGATTCTGAAGAGCTGGTTCTTTGAGCACGACGTCAAGGCAGGTGAGTAAATCCAAACACGAAAAACACAACTGGGTTAACACTCTGGCATCTTCCATCTGTCTGAGCTCTCCTTAAGAAGCCCATGGAAGCTGCTCCTGATGAGCCGCAGGTGTGGGCCACGCCCCCCAGTCAACTAGAACCACCTGTGGAGCTGAGTTAGAGCACGGAAAACACAGAGAACCCTGACACATCCCACTTTTACTTCCCCACTCTCGCTTACAAAATAATACTGATCTGCACAGTAGGATTAAAAAGCCTTGGGTTAATATACATCATTGTTTTGCTTTATAATATTATTATAACTTACAAATGAAACCAGGTTTTTACATTTACTATGTAGAGCCCTAGAAATACGTTAAGAACGTGAATATTGGGCAAGCATGTATTTGATTTCGTATTTAGTTAGAACAATTGATTTGGTTTATGATTGAATATGTGCTCAAATTATTATTTTTGTTTGGTGTTATTTCAGAGCTCTCTGTCATGATAATACCCCTTTAAGAAAAACACAATGCATGATGGGAAGAAAAGAAAAGAAAATGTAAAGAGAAAACATATCTGCTGTATTCTCGAACCGTGGATTTTGTTTAATAAAGTTGCACAAAGGCGAAAACCTCTGGTTTATTTTTAGTTCATTTTAAGGGTGCTATAACTATAAAAAATGTTAAATTAAAACTAACTTTAAATCAGACTGAGCTTTTTTCTGTTTTAGCTCAGTTAGAAAAACCAAAATGATTGTGCCCAAATAATGAGACAGAAGTTTACATGGTCAAAAATGACTATGGCTTTAAACAATTTGGAAGATCCCAGAAGATGAGAGGGTTTTTGGGGAGACCAGGATGATTGTAGAGTGTTTGAAGCAGGAGGGAACTCCATACAACTCCAGTGATCTGTTGAAGATCTGCGTGAGAATGGGGGCTAGCTAAGTTTTGCGCGGAAGCGGCCGCCTAGCCAAGACAACGCTGCGGGAAACCCTGCATTTGGCTTATTAGTGGGCCGGGAGATAATGTAGGCCTACAATAAACAGGGTGAAAGGGGCCGCGCACACCCGACGATCAGGCCTACACCTGTTCACCTGCCAGATTATCTGAAAGCATTTGTGTGAGTAAGTGTCAAGCATTTCTTCTTGCCTGGGTTGCCTTGTTATTGTTTCTATTTTCATCTTTGGATTCCCTGCTCTGTGTCTTCCCTCTGTTGGACTTCTTATCTGCTTCTCATACATATTTGGCAATCTGCCTGTACCTTGTACTTCGCCTCAAGCCTATTCCCTTGATTTGTTTGCCCATCTCAGCCTGCTTTTGCATGCCATTGCTTGGATTAAGGATTCCTCTCTTACCTTGGTTTCAGGATCCTATGCTGATCTTAAAGTTCACGTTTCCTCAATAACCTGCAGTTATGTAATTGCTTTACTGTCAGTTAGCTTTTGAAGTCAAGTAGAGCCAGAGGAACTGCTGGTCAGGATTCAGGTCCCTTCTTGACTAAATTTCAAATCCTTTTGTCAGCGGCATTACGTCATAAGTGCATGTGGGTGTGTCAGAGAAGAGGGTGGGAGCCTGCCAGTCAGGGGAGGTGACTGTTTAGGCCCAGTTCCACCAGCCTTGTATTAGCCATGTACCGCACCGCTCCGCCCGCTTGAGAGTGTTTCAGGAACAGTGTTGTTTTTCAGGGCTCTGCTGAAGAGCAGTGTCAAACCGAGCGGACTTGAGAGGAGATTTGAGTGAACACGCTGCTTTTCAATGATGCGAGAGCCGTGGAAGAGGCTTTCTATAACCAGACGAGCACGGATTTAACAAGGCTTTCTCTCATTTTACACTGAAAGCTGTTAAGTTTTGTCTCTGAAGAGTCCATCTATCTACCTCATGTGTTGCGAGGCAGCGGCTGTCAGACTCAAAGCACCTGGGGGGAGCAGCAGGGTGCTTTTGCAGAGATGGCCACTGAAAGTAGCTCAAGCTCGGCCAACGCCTGACACTCTCTCTGCTGAGAAAAGCAGTCTGCAGCCTGGGATTCAGCATGAAATGTTTTCATCTCAGAAGTAGAATAATTCCATTGATGGCAGTTGCGCAGAGTGCGAGGTTGGGAGAAATCGGCTCGTCGACGCTTGTAGCTCTGCTTCAACAGCAGGATGCGCTCACGATCACGTCACGAGGGCTGACAATTTCAAACATGTTTGATTTTCATCCAACCGTAGGATTCCTGATTGGGAGGTGGTCGTGAGAGGCTAATTGCCTCTTGTTACCCTGTATGCTACACGATGCAGGACGCACGATGAAGCTGAAAGTAGGCCGATCTAAAAAATTCTCACATGACTAAAGAATTATCTCAAAAAAGGGAAGAGAAAATCGTACAGTGGATGCCCAGCTTAAGGAGGAGCCAAGCTAGGCAAGCTAAAACAAGTCAGGGTGGTGGGACCGCACCTTTTGAATTTGGGGTTTCTAACCTACAATAGAAACCATTCAGCTCATTAGCCAGTTGTTGGGTCGCAGCACAGTGAGCGATGGTCTCTTCTATTTAGTAAGTCATTTTTGCATGTTTTGCTTCCTTACAACCGGGAATTAAAATAGATTGTTTGAGAGTTTGAATAAATCTCTATGATTTTGGCACATCTTGCAACTAGGATTTGTGTCCATTCTTTTGAACAGTGATCTTCAAGTCTAAACACTGATTTTGTATTGAATTAGGGTCTGGACTTTGACTAGACTATTCCAACACAATTAAATGTTTCCAGTGGTGGGCACAGCTAACAGAAAAATTTGCTTTGCGGCCTTTAAACTGAAAATAAGCAAGGAAATTTGAGGAAGTTAACGCTAGCCACTAACTGCTAATAAATGGCTGTCAGACAAAAAGTCCTGCATGCACACACACGTCACATGACGAACATGTGCAGCACTGCGCGTTTGAGGGGATATCTGCATTATTTCAGGAAAGATGACTTCTAAACTTTAACACAGCAGTACAAGCTTATGAGAAGAATACTCTATCGCTCTGTGCCCAGACTGCAGTATCTAAAAAACACGTAGCGAGTTGGGAAGCCAGCTCAGTTACAATACTACTTAAAGGGAGTCTCTCTCTCTCTCTCTCTCTCTCTCTCTCATATATATATAACACAAACACAGTGCCTTGTATTGGAGCTAAAAGATGCCTTTCGTGCCTTTGTCTTAAGGACTGAGCAGTGAGTCTCCTGAATAGCATTTTAAAACAATATTTGACTTGCTCCAGTCTCCAAACTCTCTTTGATGTTTTTTTTTTTTTTTTAGAAAACCAAAAACAGCTGCATTGTGAGAATTTCAGAGGGGCCAGAGCTCTTCCCATGGCAGCCCTCATCTCTCCACATTAGTTTCTCCACAGTGAATTTCACCTTTATCCTTGTGCTAACTTTTCATGTCTGGTGCATAGTGATCCCGTGGGTTCTAGGTCTAGTGTAGGATTTTTTTTCTGCTGAGTGTGACATAAAAGGCAAAAACGTTTAAATTTATTCTCTCTCTTTCCATGAGTGGGTTTAATGTGAGGATTTAAGGCTGTGGCTGGAAACAGTCTCTCCTGGATAAAGAAAGACAGAAAATGTAGATGTAGAGACGGAAAAAAAGAAAGTAAGCTCAGTGGGGGAACAAGGGAGAAAACCTAAAAAATGGAATAAAAGACTGCCAGAAATATGAGATTAACCCTGCCTGCTTTCCCAAAAAGATTAGGTTTATACCCTTTGCCATCCTGTTACAACCAACTGAAGTAAGTGTGATTGCAGCTTCATTAAATGTACAATGACTTCAATTATTCCTGCTATCTGTGAATGAAACACATTTTTATTGGTGGTATGCTATATCTCCTGCTGTGGTCATAAATTACAAATACAGACTTTCCTACAACTTATGGGTCAAACTCCAATGAGTTTTGTCATCAGCAGCAGCAACTTCAAAGAAAAAATGCTTCAAACAATCATACAGTTGGGACACACATTGAGAAAGGTTAGTCCAAAAATAGATTGAACCTAAAAATGTATTTTTCACTAATTAAGCAAACTGAGGAGTGAACTTAAAATGTGGGAATAAACAATCCTGATGCATGCAGGAATAATTGCAGCATTCCTAACATGTTCTTTACAAGTTAAGGCCTTGCAACAAGGCAATCATCATACAAACAGTGGTAAATCTTTATTTGAACAATACTGTTTAAGAAGATGGTAATATCTAACCTTACTCTAGCCATATAGATTTCGCTCCGCCTAGCTCCACTCACATCCATCTGGGACACCGCCATAGGAATTGCCTTTATTGAAGGCTGGGCCTTATCAAAAATCCTTGCATATGATTGGATAAGCCACTTGTCTGTCATCTTTATCGACGTGCTATTTCAACCACTCACACCGAAGCTAACCCGTGACGCTGATGAGAACGACGCAGGAAAAAACAAAACTTTATTTTTTTTTATGTGTTTGCGGCTCTAGTGGCGTTTTATTGACGGTGAGCTGACAGGAAGGGGGGGGGGGGGAGACAGGCGGCAAAGCGCCGCAGGTTGGAGTCGATCCCGGGCCGACCGCGTTGAGGACTAAAGGCCTCCTAACATGGTTAGCGCTAACCGCTAACCGGTCCGGGGCGCGTCCGCGTACGCGCCCCGGACCGGTTAGCGGTTAGCGCTAACCGGTCCGGGGTTATCCAGAAAACAAAACTTGCCAAATCCGGTCGGGAGAAGGGCGAAAACATGGTTTCCACCAACAAAAGCCTTCAGAGGCGTTCTCTGATGTTCTTTTAATGAAACAATATTAGGTAGATTGGACAACACGGAAGAAATAGCAGCATCAATGCTAACGCTTGCTTGCTCGATGCGAGCCGCCATTGTCTGAATCAAAACAGTCTCACGTCATGGTCGCGTCTCCACTACCTCACATCTATGAAACTCCAGCCCTGCATCCTGATTGGCTAGACAATAAAATTGGTTGGAGAAATCCCTCTCTATGGGAGAGGTCCCAGATGGATGTGAGTGAAGCTAGGCGGAGCGAAATCCATATGGCTAGAGTCAGGTTAGGAAATATTGGTCCATTTCAGAAAGCAGGGTAAGTGAAAACCCATTGTAAGTTCTGGCATAAGTTGCTGCATACCTTGGTTTTTCCATTTTTATCAATTATCAATGCAACTTACTCCATGAACTAACTCTGCTCAGTAGCAGGATTTGTTGAACTACCCTGGGTTTGTCATACATTTTGACTGATATCTGGCCAAAGCAAGTATCTGAAAAGATGTGACCTTTTCTAGAGGAGTTGTAGATCCTGGGGTGCAAATACGCCACAGAAATGTCAGTCAGAAGAGGGTGATGAGTCCATGATTAAATGTCTTATCATTTCCAGATTAATATAAGTGTTAATGATTTCACCACAGAGTAATTTATCTTGATAATATTCTCAACCCGCGCATTGCTCGTATAACATAACAAGGGGATGCTCTCAGTTTTCAACAGATCATTTGTGCTGCACTTCTTTTTGCGTTGTTCCCTAGTCACAGACAAGACTTGTAAAAGAACTACATCGAACTACAGATATACGTGAAAGCAATATTTTATTCAGTATCACATTTTGAGATTTCAAGCACATATTTTTCATTCATATCCTTTAGGTTTCCATGCATAAATGGTTGCATAGATGGCTTCACAATCCTATCACTGCTCCTTCACTATAAGTGAAGGAGCAGTGAGCAGTCAGCTTAGGCCTAAATGTACATTTAGGCCTAAGCTGACTTAATGTATGCAAATTTAGTTGACAGTGCAGCTAATTATAGTTCTCTACAATGAATATCCTACATAATCAGCAATGTGGATGCCAAGTGCCCTAAGTCTGTGCATTTTTCATAAGTCTGTCTGTCTGTCTGTCTGTCTGTCTGTCTGTCTATCTATCTATCTATATCTATATCTATATCTATATCTATATATATATATATCTATATATATATATATATATATATATATATATATAGATAGATAGATATGCTTAGATCTAATGACTTTTCATTCAGCAAGTACAAACAATTTTGGTTTCAGAAATATCCAACACTTAGGAGATTCCCTCAGATGTGTGCAGTTACTATAGTTTCAGAGAAAATGTGAATGGAACATTGAAAAAAGAGGATGTTTTTCCCCGCCATTTTTTCTACATTGTAAAGTATATAAACGTTTTAGAATGAATATAAGGCTAAAAACTTTTGGAAGGCCTAGATACACCTGTAAACATTTCCTGTGCATGGATTCATGCAGTCGAGATAAACTAAACCAAAGTTACAGATGTTTTAGTAAAACAATACCTAGGCATTTTGCCTTGTTACACAAACTGACCGGGTCTTCCCTTCGTCCAATCAACTCCTTGTAATTGGGTAAAAAAGGGGTAAAATTGATGACAAAAACATTGCAAAGGACACTGGGAGATGTTGTTGTTCAGCAGAAATGTTTGTATTGCTATGGACTACGATTTTTCAAAAGAAAATTAAGAAGTTGTTTCACATTATGATTTCCGAACACAAGGGATTATTTTGGTCTTCTTTTGCTGCTGGGTGGGTAAATAATGGGTTTATTGTGTTAAACATATTTTTAGTCTCTGTGGAAACTCTGCTTTCAGCATATATGCTGTTTATGGGTGTGGAAGCCATCTTGTGAACAGCTGAGAGCGGTGGTTGCTGTGGTTTTGTGGTGATGTCATTTTTAAAATATTGTTTACTTTATGAATAGATTGTTGTAACTATGTTTGGTGATCATAAAAATGATTTATATCAGCATTTAGCTAACATTCTGATGTTTTCTGATGTTGTAGCTAGAAAACTTAGAGTAATGTACGTAGAGGAAAGAAAAATAAAACATTTTCAATTCCTCCCCCAGTACTGTGGGGCTTAAAAGGTTAAATATGTACATTTCTTCAGCACTGTTTTTTATCTCTGAATATTTATCATTACAGTGGAGCAGAAGAGGACATTGACAGCTCTAGAAGCTTTGCAAGAAGTTATGAGGCAAAAGGACATAATTCAGCCCATTTCCCCATCATTGTATTGATATCATGTTGTGCACAGTAGTATATTTTCATGATACACAGAGTAAATCTCATGACCAAATGCTTTGTCATATGCAGGAGTCCCACAATGGGAATCAGCACTTGTATTTGACCAGATTCCCTTTCATGAGGTGAAAAACACATTTGGCACATTTGCCAAAATCACAGGTCCGCCTGGCACTCTGCCCACTAAAACTGTTGTGGAACGAATAGGCTTCGCCTGATTCAGTCCAGATTTGCTGCATCTATAGTCAAGATGTGGATCTGTAAACTCTGAGGCTTCTTCTATATTTTCAAAGGGGCTTTAATGGTGTTTTGCAGTGTTTACCTAGAAATAAATGTAGAAGAAGCAAAAAAATTATTTGTTTGATCACCTAAAAACTTAGACAATGACATTTGCAATAGTGGTTCCATTGGGAAACAAATATTCTTTAACACCTTACCTTCACACATATACTAAAAGACCAAAACTTGATTTAAATCAGTTTTGTCATTTTAGACAGAAATTGCTCCTAAATCCCTCTGGGCTTAATGTATTGTCTATAAGCGAAAACATAGTATATTTTTTTTTATGTAAAATCACCCACGCCTGTAGACTAGGGATGGGAATCTTCACCACCAAGGCGATACGATACACATCTCGATACACAGCCAACGATTCGATACATTCACGATTCATGGAATTTCTAGTGATAAGATTCGATACGATTCTCCAACCTCCTGCGATCCGGTGTGATACAGAACGATCTAAATTTAAAATGCTGCGATACAGTGCGATACGATGCGATGCAATGCAGAAGAAAAGTACACCATGGACTACATAGTTCAAGTTATGGCACGCAAGCTAACTGTGCCTTTTATTTTGAAACAAAGGAAGTGCAAATTAGAGAGTGATTGTCTCTCTGAAACTTTATAAGTGTAAACTTCAAACAAAAATTAAAGCAAAGGCACAAAGGCACATTTTCCAGTTAAGCCTTTAAAAAAGTGCTTGAAGTTTATACATGAGGTAAAACAAATAAAATGCCCTTATACAAAAGGTGCAGGCCAGGATATTCCATCTATTATAAAAACTAAAAGAAAAACTTAACACAGGGACACATCGCATTTTCCCCCAAATATACAATGCACACCATTGACAAGTACACCCCATTTGAAAAGCAACATTTTGAACAATATTCTAATAGGCACACAAGTAATTTCCAAAATGTGCATAGGTAAAAATGGTATGTCCAAAATGTGCATACAATATCTGAAGAGCAAACTAAGGTTAATAATCTAACTGAAATGTCATTTTCCATTTACTCAGTGCACATTTTGAAAATAACATGTCTACTTATTGAAATATAGTTCAAAATGTTACGTTTCAAAAGTGGTATACTCATTACCTCTGTGCCTCTGTAAAATGATTAATCATTCTGAACAAATGATCATAACAAGGGAGTAACAGTTCCCCATATGTAAATTAAGACAAGTGAATCCCAACATTTAACCCAGATGGGTCTTTTTCAAATTCTTTTTAAGAAAGATCAATTGATCAACATGGTCAGGGTGCAGGAGACTACGTTGGGCAGTGACAATATTCCCTGCACTGCTAAAGACACGCTCAGAGCTCACACTAGTTGCTGGAATGGACAAGTAATCCTTAGCTAAAGCTGAAAGGAGTGGCAGGTCCACCTGCCCTTTCCACCACTGCAACACATCACCGCCTAGTTCTAAAGAATCTCTCTCTCTGTATTTTAAAATTTCATCCTTAGCTTTCTCCCTCATGGTCTTCAATGGCGTTCTTGTGGTGATGAACTCTCCAAACAGCTGGTCCATGGCAGTCTTCTTTTTAGGAGAGGGCGAGGCATCATCATCTAAGGAAGACATGTACAAGACTATTAGTATATTGAACAATATGAGCAGTCAACACAACACAAGACTACACACTGTTTAACAATGATAACATACGAGTCAACATCTGTTGTGCTGTATTTAAAAGATTATCTCCATGCCCATGGACCAATAAATAAGTATTTTTTGTCTCTGTTAATGAACAGTCAATTACTCATACACAGTCAACACACACCTCTCCGTTCCCTGCTGGGGCTTCCGTCGCTGCCTCCCTCATCTGCCTCTCCTTCATACAGTGCAGCACTGTCTCCTGCCTGACAATCCAAATCAAAAAGAGTATTTTGTTGTCAAAATGTAAATAACAAGTCTTAGCACAGAATATAATAGCATTTGACCAGACTCCAAATCAAACATAACACTGTACATATTATACAGACAAATTGAACATAAAAATGTAGAGATCTATTGTGTGTGTGTGTGTGTGTGTGTGTGTGTGTGTGTGTGTGTGTGTGTGTGTGTGTGTGTGTGTGTGTTTGAGTGAGTGAGTGACAGAGACAGAGACAGAGACAGAGACAGGGAGGGAGGTGGTCACATTCTATAGGCCGAAAGTAAAAGGAAAAAAAGTCAATAAATTACCTGCTCGTTCATCTTCACCACCTCAGATGTTATTTTCATGAAGATGAGGTCTCTGGAGTCCACATCAAGGAAAGCCAGGTCTTTGAATCTGGGATCAAGGCCCGATGCATTGTAGAGGAGTTCTTGGAGATCCAAGAAACGATCAAAAAAATCTTGTCTGAAGCGCTGCTTCATATCTGCAATGATTGGCAGGTCAGTGTTGTCTTCGGAGAAGTGTTTGTGGAGTTTGGCTTGTATTGGGGCGATCACTGAGATGGTTGGGCTTTTTTCTTCACTCAAAAGTGTGGTGGCCACTTTGACAGGGGACATCAGCTTGATGATTTCCTGGATCAGAGTCATGTCGTCCTCATTCACTGCTAACAGGCCCTCTCCCCTCCTGATCCTTCTCGACAGCATAGCGTTCAACAGAGCAGGATGTTGCTCCCAGAATCTCTCCAGCATGTCCACAGAGCTGTTCCATCTTGTACAGACATCGTGAATAAGTTTGTGGTTGGGTAGGCGTAGCTGGGACTGAATTTCCCTCAAAACCTCAGCTGCTTGTGGGCTTTTATGGAAGTATGTAACAACCTTCCTCACCTTCACCAACAATTCGGACACCCTGTCCACCTTCAGTGCCTTTTGCGAGGCCAAGTTTAATGTGTGGGCTACGCATCGGACATGGGGTGTTATCTCTGCGCCAGCCCCTGCCACTAGCATGTTTCTTGCGTTGTCTGTCACCAAGGCAGGTTTTTTTTCTCCGAGGTTCCACTCGCGAAGTACATCTTGCAGCAACGCAGCCAAGTTGACCCCAGTGTGAGACTCATTAAACACTCGCGTTTGCAGGACGTGAGACTGCATGTCCCACTCTTCGTTCACGTAGTGTGCCGTAACAGTAATGTAAGAATCAGTGGCACAGGAGGTCCAACCATCAACCGTTATTGACACCCTCTGTGCACGACCCATTGAGCTGAGAACATCCACTTTCACTTTCTCGTAAAGCGCAGGAACTATTCGGTCCGAAAACACCCTTCTGTCTGGTATGCTATACCTTGGCTCCAACACTTCAAGCAGGTATTTGAATCCCTCGTTTGCTGTAATGTTGTACGGTTGGATGCCTTTGCAGAGGAAGAAAGATAAGGCGTCCGTGATAGAATTCGCCCGGGCAGAATTGCTTGCAAGTGGCGCTTGAAAAAAATGAGGTATTCGTGGCTCACGTGAAGTTGTTGGAGTAGCACTGCTAGCTGACGTCTCCGGGGATTGAACTACTGTACTGTGGTGCCGCTTCAGATGTTGCGACATATTTGTTGTGCTGCCTGTATATCGTACCTCTGTTCTGCAGTGTTTACATATGGCCATTGTCTTGTCCAACTCTCCATCTCGTTTGTAGAAGCCAAAGTCTTTCCATACCGTTGACCTAAAGCGCGTAACCGAATGTATTCTCTCTGTTTCGTTTTCCTCCATGCTAACGTGGTTTCTAGCTTGCCGCCTCTGTCCTCTTCGAAAGCAAGTTTAGACCCTCCTACTCGCGCGAGGCTTCGGGCGAGACTTGAGTGGCAGAGAGACTAGCATGCACGCAGTAGGCAGGCAACAGGGATGGAAAGAAACGCAACTAAAACTCAAAGACACGTTTCTAAAAAGTTATAATAATAGAAGATAATAATCGGTTTGTATCGATGCAGGTAGTTTTGATACGATGCATCTCGAGTTTATGTGTGGTTTTTACCGATGCAGACGTTTGCAAATCGATGCAACCGTATCCAACAGGTCGTTCCGATGTTCCGACACGCATCGGTGAATCTTGCCATGCCTACTGTAGACACCTCACTCACATTTAATTGATGCTCCAGCAGTTGTATCTAAAGTTGTTTTTAGCTCCATTGCTCTTTTTCAATTACACATTTTTATGTTTACTTGTAAGTACTGTTACGCCAGTTCAGACGAGACGGATAGCATTTCCCATGATGCAAGGTGGTCAAAATGGCCACCAACTCCCTTCATGCAACACGATCCAAAATGGCCGCCGACCGAGATAAGGTTGCTATGGTGATAAGTATAAAACCCAGCCGCAAAACCGCTCTTTCTTCTTTTGGCACGCCGCCATCTCGAGAACACACGCAGCTTTATAACTCCGTGGGTTTCAACCCCCACACGCCACGTGCTCGATAATTCTTTGCTGGACCGAAGGTTACCGAAGCACCTCCATCCCTGTATTGCTGATACAGGAGGTCGACTAAAAAGGACTTTTGAATTCCCTCTGATCAAAGACTGAGAGCCGTTTGATCTCCCGGTGATCTAAAGAAGACCACGCTTTTGTTTTGGCCGAACAAAGCGCCTGAGAGCCCAGATGAAAAAAGACGAAGGGACTTCTCCTCCCGCCTCCCTGCTGTCCGACGCGCCAGCTGAGCTGAACCAGATCCGCAGAACCGGAGTGCTCCAGGACACCGGCAAGGCATCGTCAGAGTAAAGAAAGATTCCCCTTTTTCTTTTCTTTTTATTTCTCTTTTCACCTATAAGGTGGTATTCTTTTAGTGCCAGGGCAGAAGTAGGAGTAGTTTACTTGTTGTTTACTCCAAGACGGAGTGTTTTTAACTGTTGAATATTTTCTGTTGTATGTGCATGCATTTTGAAGGTGATTTTGGCTGTGCTGATTTTGTGGTTCATAAGTGACTCCGCCGCGGGTCACTTCTTCAACTCTTTCCCATCTTTCCTTCCTATCTTTGCTCTCTCTCTTTCTTATCAGCGGATTCAATCTCTTTGTTAGAACTCAGTTTGCGGTTTGTTTAAACTCCTCGGCCAAGCGCTCCCTCTCTGGCCGAGGCACCGCCCCACTTTAGTGTAAGTGCTGACTGCATCATTAGGACCTCCCCTCACGTATCACGCAAGGTTGTCATACGTCATCATAGTCGCCATCTTGGGAGGGTGTCGCGTAGCTAAACTATAGCTAGCTGTTGTGAAAATATTGAGGCGTCCGTCTGGATTCTCAAAGCGGTTTTCTGCCTTTCAATGCTGCGACGTCCAGTGCCGACATCTTGAATGTGATGTTTAACCAACTGTGAGTTGAACTAAGATTTGATACCTCTCATTTTAATCCATTTTGACTTTTATTTCCACATATATTTTGCATGTTTAGTTTAGTAGCGAGTAGAAATCCAAAGTTGTTGAATCAGAGAATTACTGTAACAGGTAATTGCCTTTGGTTCAATGAAAACAACAACTGTGGAATACACATCGTTTTGTGTTCAATCCAATTCACAGTTGCATGGTTATTCAGAATTCAGAATTACCTCCTTTTTGAGTTAACATCCGATATTAATAAAGAGACATTTTCATTGGATTGGTGATAAAAAGGGTAACGACTTAAACTCTAATTGCAGTTAGAAGTTGAGTTATCACCGCTGCTGGATAAATCTGATCGGTCAGAACCCGATCAGATCATTGTGTTCCAGCACAACCGAGTTCATAACAGCTGATTAATAAATGCATTAGTACAGGGGTTCCCAAACTTTTTCAGCCGCGCACCCCCTTCAGTGTCCCAACCGGCTTGGCGCACCCCCCACCCACCCACCACCTCAAAAAAAAGAAAAAAATCTGTTGCAGTTACATCAATTCAACCATCTTAACAAAAGTTGTGGGAATAAAATTAGAACATAATTTGAATTAAACTGCAATAAAGTTGCAACATCCACAACAGAATCCTGAGGATTTTGCAGGTGCATCAGTAGCTCAGCCTGGAGCGAGAGAAAGAAAGAGACGCTCAGATCGGCCACACCTCCACAACCTGAAACGTCTCTGAAGCAAAGGATTAAACTGATGATCTACCTGTGTGTGTTCTCACTTTTTTGTGCACCAGCTTCTTAATCTGAGTCACAATTTACAAACACGAAGAACTTTGATTTGTATCCGATGACGAGCGCGCGCACGAGAGAGAGAGAGAACTGCAGACCTGAGTAACAATAACAGAGCGCTCCATAAATATTTTATTAACCAGAGAAAAAAAACGTTTACAGCGGCTACATTCAGTGGGTAAAACCGCCCAGGGCAACACACCTCAGCTCCCCTCAGTCCCACCCTCGGTTTGTCCCTGTCTGAATATGCGCTAAAACCGCATCTGTAAAATGAACTGCGCCTGTCTGACTCTCAATGAAACCTATTGCAGCTCTGTGCGTGAAGAGGCTGCAGCGGGGTGGGCGAGTCATGCGCGTCAGTGCTGGTAGAGGTTCAGAGTCACCCCAACAGGAGCAGCGCTGGTTGGAGGCGCTGCGCGATCGAAAGAGAGACTGGTCGCTCAATTTAAGCTTGTAAAAACTTTTGGCCAGAATTCAATTGTCCCTCTACTGACGTACACGATGTGAAGCGAGGAAAGAGTTGGAGAGACATTTGTCATTGATTTGCAATTCACTCACCTGTTGCCTCCGATTCCCTGGTTTCAGCCAACTGAGCATATTTGCGAGAACGAATGAAGTAGAGGGCACAAGCTGCTTCTTCTACGCATTGAAGCACAATGAGTAGAAGAAGATAAATTCATATTACGATGAAGTGTAGAACAACACACAGATTTTCATGTCAATACATTTTATTTATTTATTAAATTTGCTGTTTTGATTTTTGTTTCCACAAAGGAAATGATTATTTACACGTCTTTATGGTGTGGGGGAAAAAAACACTGTCAAACCGCCATTACAGATTTCAACTCGCGCACCCCCTAGTGGCAACTCGCGCACCCCCAGGGATTCCCACTTTGGGAATCCCTGCATTAGTAGTATAAATCATTACAAGCCATTAGCTCTAGCATCACTACCATTTGAATCATATTTGTTATAGCTACTAATTGAGTTTGAATGACTTATTAAAATTATAATACCAAATTATAATTGATAATAATAATCATATTCAATCAGCTTCTGGCATAACAGTACACTGTCATGGTTCAGTTTTGGCTTGGCTTTTTTCCCTGTTATTTTCCAGTACCTCCTCCTCTCACTCAGCTCACCCTCTACTCCCTCAGCAATCAGTCACACCTGTTAGGCAGAACTCACTCCACCTGCTAGCCTCCCTACTAAAGCCTCCCTCAGTCTTCTTTTTCCCGCCGGTTGTCTTCAGTCTCTACCAACACCACGCCTGTCAAGTCCTGTTCTCATCAGTCACCACTCACTCCACGTCTGTCAGCCTAGTTTGCTCCTTGCTAGCTGCTGGATTTCCTGCTACCATGTGCTCCAAGTTTGCTGTCTGCTCTGCTGCCAGGAACACCTGCTTCCCCTGTACTCCAGCAGTCCTGCATCCCAAGAACTGTCTCGCTCTGCACCTCTGGTCTGACAGCAGCACTGCATCTCCTAGAACTCACTCCAGTCTCTTCCAGTCAGCCTGCTCCTGCACCCATCATCTCCAGTCCGGTAACTAACTCTGGTCATCATCATTCAATTCATTATTTTCAATAAACTGCAAAAGAACAAGCTCTGTGTGTGTGTGCTCTGTCCGGGTTCACGAAGACAAATCATGACATACACTTTGTAAGACTGTTTCACAGGCAGCTTTAATGAAAGAAATGTTTTAATTTCAGTTGCATGTCTACTGTTTTCCATATTAAGTCAGGAGATTTTCTTACAAAAGGCAAGTTGTGCTCCAGAGGTGGATGGGTCTTCTTAATGTCCATCATTGTTTTTAGGGAAAAATGTCCAACTATTATTCCACTAAACACTCAAAAGGTATTATCAACTGTTTTACACTTTTAAGGACCAGACTTCAGTGAGCATCTGTGTCTGGTCCCTCTCTGTGGCAGAAAGTGTTTTCATCATCATCCCTTAATGAAAGATGCACAGTTGAGACTACAACTACATGCAGGAGGTATGGACCAAATTAGTCCACAAGAGGCATTAGACCATCCACAACTGAAAAGACAAAGTTAAGAATGTTAAATTACAAGTGAATCACTTCATTTGCATGTTTTTGAGGTCCCTTCCACCAAACATTGTTAGAACCACATCAAGTTTCTTCACTTCAGTAATGCCACCTTTACCTCAACTTAAAGTATAACTATGTATTATATATGATTCATATAAAGTGAGGTTGGCACAAATTATACACCTACAAGAAAATGAGTGTGAACCACTTTTTTTTAAGATGAATGGGTGTCATAGAGCCAAACGCTGGCAAAAGGATGAAAGAACATACCTGCTATTGCAATAACTCACGCCATCCCATTTATTGCACATGTTAAATATAGCCAATTAATGCTTTAGTTGGTTAGGGTTAAACATAATAGCTTATTGGACTTAACTGATTAAATAATATTTTAATATTTTACACTGTTGTGTAGCACCTAGACAGTCAGGTTTGTTGTGGTTGTTGCAGAACCAAAATGCAGGCAAGAGCAAGGGACTTGCATGTTTGATTGAATGATAATTTATTGAATCCAAAAACAAAAAAGACAACCAGGAACAGAATGAGAAGCTGATAATACTTAAGCAAGCATTTTCTCTCAAGTGTAAGTCAGCAAACATTCCACAAATTGTGAAATTGTAAAGTTATTGATGTACTCATCTTTTGTAGCTCCCTCTGTAAAAAAAGAAAAAAAATGTCATGACAAACAACAAATATTTTCAACTGCAAACAATTATTTCAAATTAAAAGTCCAAAAACAACAAACATTCTCTTGGCTAAATACAAGAGTTTATAACAGTGATTAATCATATAATTTTTTTATCAATATTATTACTTGTGATAATTATATTAATATGTTTACTCTTATACAACAATACAATTTTTAGTAAATCATAATAACTGTGTCCAAAGCATTGGAGTCTTATCCAGTTGTTGAGCTGGATTCTTGTTTTTTTTTTTTTTTTTTTTTCCATTAAAAGCTGAATTATCAGCAAACAAAGAATACAAAAAGAAAATAGCTTGTTTTAAAACATAAAATTCATAAATCAAATAGGTTCTTCTTTCCCAAACGTTTCCCAGTCTCTCAGTGTTCCAAATACTTCTTCACACAGTCCACAATCTGCTGTCTGCACCACCCTGTAGTGCTCTCTCAGCAATCCTCCAAATAGTCTCCAGCAGTCCAGTTTCTTCCCCTCATAGAATTGGTCATTCCTGCAGATGTAGACGGTGTGTCTAGCCAGTGATAAAAGAATATTTCCAAGATGGTGATGTTGAGATGAACCCTGTTTGGATGTTGACCCAAAAAGTCTCAGCCAGTCCCAGTCTTGTTCCTTCAACGTCACGTCTGGACAGGTGGCCTCCAGCAGACGTTTTATTTCTTTCCAGAAGAGGGTGCAGCCAGGACAGCGGAGGAACAGGTGCTCCAGCGTCTCGGGGTCTGAAAGACAGACTGCACAATCTCTTCCATAGACTTCCTTGTTAATTTGGTGCAGGATGACGCCCGTAAAGATCCTCCTGTGTCTAATCAAAAAGTCTGTATTGTTTGCTTGTTGATGACTGAACTTTGTGTATAGATTTGACCATATGTTTTGAACGGATTTGTTTGGGAATATGTTTGTCCAATGTTTATGTGCAGTAGGCTCTTGTAGAATTTGTGAAGTTACAATACTGTACCATTTTTTTGTCCTAACTGATTTGATGTCTGTGATGCTGTTACCTGTTGACAGAAGGAAACTCGGGGCGTCATCCTGCACCTCCTGATCTCGGCCTCTCCTGTCAATGCTCGAGGGCCAGCGGAGAAGCAAAGCACTTTGTATTTTTATGCAGTGTTGTCTGACCTGATATTTGTTGCAAAATGTTGCTGCACTCCTGAAGAAATTAAAAACCTTACTGGTGTCCACTGACCCTCGATCATCCAGAACCTGCCCAAAGGTGTGAATGCCAACTCTTCTCCAGGATGGGAGATCCAGCATCCTGCCCCCGCAGACCACTTCAGGGTTATTGAAGATGGGCAGCAAGAGACGAGACCTGTACTTAACGTTTGTTGTTAGCGAAGGTCTTACTTTTTTCCATGCCTCGAAAATCTCCATAAAAAAATCACTAGTTTGCATTTGATTGGGGTTAGAAGTAGAACAAAGATTAAAAATGCTTTTTGTACCAAATGACTGTAGACAAGTTTGAAAATAATCATGCCATATATGTTTGTTTGTCGAAGTTAAAAACGTGTAACTAGTTTGATTCTCAAAGCATGTTTTTTGGATGCAATGTCTACTAAGTTTAGTCCTCCCTGTTTGTACGGAGTAATCATTGTTTTGTGAGCAACCAGATTTCTACTGTGTTTCCAAATGAAAATTGAGATTTCAGTATTCCATTTATTGAGTACTGGATTTGGCAGGTCATAAATACTGAGGGGATACATTATTTTAGAAATTATTAGACTATTAATGATAACAGTTTTACCTTTTAATGGTCAGTTTTCTTTGCTTCCATAAATGTAGTTGTTTCTGAATTTTGGATGAAATATCTTTCCAGGTCTCGTCTCTCGCTGCTTTCTGTTCTTTTCCAAGGTACACACCCAAGACCTTGATCGTATCCCCCACCTCCCTGAAATCCCACCTTCCCGGCGTTCGAGCAACTGCCGCAATACATAATTTCGGATTTTAAAAGATTCATTTTTGCGCCTGACGCTGAACCGTATGTATGTAAATGTGTAATGACCCGATCCAAGTTGTCTTCATTAACTACTGTGATTGATGTATCATCTGCATATTGGAAAATTTTGCTGATGTTTCCTTGCGGTGATGTTATTCCCTGAATGTTTGCATCCTGTTTAATTAGGATAGCAAGTGGTTCAGCAACCAGTTGTTGTTAGCTCCACTGTCTGTTGTGATGGCGACCAGCTTCTTTTTGTCAAGGCTCCAGAACGTCCTGCGCAATCAGTTGGGCTGTGTCGTCTTGAGGGAAAAAACTGGTTTGCAGGCAATGGCTTTGCAGCTCCCAGTCATTGTTAATAAAATGGATGGTAAGGCTCAGGTATGGTTCCATCGTTCGACTAGACCACAGATCTGCGACTGAGGAATAGTCGGGGACGGTCGCCAGTTTGGTCTGTAATTTCTCCCTGTGTTCCAAGTACATGGCGGGTATAGCCGTGCTGCTGAAATGTTTGCGGTCCAGTAGGACATGCCTGGGATCCAAGGTTTTAACCATCGTCTTGAGGCCGTCTCTCTCTACAGTATTTATTGAGACCATATCCTTGATGAGGTAGAATGTTATTGCATTTGTTATCTCTTTTATTCCCATATGCAGTCCCTGTAGCGAACGTGTCTTGAATGGATGTCTGACTGCTACTTGGAGATTTAGCTGTGGAGGGTGCAGCTCTTAGCTTAAGGCATTCATGGTACTCTAAAACGGTTTTCGGCTAAGGTGGTGAAGAAAGTTGCTGGTGTTTCCCCCACCGGCAACCACCTTTACTCGACAGTGTTTGCAGAAAATTGTTGTTTGGTCTAGGTCAGAATTTTTAAAGCCGAAAAACTTGTAAACCATATAAATTACTCCTCTTTTTTGAATTAGTTCCTCTGGGTCAACAACGTTGCCTACACTCTGAGAACTTTCACCTGCTGCCATCCTCTTTCAAAATTTGCCTCAGCATGAGCTGTGAGAAATCTGTCCCCACAGAACAATTTTCCACCGCGCAGGTCTCACAAGTTTTTCAGGCTATCCACCAGTATAGCGGTACATGAAAAATTCCTATCATAAAGAAAATAAAGACCAGTTTTCGGTACGAACCGGTATACCACACTGGAACAGAATGATCCCCAGAAACCTAACATTCAATAAGTGAAGCACCTGGGGACCGTGACATAGACACGTAATCAATGCGCACCCACCTCTTTTTATGTTTAGGGAGTGTCGTGTAAGATTACAGCTTTAATTCTCTGTCAAATAAATTGACTTGTTCAGCAGTTCTCTGCCACTAACTTGCTTTTTCTACAGCAACCGCATTGCTTTTTTCTTAATTATGTCTTGATATTCTCTATGTGCTATCATTAGGATTTATAATTCCATTGATGAGAAGTATGCAATTATTTCCTACCATTGCCATAATGAATTGCATTATCTGCATGCTATTGATGAAGGCTTCTTACATGCTTGTGCTTAACTCAGGGTTAATTGGACACAGAGTAAAGTTATTTAATTGACACAGCCTGTTCTGACACTGAAAGCCCTGAGTTTGACAGAGTCGACCAGGTCTACCCAGAGTATCTGCTTTCTACTCAGAGTAGGTTGACCTTTCTTTCTGAAACGGGGCTCGCATCGTAATTTGTTCTGTTCATCTTTGGTTGCACTGAACTAATTCAATTTAAAAAACTAACAAACATCACATTAATGTATGTGAATATCAAAACGATTTAATGAAATATTCAGGATTCTCGCAAACAACACCATTACCTTTAGGAAAGCAAATAAAAGGAAAAATTAAACACCAACAAACTTCACAAAACATCACAGTTTTTGTATGTGTTCTTTTAATTTGCTGAGCAGAAAACACTGCTTCATTCTGTGCTATGAGCTTCCTTTGTTTTCTTAACAATCTGGACTCATTGAAAAGGCTACTTAGGACATTTTTATTCAAACATGCTTTTCCTGAAGATCTATTTATTATTGTTTTTGTAGAATTTGTATATTTGTATTTTTTTTGTCTTTTGTTCATGTAAAAATCTATTCACATTTTAATGTTGATACTCAGTGAAGCCATATGGATTTTCAACCTGTGAAATGTGCTTTCTTGTTTCCTTACTTACTATCAACTAAACATGACATCTCTGTGTGACACTGTGGTGATACATGAATCATTTCACTGCAGGCACCATTCATCCATAATGTTTCTGTTCATCAAACTTTTAATTGAAAAAATTATGAGATTTTTTTCTCCAGCAAGGGTTGCTGTGTGAAGCCGAGGCATTAAACAAGTCCGTTAAAAACAACATTTAGGTGGATTAAAATCATTGTCATTTAGCATAAGTCATTTATATGTATACATTTAAGCTTCAAAACAGTTGATTGAGATGGGAACTGGTCCGTATGCTTTACTGTGTGTGTTTTTATACAATGATTTTCATATAGCTTCTTTAGGAATATTTAAGTTTGAATTAACTAATTAGGCAATTGTGATGTAAAGTGTGATAATGCGCAGGTTTTGGGTGATATGCAGGAAAACCTTAGACTTTGAAATAGTTCACATATTTCACTGTTTAGATAGTGGAGTGAAGGTGTGTGTGTGTGTGGGGGGGGGGGGGGTTATGAAGGCATGGAAGGAGAGTGTAAGGCTGAGTGGTGTCATAAGAGAGACCCACACACACAGAGTATAAAGGATCTTATTGTTCTAAGGTCTCTCAAAAGGCTGGGCATGGAGCAAAGGAAGGTATCATGTTTCAGGTGATGTGAAACACTCTTTTGGTTAATGTACAACAGACGAGTGGAGGTTTGTTAGGGACAGAGAAGAAAAAAATAGGAAAAAACTGGGAAGAGGAATTAAAGACTAACTGTGGTTTAGAAAATACATTTTATCCAGTTAAGACTAGCTTCTACAGGACATGGCATAGAGTTTCCATCATCGTAAACAGTTCAGCCTAAACTCCAATTACTCAAACCAAACTAACATGTACAACCCACAGCAAAGAAAACAACATATGTGCCATTTCTGCTCTATGTGAGAATGTACATATGCAACGTCCATGTTAAAAAGCATGTGGGACTCCCACATTTATGATGGCTAACCAGCCGGACATTGTGGTAGTGGATGAAATAAACAGTAAGCGTTCAGTAATGACTGACAATGATATCAAGTAACATCAACTTCAAGAAGAAACAGAAATACCAAGTTGTAGTGCCACAGACAAAGAAACTGAGATTCAAAACTTTTGTTAACCCTTAGAGGTCTTTGAGGTTGTATACATCCTCACAGAGTATGTTGTACATTTTCTTGTGTATCTTTTGATCCATAAAAGCTATCAACTTACATTTTTTGCATCTGAAACGTGACATCTTACCCTTTCCACTGATACCATCAACATTGTTGTTTGCTCTCCCTAACCCGTTTAGCAAGTGGGTGAAATCAGTGTCCAAGGTAGCATACGTTTTGGAGATACAACAAATGGTTCTCCAATCAGAGCACAGAATGCGCATCCCAAAGAGTATTACACAACAAGATAATAGCTTGCTTCGACTGGACACGCTAGCATGAATTTGTAAGATGCTAGAAAAAGCTATAAATGAGTTCAAATCAGCAAAACGACGACCCTTTATGAAGCTTTGTTGTGCGTAATTACGTAGGTTGTGATACATTTCCTGGATAGATTTATTTGACTTCACAAAAGTATTCGCTGAACTGGAAATGCCATCACAGCTCCTGGGGTCAACTAATACAGAAGCATCCGTAAGCTGAAGACGACGCACCCGTCCTAGAGAGATGAGGAGCTGGATTACCTTGTGCGTCTGGATCCAGTTGAAGAGTAAGTAACCTAATAGTTATATACTGTTGTGCTATTAATACACACTGTTTTAAGTTATTTAATGTTAAATAAATAACTCTCAGTCTGTTAGGTATTGTCCGGTGAATATCAGCCCAAACAGCAGATGTTAGGACAATAGTTGAAAGGGTGGTTCGAGCACTGGCATTATTTTAACAGCAAACACTGCACACATATAGAATAAAGGAGTTAACAGCAAAACCTGCACACACATAAAATAAAGGAGTGACAACTTCTTTTCAAGTTCAAGAATTTAATAACAGAAATAAAATGAACATCGAGAGAACATCACTATGTAATGCTGTTTATCTCAATTAACACTATATTCCAATCAATAAATCCTCTCTACTAGGCTAGTGAAACTTAAGTAAACTACTAAGCAAAATGAAGTTAAAAAGAAGCTAATCTAAGGAACTATTTACATGCAAAGGAACACAAATGACAAAACAAAGTTGGGTGATCATCATCAGAATAATTCAGTGAATCCTGGTTCACTGCAGATCTGACTGAAAGAACATGGAATGGAGTTAAATTAGCTTAACTAATGTAGAACAACATTTGACGTGTGTTCAACCCCTTCACAATGCAAATCCTGAGTTAAACAAAACATTATTTGATTAAATAACATTTTGTTTAAGTTAAAGAACCAAAGTTCATCTTAAAGAATGTGGAATGAGCTTAAATTAGCTTTACTAATTCAAAATAACATTTGGTATGTGTTTCAACCCATTCACAATGCAAATCCCGTGTTACACAAAACATTATTTGAGGAAATAAAATTTTTAAAGAATGATTTTCTCTGTAAGAATCTGGAAACTTTATGAACGCTCAATTTTATTAATGCGATTCTACCTCCGGGAGCTAGGGGTCGCTGTAGCGATAAAGTAAAAAAAAAAAAAAACAGCTTAAATCAAGATTAATATTCAATGTTAATCCAGGAATAAGCCTCTTAGCACTATGGAACGATGTCGGAGCGAAACAAACAAGCGTTACGCTTTAAAACAAGCTCCGGATCCGGATGTAACCAGAAGCTAAATAGCATTTTGGCTAGCGGATTTTCAGCGCGAACTTTGGAAAGCTTCGGCTGTTATTTTAGTCATAATGAGTGGGCCAGATAACAAAAACATTAATATCCCATCAATGTGTGAAACCCTTGTGGAGATTGTCATGGTTTTCAGATGACGAGCCCACATGCAGATACGAACGGGAGGCAATGCACAGTTTAAAGATTTTTATTAAAGGAAAACAGGCAGGTCTATGGACGGAACTATAGGTGACTCGGCTGGGTCAGAACGTCACGGCTGGAGAGTCTGTAAGAAAGAGCAAGTGAGTTCTTCTGAAATAAGAGCCAGGAAACTTGCTAGGAGTTGCGCTGCTTACCATTAGGCTGGGCGGACCTAACCGGGAAGAAGTAGCGTCAGGAGAACTCTATGTGACTACTCAGATGGAGATAGGTGGCTAGTGGCTGAGGGCGGCAGATGTAGCTGGCGAGGAATCCGAGGCGACCTCATCGGCAGCGGTTGACAGATGGATTGACCAGAGTGAGCACAGAACCAACAGAACCCGGGAAAGGGGATCTCAGGCCTCGCTGGGTAACTTCCAGGAAGTATGAGGGGAGCGCCAGAGCAAAATCTGAGCAGACAGGTCTGCTGGTCTGTTTCTTCGGACGGGACGTCAAGACAGGTGAGTGCATCCAAGCACCAAAATCTGGAGCAACAGAGAGGTACAAAAAATTACTCAAAAAGAAGAGTAACAAAAAAAACTCACAAGCTGGTCTCCGAGAGTTGGGACAGAGGCCACGTCGTACCACGACTGGTTAAGGCTCCGGCGTCTTCCATCTGCCAGTGCTCTGCTTAAGAAGCCAGAGGAAGCCGCCTGCAACGAGCTGCAGGTGTGGACCACGCCTCCTCAGCCAACTAGACACACCTGAGGAGTAGAGTTAGAGCAGCCAACACAGAGAACCCTGACAGAGATAACATTTGTTATAACCATAAAAACACACTAGAATCATATCAGCAATGCCATGCAACCGAATGCTAGCATGAGCTAATTCCATTAGCTCTTTGTTTAAACACCATGCAAACGCATTACACGACCATTTCCAAATGACTGTGTAACCTTTCCCTCCCTCAATCCTGCCTGACCTGTCGTCGCCTTGTGTGAGTTATGTCCACTTTGGTCATCCAAGGAATGGAGCAATGAAAAGGGGAGAAACGTCAATTTAGCAGCCGACTGCAGCCATGCAGCTATGGGCTAGCCGACAGCGTGTTCGGGGCAGCTTGGGCCTAAATTCTCCAGGCAGCGTTCTCTTATCTCTCAGCTTGTCTGGTGAGGGAAGGCGACCGATCCGCATCCTCTGGAGTCCGCTTTCCTGCAACAGCTGACAAAAATAAACAAAGCTGTTTCAGCATTCTGTAGTGAGCGGCCGGTTTGCACAGAGTGAACTTAGCTTCGATCTAGGTGATGAAACTCCGGATTCATGTGCTCCACTCCGCAGAGGACGAGGATTTCCCCTCTTTCACTCTTGTCACTCCATCGAAGCAGGCAGATGAGTTTCACAGAAGTTTCTGTGCAGCTTGTGGGCTTTTGGGGCTTAGAGCCCCGCATGATGCTAGCTGTTCTCAAGCCAGCCCCTCTTTCCTCCCTTGTCTCAGGGAGGGAGGAATGGTAAAGAAGAAGTCACTTTGTGCTGGAGTGCTCCAGGAAGAAGTGATCTGACGGTCTGGTCAGAAGTACTCTGACCTTTGTATGTGGGGAGTGGTCTTGTAGCATGAAACCCTCCTGAGAAGGGTCCCTCGCCCATGGTACATGTTCAGAATTCAATCTGACTTCATTCATTCCCTCATCATGGCCTTAATATCCTGGCACAACACTGGCATTGTTGCTTCTTGTGAGGGCCTGTACAGCCTTCCTTTTAGCTTTGCCTGGCCGCAGGAGAGGAGATTGCTCCGCGCCGCCTTGACTCAGCTTTCCTGCAACAGCTGAGAAAAGTTACAAGCAGACCGTCTTCAAGGCAATCGGCTGTTAAGTTCCGATGTTGGTTTCACAGAAAACAGATTTTACTTAGCCTGGTCGGCACTGCAAATGTTCATGGCTTTCCAAACCCATTCGGACGCAGGCTGTCTCCATGGTGTGGGTGTCCCTCCAATGCTGCTGTTTGAGGAACAGCATGCAGAGAAAGCGATTGTCTGTGGACAGGGGTTTTTATACAGTGACCCCCCACTGTGAGAACAGCCCCCTAAGGCCTGCAAAAGTCCCACAGCTCAGCAGCTTACAACTCAGTCTGAATGTTCCTCATTGATTGCACAACAATACAATAAAAAACAAAGTAAAATGTATAAATTTGCAGTAAATCTGTACATACAATCTAAAACAGTTGCAAAATGAAGTGTGTCTTTTTTTGTTAAAGAAAGTTTGGTTTCTCTCCTAACAGAGTTTAGGCAAGCATTGTGCACATAAATACAATGTTATGTGGATATTGTCATAGTTGAGTTTTGGTTTGGCTTTGTTTTTCTGTTATTTTCATTTTTTCATCTCTTTTGGGTTAGGTTTGACTTTATTTATTGTTAGTTTTCAGTCATCAGTTATTTTCTGTCAATTTTCACTTCACCCCCTCAGCAGTCAGTCACACCTGAGAATCATTTACCAGTCAATTAGCCAGACCCTTGTTCCACCTGTGAAGTGCTCTATTTAAACCTCCCTCTGCCTTCAGTTCAGCACTGGGCCGTCATCATTCCACACCTCTCCATGCCAGTCCCCGGTTTGCCTTGGAAGCTTTGTTTTGCTCCTGTTGTTAAGGTTAGTCCTGTCAGTCACTCTAAAGACTGTTTGTTCACTGTTTGTTCCTGGAGAGGTTCTGCTCTGTGTCCTGGTGTCTCCAGAGAACTACTAACTGGACTAGCCATCCTGGAAAGGCTCTGCTCTGTGCCCTGGTGTCTCTCAAGTTCTGCTAACCTGACTAGCCGCCCTGGAGAAGCTCAGCTCTGAGCCCTGGTGTCTCTCAAGTTCTGCTAACCTGACTAGCCGCACTGGAGAAGCTCAGCTCTGTGCCCTGGTGTCTCTCAAGTTCTGCTAACCTGACTAGCCGCCCTGGTGAAGCTCAGCTCTGTGCCCTGGTGTCTCTCAAGTTCTGCTAACCTGACTAGCCGCCCTGGTGAAGCTCAGCTCTGTGCCCTGGTGTCTACAATGAACTGCTAACCTGAGTGCTATGAGGCCTGCTAGCCGAGCAGCACCTAGCAAGTGTGGACTCTCTGTCTCCGGGCCGTCAGCTCCTGCCATCATCTACATCCCTGACTTTCTGCAGTCCTGAACCTCCGGTCTTCATCACTCATCACCCAGCATACTTCTTTCAATAAAGACTCAAACTTTTAGTTCCGTGTGTGCGTCCTGAGTTCATCGGTAAACAAAACCGTGACAGTACGGCCCAGTCCAAAAGGTGAACTCAGGCGCCATGCGGAGCTTACCTGCAGGAGTTGACGACCCGGACATCCTCGCATATGTGGAGATGTGCGAACGCCAGATGAGGGAGAGGTAAGCCAAGATGGCTTCTGCCCGGGACCCTGCGCCACCGATCCGGGTCGACTCCACTTTCCCCGTGGTTCACGTGGGCGTTGTTACAGCTACGCCGGAGCCCAGGGAGAGAAGCCGCTCAGCCTCTCGTCGTCTCGGTCATCACCTCCATGACTCGCAGCTGGCCCCTCGAGTGAGGCTCATCATTCCACCTAGCAGAGCCCCACGCATCAAGGAGAGCCAGCTGTGGGAGTTCTTCTACAGTGACCGAGACGACCTTCTGCCCTGCTGGCCAGCTGCCACCCCCGAGATTGCCCCAGATTCCTCATCTGTCCCCTCCCGGCAAAGACAGCAGAACCACCGGCGCGGAGGGTCCGTCAAGGCTAAAGAGGAGGATCCGCCTCCAACCTCGGCATCCGCTGAAGCCTGTAGCCCGGCGCCGCTCTCTGAAGCCTGTAGCCCGGCGCCGCTCTCTGAAGCCTGTAGCCCGGCACCGCTCTCTGAAGCCTGTAGCCCGGCGCCGCTCTCTGAAGCCTGTAGCCCGGCGCCGCTTTCTGAAGCCTGTTGCCCGTCACTGCCTGAAGTAGCCGAGGAGAGGGTTCCGCCTCCACCAATAAGCTCCGCTCTGCCGGCCGCTGAAGGATCTGCTCTGCCGACCACTGAAGGCTCCGCTCTGCCGGCCGCCAAGAAGATAGATCCGCCGGCCGACGAGGATGAGCCCAAGGTCTCCGAGGGAGCCGTTTTGCCTCAGCCCGAGGCCTCCAAGGGAGCCGCTTTGCCTCTGCCCAAGTCCCGTGAGGAGGTCCAGGAGGACCTGCCTCCGCCCAAGTCCCGTGTGGAGGACCTGCCTCCGCCCAAGTCCAGTGAGGAGGACCTGCCTCGGCCCAAGCCTCGTGCGGAGGTCCAGGAGGACCTGCCTCGGCCCAAGCCTCGTGCGGAGGTCCAGGAGGACCTGCCTCGGCCCAAGCCTCGTGAGGAGGTCCAGGAGGACCTGGCCCCGCCCAAGCCTCGTGAGGAGGTCCAGGAGGACCTGCCTCGGCTTAAGTCCCGTGCGGAGGTCCAGGAGGACCTGCCTCCGCCCAAGCCTCGTGAGGAGGTGCAGGAGGACCCGCCTCTGGCCTCGGTTTCCGCCGAGACCTGTAGCTTGGCACCGCCTCCGACTGATCTGTTCGGCCAGAGCCGCAGATTGCGGACTTCGGGCCGCTCGACTCTGCCTCGTCGGGGCCGTCCACCACGGCGCCCGCCTCTGACTTCTGTTTGGCCGGAGCCGCGGACTTCGAGCCGCTCGACTCTGCCTCGTCGGGGCCGTCCACCACGGTGCCCGTCTCTGACTTTCCTGTTTGGCCGGAGCCGCCGACCGCGGTCTCCGGGCCGCTTGACTTTGCCTCATCGGGGCCACTCTCCTCGAGGGTTTAGTCGGGCGATGCTGCTCCGCCGCCTGCCTCGTCCAGGACAACCTCCACGAAGACTTTTTCTTTTTTGCTTAGCAGCCGTTTTTGCCTGAGCCCTTAAGGCCAGTGCCTTCTGTTATTTTTTGGGCTCGATTTCAGTTTTTGATTTACTTAGGATTTTTGGGGTTTTAGAGTTATTTAGGGGTTCTTGTTTTCTTAGAGTTCTTAGTCTCTGTTTTACTTTTGTTTTTCCTGCTCCGTTTTAGGATTCTAGATTTTGCCTTAGTTTCCAAGCTTTGCTTTGTTTCCTCATTTATAGCCTTAGTTCTCTGGTTTTCTCGTTAGTTTACTTATTCATGTTCTAGTTTTCTTGTTTTGCCTTAATTTCTAGTTTAGCTTTAGTCTCATAGTTCTGCTTAGTATTTTGTTTAGCTTTAGTAGTTTTTTGCTATAGTTTTTCTTTGTGGTGTTATCCCTGACCTAGTTTTCTTGTCTTGCCTTTATTTTCTGGTTCTTGGTTTTGATTCTTTATTTTGGTCCCAGCGCTCCTTAGGTTCCAGCACTCCTTAGTTCCTAGCGCTTGCTTAGGCTTCTGACCCCTGATAATGAACTGTTTCACGCTCCTTAGTTTGGCTAGTTAGAGCTTCCTTAGTTTAGTTTTTGGCCTTCTGGTTCTTCGGTCTTCTTTAATTTAGACCTCTCGGTTCCCCGGCGTGTTAGGACGCCCTTTGTTCTCGGTTCCCCGGCGTATTAGGACGCCCATTTTGTTCTCGGTTCCCCGGCGTGTTAGGACGCCCTTTGTTCTCGGTTCCCCGGCGTGTTAGGACGCCCTTTGTTCTCGGTTCCCCGGCGTGTTAGGACGCCCTCTGTTCTCGATTCCCCAGCGTGTTAGGACGCCCTCTGTTCTCGATTCCCTGGCGTGTAGGACGCCCTCTGTTCTCGGTTCCCCGGCGTGTTAGGGCGCCCTCTGTTCTCGGTTCCCCGGCATGTAAGTACGCCCTCCGTTCTTGTTCCTAGGCGTTTTAGATGTTCCTGCTTCCTTCACGTCCCGACGTTCTCTTCCTCAAGCCCCGGCGTTTCCCCTCACGCCCCGGCGGGTTTCCCTTTGGCGTTAAGTACGCCCGTTCCTTCCCTTTGGCGTTAAGTACGCCCGTTCCTTCCCTTTGGCTTTAAGTACGCCCGTTCCTTCCCTTTGGCGTTAAGTACGCCCGTTCCTTCCCTTTGGCGTTAAGTACGCCCGTTCCTTCCCTTTGGCGTTAAGTACGCCCGTTCCTTCCCTTTGGCGCTGTCGTGCGCCCGTTCCTTCCCTTTGGCGCTGTCGTGCGCCCGTTCTTCCCTCTGGCGTTGTCGTACGCCCGTTCTTCCCTCTGGCGTTGTCGTACGCCCGTTCTTCCCTCTGGCGTTGTCGTACGCCCGTTCTTCCCTCTGGCGTTGTCGTACGCCCGTTCTTCCCTCTGGCGTTGTCGTACGCCCGTTCTTCCCTCTGGCGTTGTCGTACGCCCGTTCTTCCCTCTGGCGTTGTCGTACGCCCGTTCTTCCCTCTGGCGTTGTCGTATGCCTGTTCTGCCTTGTGGCGATGTTCGCCTGTTCTGCCCGTTTTTGCCTTGTGGCGATGTTCGCCTGTCCTGCCCGTTTTTGCCTTGTGGCGATGTTCGCCTGTCATGCCCGTTTTTGCCTTGTGGCGATGTTCGCCTGCCATGCCCGTTTTTGCCTTGTGGCGATGTTCACCTGCCAACATCTGTTAGATGCCCTTTGTTTGGCTTACCAACATCTGTTAGACGCCCTTTGTTTGGTTTACCAGGGGTTGTTAAAAAACCCCTTTTAGTTCGCCCTAGCGGGTAGTTTTGGTTTGATTTTAGCCCACCATCCTACCTTCCCTCCACCCACCCAGGTTAGATCAGCTTGGTTATGACTCTTGCCCGCCATCCTGCCTTCCCTCCACCCACCCTGGTTCGGTCACTTTGTAGTTTGTTTTGTTTGATTTTAGGCCGTCCGGAGTCCGGCCTTGAGGGGGGGGGGGGGGGGGGGGGGTAATGTCATGGTTGAGTTTTGGTTTGGCTTTGTTTTTCTGTTATTTTAATTTTTTCATCTGTTTTGGGTTAGGTTTGACTTTATTTATTGTTAGTTTTCAGTCATCATTTATTTTCTGTCAATTTTCACTTCACCTCCTCAGCAGTCAGTCACACCTGAGAATCATTTACCAGTCAATTAGCCAGACCCTTGTTCCACCTGTGAAGTGCTCTATTTAAACCTCCCTCTGCCTTCAGTTCAGCACTGGGCCGTCATCATTCCACACCTCTCCATGCCAGTCCCCGGTTTGCCTTGGAAGCTTTGTTTTGCTCCTGTTGTTAAGGTTAGTCCTGTCAGTCACTCTAAAGACTGTTTGTTTGTTCCTGGAGAGGTTCTGCTCTGTGTCCTGGTGTCTCCAGAGAACTACTAACTGGACTAGCCATCCTGGAAAGGCTCTGCTCTGTGCCCTGGTGTCTCTCAAGTTCTGCTAACCTGACTAGCCGCCCTGGAGAAGCTCAGCTCTGAGCCCTGGTGTCTCTCAAGTTCTGCTAACCTGACTAGCCGCACTGGAGAAGCTCAGCTCTGTGCCCTGGTGTCTCTCAAGTTCTGCTAACCTGACTAGCCGCCCTGGTGAAGCTCAGCTCTGTGCCCTGGTGTCTCTCAAGTTCTGCTAACCTGACTAGCCGCCCTGGTGAAGCTCAGCTCTGTGCCCTGGTGTCTACAATGAACTGCTAACCTGAGTGCTATGAGGCCTGCTAGCCGAGCAGCACCTAGCAAGTGTGGACTCTCTGTCTCCGGGCCGTCAGCTCCTGCCATCATCTACATCCCTGACTTTCTGCAGTCCTGAACCTCCGGTCTTCATCACTCATCACCCAGCATACTTCTTTCAATAAAGACTCAAACTTTTAGTTCCGTGTGTGCGTCCTGAGTTCATCGGTAAACAAAACCGTGACAGATATACCATGTAAAACTCTTTCGATGAATTTTCTTTAGGTTTAACTGGGATTTGCTTTGTTGCTTTTTTTTTCACACATTTGGTTGAAAAAAGAAATGTGCCTATAATATTATTATGCCAGTTAGTTTTACTTCAGTTAGTTTGACCGGGCCTGTGTAAAATATTGTATGAATTTTACATGTGAAGTTGCTATATGTGAAGTACTGCAAATTGCACAAGATCACTTTTTTCCACTTAATTTGTAATAATAATGTGCCAGATGTGCGAAAGGTATGCCCAAAGCTCCCAGGCCTCCAGTATAGAAACTAAGCTTGAAAAAGACCGGCTTGAGTAGATAAAGTTTTCTGAAAATTACCAATAAATACAATTCCAAGGTTGCGAGAAGAGATGGCTTTCACCAACATGCCAGTCTTATGTTGGGTTTAAAACAAACTATATCCAACACTCTATACACACCTGACCCCATTGCATTGTGTACCCCTGCAAGTTAAATACCTTCCGCCAAGCGAAGGTTCCTCTTGGAAAATGCTAATATTTCATGGGTTTCACTAAAAATACTTGGACACAATTTACTACAAAGAAAAGGATGTCTTTAAAACACTTGTTGCTCTGAAGCCTGTTGCCTTTATAGTTCAAGAATCTTTAATGTCACAATATGTTACCATAATGAAATTTTTTATGAGACACGGGCTCAGAATGCACAAAGATTACACATAACATGCAGACACAACATATTTGAGATCCTAGATGTAGAGAGGATATCTGAACTAAATAACCTTATTAAAACCCTGGAAGACGATGACTCTGGGAGGATCCTGGTCTACCTTTTAGACACAGTCTTATCGGAATGTAAACATTCTACGATGTCTGTCTCTGTGGTCAAGTGAATGTATTTGTGTTTGACAAAACAAAATGCAGCTTACATGAAGAAAGCACAAAAAACATCAGAACAAGCTTTGCTCCTGAACTCCCTGCACATTACATTCATGGAATACATACTGATCTGGAGTGATCCCTTCCAAAGACAAATTTGCAGAAGCTGTGAGCATGCGTAATCACACGTTTCATTTGGATTCAGCGCACACAGCATATCTAGCCAGACCAGAAAGTAAAATCCAAGCTGAAATTTTGACAAAATAATAATAAACGCCCCTCCCCCTTTTCATTTATTTCTGCAGCCGGGTCTGATCGGTTGTACTGAGTGCATATCGTGAGTCACGGGGACTGTTTGCGGATGTTTTATCCTTCATAGTTAAGTGCACCGATCGTCAACGTTTCTTGTGACAAATCAAAACATTTCCCACACTTTCTGCCAGTGGCCCGAAGCGGGGGGATAGTAGCATGTTTATTAAGCCACAGTGACGTGCGGTAGGGTTCATAGCTGGTGAGGCACTGACGTCATCAGCGTCAGATTTACAAATATATACACTCTACAGAGTAGACTCGTTGCAAAGTGCTGAAGGAGACTGATTGAGCCAAATCAATTCACCAAGAGACATGGAAAAAAACAATGATTCTTAGATGAAAAAAATAATACTAAATTATTTGTCATTTGATTGGTGACAGTTTGAGTAATGATGGATTTCTGTATTTGTAACACATTCTAAAACTATAACACACATTACGCACATTTTATCACAAAAACAAAACATGAATCATTATTGCTGTCTTACATCTATTTATAAATGAAGTCCATGCGGCGCTCTTTCTGTACAAAAATATCATTATTTTCCGGTAAAAGTTCTCTTTATCTTCTTCAGTTTTAAAAGTCTCTCAGTCTCAATGGAGCTCACTGCCAGGGAAGAAAGCCTTCCTTCATCAGTCCTGTTCCAGCTGGATGTTTAGAGTCTTTTTAGTGCTTTACTTATTTAGCATAACTCGCTAATAAAACATCCATAACTTGCTGTGACTCTACTGTTTTGGGGTCACGAGCGGTGCCCCTTGAGCGCCCCCTGCCTAGAGGCCAAGGAACTACCGGCCTCACCTACAACCTGTTCTCTGCCGGTTATGATCAGCCAGCAGCACGAAAACATGTTACCTGCTCACAGTATGATGACCAAAACACAATTCGTAATCCACATACATTAAATTATGGAAAAACAGCTCATAACTGTTTGAACAATTGAATTTATGATCTAGAGACAGGAAGATGCATTCACAGAATGGAAGCCAGCGCAGTTAACATGGGATTGCGCAATCCCAGGGGAGGCCAAGCTTGCTGCGGCCTCACTGGCTTCACTATCAAGCGCCACCAAGGATTTACATGAAAAATAGTGAAAATTCTGCGATTTTAAATAGAATATGATAAAAAATGAGGAAATTAGATTAAAAAAAGAACTTTTATTACAAATGACTGAGTGAATCACAATTTATATTATGTTATCATCATGATATATTTTCTTTCTTTCCATGATGACAAGTGAGGCCTGGCCTCACTTGCCTCCCTTGACTGCATGTCATTGTTAAGCTAATGGGCACCTAGAGCCGTTTCCTCTCCAGCAGGGACCCACAATGCACGTGTCAATGCGTGGCTCAGAGAGCCCGTGAAGCCACGCGTCCTTGCATGCTTGGAACAGCTCAGTGCATCAGCCCTGCACTATACTTTTATATGTGACTATGCTCTGAGTCATGTCAGCAAGTATGTGGAAGCGTGCCTTTAGTTAGGTAATTCGGTGCCTTTTAGAAAAAGCACCATTCGTCACTCTCAAAATCAATCAGCAGACTTCTGGTAGTGTAAATAGGGAAGTTATGTTACATTCATGTGTGCTTATTTTGAAACTAGCAGTACTTCCAGAGTGTCGTGGTTGCGACAGTTTTGAGTGTTGTTGAGCGGTGGATGCTGAAAGCTCTGAATAAACGGAGATACGTTCCCGCACACCAAAGATATTCTGCGTCTCTCATTGTTCCACTAGATTAAAGGTAGAGTCGTTGGTTTTTCCGGAGGTCTACCCAAGTCCCTTTTTGAATAATTGCACATGTGCAAGACTGTGTTACCTGCTCTTCAGCTCCTCAGCGGGATCACATGAAAAAATCTTCCAAATACATTCTTATCTTATTTCTTTCTACTGAGGCCTTCCTCTTCTCATAAACCTATATGCAGTTTGCTTCTTGTAACTCATTTTCAAAGTATACAGTGAGAGCAGCAGAGCTACAGTGAACTGCTAACCGCTAAGCTAACCACTATTTTAACCGAATACATTAACACTAGAAGTGCGCATGTGCAGCCAGCAAGCAGAAACTAACAAGGAACGAGCATGCACATTGGCTTTATGTGAGCAGAATGTCAGAATGATTGGCATGTGGGGCAACCAATAGATTAAGTGATAACCCCGGAACTTGAGGGAGAGAGGGGGGTGGGAGAAGGACCAAAACTCTGACAAATCCCTGCAATTTGGACCAAACGACAGGGATTAGTCAGAGTTTCTATGGGCCTGCAGCTTTCATAGAGCTCTAACTTTTTAACCTCCTTTTTCTGAATAGATAATGTATTTGCTACTGTTACTGTACTCCTTCCACCTGTTCTGTATGATCTCAATTGTCCCCACAGAAGTATTGATTTTTCTAAGAGAGCTCCTCCAGAACTGTACAATGGAACGTCAAGGTTCCTGAGTGAGTAATGTCATATAATCTAGTCAACAAGAGGCTGTCTTTCTTTTGAAGAGAGAGAAGAGAAGAACAACATCCCTACCTGATGTCAAAATTTAGGCCAAAATGTGGAAGAATATATCTGGTTAGAGTTACTACCAAAATGCATGTGAAACCCAGCGGTCAACCTGGCTGCAGAGTGATAAATGATTAAATACATGACTCCATGCACTGAAGTGATGTGGACTCAGGTGCGGTGAGGCACTGACTCCTCCATAATTGGATGTACATACATTTACAATATGAACCCAAAAGAGGTGCTTATATTCCAATTTTGACCCTAACTGAAACATTTATTTTAAAACCTAAAAGGTTTTAATTATTCTTAAATCAATGCAATACTTTTCAACTATGTATAGCAAGCAAAACAAAAGATTATGTAATACTAGGACCAACTTTTATCTGTTAAAATTGTAACTGTCTTTTAGTTAATCTCTTTTTTAATTGAAATTGTGTATAATCATATTTTTGTTTATATATGAATCCATAAAATCTGGTTGCATTTATTAAATCTCCTGGTTCTCCCTCACCTTTGCATTGATGATGCTGATGTTCAGTCTGTGCCGCTCATTCAATTCCAAGTCAATCTGTGCAGCTCCTGTTCAATGATATGTGGCTTTGACTGTAAGTAGCTGATCTTTTATGCTCGCTGAGACTCCTTGTAAAATTTCTTTTGCCACAATATCCTGCATTAATCCAGACATTATAATCTTATTTTGAAAATAGAAAATGTGGCAGGGAGTGGGTGTGTGAATCAGGTATATGAAGGCTGGGGAACAGATGAGTAGAGTAGGAACTGATTGGTGGCAAAAAGGGGAACTGGTCTGGGCTGATGACTGGTAGCTCAGGGTATTAGACTGAGCTAATAGCTCAGAAAGTCCAGGACTATGACATAACATCTATCTTGGCAAAATAAAGAGAGACACCAATGGGGATGTACCAACTGTCTGCATCAGTCAGCATGTGCAGCACAGTGTCATCAGAGGGAAGACAGCTCCTCACTGCCTAACCTCACCCATCTCCCATATATTTTATCAGGTGATACGTAAATTTGTCAATTTTGACTATGAAGATGTTGAAATCAAATACTGAAAACAAATTTCTAGAACAGTGAAGTCAAGAAATAGATTTTTCTTATCAATGTTAGTATTCCACTTTTCATGATGATAGTAAGGAAGTGCCTAACCTGCCTCACCTGATGGCAAGTCACTGAAGCACTGTCTTACCAGTATTAGTACCTCTTTGAACATTTTTACATTTTGAGATATGTTGTATTTTTATTTTAAAGGTATACTCTGCAACCGGGGTTGATTTTCCAGCGAGGCCCCCCCCAGAGGGCGAAAGTAAAAGTGCACTGTCGTAAAGATGCTCAGCTGTTCTGGTTTCTCCGTCAAGCCAGGCGCGGTTGTTTTGAGCTTAGCAGACAGGCGAGCGCAACGAAAAGTGGAAAAAACGGCAGTACAAACAATGACTAACACAGTGAAAGTATGAACATCAGGGTTTCCCGCAGCGCTATCTTGGCGAGGCGGCCGCCTCGCCAAGATAAAAAAATAAAAAAAAACAATAAAAAAATAAAAAACTCGATATGTTTGCATGTTTATTTGACGTTAACACGCGGTTCTTTATTGTTGCTTTCGCGCGTGCATACAGTGAATGGCAGGGCAAAAACACATGGAGTTCTCGCCGTAAAGCAAGACCGACTCTCGTGATGCACCAGACTTCTGAACCTGTGTGTGCGGGCCGAGGGCTCCTGCAATTGCAAGTGCGGTATTTCCCCCACAGACCACCAGGGCGGCCGAGAAAACCTTTGTTCGACCTGAAATGACTCATTTAATCATCCAAAACGGTATGGAACACATTAATTAACTGAAAAATGTTGCATTGTATGCCTTTAAATGATAGGCCAAAAAAAAGTAGAAAATGATTTTAAAGACAAGGGAAAATGCTACAAGGAGTTAGAATTTGTTTTACAAAATAAAAACTGATATGCCTAAATGTACCCAGTGTAACCAATATCCTTCTGAAGTCATGCAATTGGTAAATTGACTGCCTGCTTGTGAATTCATCTCAGTATAATCTCATATGTTTGTAAGTGTAGCGAACGCAGTTACATAAGCATTTTTTGTGTGAATTTATTTTATTTTGTGAATATGAATATGTTTTACTTTTAATATCAATTTCATATTTGTGTATTTTTGATTAATACGTACATACTTTGGGGAAATATTGTAATAATGTCAGATGGAGACGTCACTGATTGGGTCATCACGTGATCGCGTGATGTCTTTGATGTAAATTCTGAGTTTCGTTTATACTCAGTCGGCGTGTGCAAGAGTAAAGGCAAAGGACTGAAATATAGAAAAAAATGGACTTGTAAGGACTTCTAGCAACTCCTAACCTTCTGGTTGGAGGGGCATACTGTATGGACATGTGAGAGAATTTATATTTTGTTTAATAAGTTTTAGCTGATAATTCATATAAGGGAACGTGACGGTTTCACTGATGAATATTTTCCACCGTGTATTTTGCAGTGTTCACGTTGGTCTTGAGCGTTTGTATGATGGAAAATCCTGTAATAAACGTTTGGAACCATCAGTTGGATAATTACACTTGCATCAACCAGTTAGAAAAAGTTGGGAGCAGCTATAGTAAGAGAACATTTAACAAACACCTTCATGAACATCTAGAAGCACAGAAAGGAGAAGGCTCTGTAGAAGTTCAAAGTAGTGTTAGATTATGGTCTGGAGGACTTGCACAGACCCAAAAATCAGATGGAAGAATCTGTTGACTGTAAAACTATTAGTTGTATGCTCTACAAACATGATCAACCTAAGTGAAGAAGAAAGCAATAGTTCCAAAAAAACCATCAGAGGTCCCCTATTTTGTCTTGCCACAAAACAACTCAGGACATAGACATACACAAGCATTAGATAAAAGGTACACTGGTCAAAGGAAACTAGTACAATTTTGGCTAGCAAGTGTATGGCTGCATCCTAGCTCCTGTTTCTTGACCTTTCATGAGCTGAACAGTAAGAAAACAGTCATGGGTTGGAAAGGAGCTTCAGACTGCTGTGCTGATTTTGGAAAGCCTTTAACTCATATGTCATTAGGTGATGGAAACTCAAATGCATGATGCAAGTCAAATCCAGGCGTACAGACTTTTGAAAAAGAACTACAAAGTGTGCACTCTCTCCTCTCCGGACATTTTTGTTTTGCTTATTTGTCATGCCATGTGTTGTGCAATTATACACTGTTTAAAAGTTATTTAATGTTTAATAAAGAACTCTCTGTCTGTTAAGTATTGTCCGGTGGATATTAGCTCTTGAGCTGATATCAGGACAATATTGAAAGGGATGAATTCGAGCACTGGCGATCTTTTAACAGCAAACTCTGCACACACATAGAATAAGGAGTAACAACTTCTCTTCAAGTTTAAGAATTTATTAACAGAAATAAAATGGACATCACTATATAATGCTTTTTAACTGAATTAACACTATACTTCAATCAACAAATCCTCTACTAGGTTAGTGAAACTTAACTAAACTACTAAGCAAAAATAAGGTAAAAAGAAGCTAAGCTAAGGAACTATATACATGCAAAAGAACACAAAAGACAAAACAAAGTGGTTGATCATCGTCAGAATAATTCAGTGAATCCTGGTTCACTGCAGATCTGAGTTAAAGAACATGGAATGGAGTTAAATTAGCTTCATTAATTCAGAACAACATTTGGTATGTTTTTCAACCCATTCACAATGCAAATCAAGACTTACACAAAACATCATTTGAGGAAATAACATTTTCAACAATGATTTGCTCAGTAAAATCATTAACTTTTGGGACGCTCAATTTTATTAATGAAATTATACCTCCGGGAGGCTAGGGGTCGCTGTAGCGATCAGTCGCTAAAATCGGCTAATCCTAAACTTAAAAAAACAGCTTTAAATCGACATTAATATTCCATATATGAGCATAACAACGCTCATAGCAGTAGCAAACAATTGCGGAGCGAAAGAACAAGCCTTTAAAATACTTCTGTTAGTCCATAAATCCCTAAATGGCTTAGCACCTAAATACATTACAGACTTGTTATCAGTGTATCAACCCTCCAGACCACTCAGGTATTCTGGCTCCAGCCTGCTCTGCATACCTAGAACCAGAACTAAACATGGAGAAGCAGCATTTAGTTCCTATGCTCCACTTATCTGGAACAAACTTCCAGAAAATTGTAAAGGTGTGGAAAGCCTGAGTTCCTTTAAATCAAGATTAAAAATACTTTTGTTTAGGATTGCCTTCAACTGTTCTAGTTAACTGAATCACCACTTTTATGTTCTATTTTCAATCTACATTTTATTCCTACTTGCTTTTATTCTGTTTTAATTTGCTATATTTTAATCATGTAAAGCACTTTGCATTGTCCCTGTACTGAATTGTGCTATATAAATAAATTTGCCTTGCCTTGCCTTGCCTTATGCTTGAAACGGGCTTTTGTTGAATAACCGGAAATCGGAAGTTACCGGGGCTAATAGCATTTTGGCTAGCGGAATTTTGGCGCTAACTTTAAAAGCTTTGGCTTGATTTTTAGCCATAATGAGTGAGCCGGATAACATAAACATTAATATCCCATCAATGTATGAAACCCTTGTGGAAATAATGTTTGTTATAACCATAAAAACTTACTCGAATCATATCGGCAATGGCCTGATACAGAATGCTAGCATGAGCTACATCCGTTAGCTTTTTGTTTTTAAAACACACCATGTAACCACATCACACAAAACTTTCCAAATAAACTCTTCAACTTTCCCGTGGTTTCTCTGCCGAACCTGTCGGTGATTTGTGTGAGTTCGGTTCACTCTGGCAATCCAAGGAAAAGAGCTGTGAAAAGCGGAAAACCATAGACATAATATAAGAGTAGACCCCGCATTGACTGTCACGGCGCAGGAATTACGGCCGCCATCTTGGGGCGGTCGACCTGCTACCCTAACCTGCTGATTCAAGCTGAACACACTAATGATATCTCAGCACTGAGCGGCGTATTTTTGTTTAAATCGACGGACTATTGACGTCAGGGCTCGAGGGATAACTTTTCACAAGTAGGATTAAAAGATATTGTTTATATTAGAATGTGAATTTTCTAATATTAGACAGAGAGATAAAGGTCTACACGTCCAAAATTGCATCTACTCCGTAAAGGCATCAGAGCTTTAGACATTGGTGAATAAGATATTCACTAATGAATATATATATATATATATATATATATATATATATATAGCTTCTAATTGGTGCTGATTGGAAGTGGCGGCAGCTGGCCAGACTGACGGTAGCAAGCTTCCTCACCTGACAGCGCAAGCCCAAACTCCGCTCCAGCCCAAGCACCAGATGATCAACCCCAGCTGGAGGCAGCTCGGAGGAGCTCAGCTCGTTCTTTCTCTCTCTCTGCCACCTACTTCTCTCTTTCCCTCTCTTCTCCAACCAGTTATGATTTTTGTTAAATAAATCCCGTTTTAAGTTATCCCATGCGGGGCTTCCCTTTGATTTGTTATGATCTATCTATCTATCTATCTATCTATCTATCTATCTAGGCATTAGAGCTTTGTTAGACATTAGCGAAAAAAATAATTATAAATAAATATATATATATATATATATATATATATATATATATATATATATATATATATATATACTGTAACTGTGTTTTTGTATATAGTAATAACAAATAATTATTAAAGTGTATGAGTGGCTGTGTTTTGCAGCATACATAAATTCCGTCAGAATATTCAATTACTTTTAACCACACTAAGAATATTTAAATGCACTGAACCGTTTGTTATGATAGCTATAGCTTTAAAGTAAAAAAAAAACAACAACGTGAAAATTAGTTCAATAATCAGCGAGTATAGTTGACTAAAATTGCTTCTGCACCTGGTTAAAACATTACACTGAGCGGAGTTGTCGACCGCCCCAAGGTGGCGCCCCTAAATCTCGTCAGCGCCTATAGGCGAGAGCGGTCGATGCGGGGTCTACTCTTTATATATGTCTATGCGGAAAACGTTGGTTCTTAGCCTGCTAGCCCGCTGCCAAAAGGGGTAGCGGCAGCAGACATGCGGCTCTGCGGCTATGAGCTAGTGTGTTCGAGGGGAGGCATGGCCTGACGTCTTGCTTGCAGTCTCTTACCCAGTTGCAGTCAAGTCTCCAGCATGCAGCAGGCGATTATAGCAGATATTGCCCTTAGCTTGGGAAAGTGGGTCCTATGCCAGCTTTTCAGCTCCGTCTGGAGTCCGCTGAGGAAGCAAAACAAAGCTGGCATAGACGGATTTGTTCACTTCGGCATCTGTTTTAAGCAGAAGATAGAGACTTATCTTTGATTTGGCTGGCAGTTTTTCCGATGCCAGCAGGATCTGAGTTTCAGAGAGGCTCATTTTTACTCGGCTTGTGAGTCTTTCGGGCCCCCGTGACGCCCAATGGTGGCTGGTCAGCGTGGCTGGCTTCCCCAGCCCCCTCTCCTTCAGATGTCCCAGGAAGAAGTGGAGTGAAGACTGAATCCCATGTGGCTCGCAGGAAGGGGGGAGTGGACCCTGGGTGGCTCTAACCCCCCGACAAAGACGTTGCAATGGTGGTGATAGTGAAGCTCACAGCATTACAAAAGGCATTTTTGCCTTATCTACAAACATTAAAGTAAAAAAACATGGGGAAAAAATCCAAACGAGTTGTGAATCATGTCAGTGAAGTTATTTCAAGGTAAACATGGACAAATTGATGTTAAAGCCAGAGTTAAAATAACAAACCTATACCCATTCAGCATCTCTTTCAGAGTACCGAGTTCCTTGACTTTTATTCCTTGTTGGTAAATAGAATAATCTCAACCCATTCGTTTTCTTTCCCGAAGCGATCATGTGAACAAGTGTTACAGTTAATGACACAGCACGTTTGCACCATGTTTTTAGCATTTTATATTCAAAAGAACAGGGCCCGCTTCAGAAAGCTGGGTTAGTGGATATTTGAAGTAATTTCTGGGGTAAAGTCCTGCATACCCTGGCTTTTCCATTTTGGAAAGCTCAGAAGCCTTTAGCAAAAGTCTAATTCTGATAACAAATTACTCTGTGAAACAACCTTACTCGGTTGCAGGGTTGTTTTGGCAAACTCAGTTTTTCTTCCTTTTTAGCTTAGATCTGCACAAGTGTCAGAAGAGGCGTGCCCTTTTCTGGAGGAGCCTGTATGCTTGAGCACAAATACACCACATAAATCTCTGTCTGATCAGATGATTAAAGGTCTTATCATTTCTGGATTAATATATTTGTCATTGATTTATCTCAATATTCTCAGCCCGCATATCGCTTTTCTAACATAACGAGTGGACGCTCTCAGATCTGAACAATTTATTTCGGCTGCTTTTCATTTTTAAGCAAAGTGATAAGACAAGATAAGATAAGATAAGATAGGCTTTATTGATCTCACGTTGGAGAAATTCACTTGTCCCATCTGCTCAATAGTCAATAGTCAGAAGAAGGTGCCAAAAGTAGGAAAAGGTGTCTCAGTTATATACAGTGTATCTTCATATATACAGTGGATCAAAAAGAAAATAAAAGAAATCGGAGTAGGCAGATGATGTCATATGTACATTAACGGTTATATATATATATATATATATATATATATATATATATATATATATATATATAAATATAATCTTTTTTAATTTGTGGGTGTTTATTCCCCACCTGAGCTTAATAAAGAACAGCGTTAATATTGTGTTTGTTTGTTGTTGTTTTTTGAGGGTTTAGGACAGTTTTAACTACAAAAAAACCCAAATGATTCATAATGACTCAGACTGCTCAACTGTATTAAACTGAACTTCAGTCCTTAGCTAGCACTAGACAACAGAAGTGGCCCTTTCTTAAAAAAAAGGAAATAAAAACATTTGTTAAGCCACATCCCTTGTAGTCACTTTCAAAATAAAATAATTCCATGAGAAATGTAAAAGTACATTCATAACAAAACATCCTCTTAACAATACAGAAACAATTCTCAGAGCAAAATAAAATTGACTCACTTTCCCTCCAGTGTGTGGCCTAGACTCCCGGACACACACCTGGCAATCAACACGCACGTCTCCCCTCTAAATTAGGCAGAAACATAAAAATGGTAGCTTATTTACCAGTCAGCATATATTGGTAGGAGATAATACAGCTCACACATGTACGCCAGCATTACTCATGCTAACCCCGCTGCTCCGTGTTGCCTTCAGCGCGGCAGAGATATGCACACAACTCGTATACGGATCTACAGAAATCGCCGGGAATACAAAATCATCATTGATAAATCTTAAGTCTTCTAACTTAATCAATATCTCATATGCTGACTCTTACAACCATTTTCAGACCTTACCGAAGTTTATAAGTTATCCACCTTTGCACGCCACGGCAGTCAGTCACTTTGTGTTACTGCTACTTCCTTTTTAGCGTCTCAGCAAAACTATGCGCTCGTGCGCAAACAATGCCCCGTTGAGGGAAGGAGCGCTACTAAATTTTTCATCCTACAAGTCAACTTGCATAACCCTTCTTAAGGAGAAAACCCCTTTGCAACCCTTGTACATCACATTCACCTGGTTACATATATATATATATATATATATATATATATATATATATATATATATATATATATATATATATATATTAGGGCTGGGCAATGATTAAAATATTTAATCGTGATTAATCGCCCTGATTAATCGCGATTAATCGCATTGTATTTACAAACTCCAAGAATGAATTCAAAAGTAGTGTAAAGAGCACTTTTATTTTAATGTTCTGCTGCCATATGAACAAAAGTGTTGTAACATTTGTAGCACTTATCAGTAACACATATTTAGTGTATAGCTCAACTTAAACATGTAAAACAAAAAATAGCAATAATAATAAATCAAAGCTTATTGCCACTGACAGGGAATTCTCTTTATGGGAAAAAAAATCTACCAAAAACAGGCAATTTCTGAGGTAACAGCAGGGAGCAGCATTACCATTTTATGTTCAATACCAAAGTTTAACTTGGCAGTGGTTACAACTAACTTGTTTCTGTCATATTCGTTGCTGGAAGAACTTTAAACTGAAATGTTTGCTAACTCGATATGCTTGTGTTGCTTGCGTTTATTTGACGTTAACACGCGGTTTTTTGTTGTTGCTTTCTCGCGTGCATATAGTGAATGTCAGGGAAAAACAGACAAAAACACATGGATACTTTGAAGCGAGAAGTGACTTCACCGACGGCGTCGATGCAGACCCCCCCCGCTCCGCACAAAACTTGTTCCGGCCGCCAACTCACCGCCTCGCCTAAGCAAATTCCTGCGGGAAACACCGCCTTTCCCATGTCGGCTTTGTTTTATTCCGGGCAGCACTTTTCTTCCTCTGAATCCGAGGCTTGGCTGACAGCGAGGTTATTGGCGCATTATCGCCACCTACTGTTCTGATTCAAACCCCTACACCGCAGCAACAGACCTTCACAAAATAAAAGCATGTGAGCAACATGCGTTAACGCGCGTTAAAGAAAATATCGCCGTTAATAGTCTAATGAGTTAACGTGAAATTAACGCGTTAACTTGCCCAGCCCTAATATATATATATATATATATATATATATATATATATATATATATATATATATATATATATATATATATATATATCCCCTCCCTGGGCTGCCACCTTACCGTGGTGGAGGGTTTTGAGTGTCCCAATGATCCTAGGAGCTATGCTGTCAGGGGCTTTAAGCCCCTAGTAGGGTCACCCAAGGCAGACAGGTCCTAGGTGAGGGACCAGACAAAGCGCAGCCCAAAATGCCCCTTATGATGAGTACGATTATTGGACCTTGTGTTCCCTCGCCCGGACGCGGGTCACCGGGGCCCCACTCTGGAGCCAGGCCTGGAGGTGGAGCACGTTGGCGAGCCTCTGGTGGCCGGGCTTTTGCCCATGGAGCCCATGTCGGTTAGGGAGCCCATGTTGCCCATGTCGCCTCTTCGGGCTCAGCCCGAAGAGGCGACATGGGTCCCCCTTCCGATGGGCTCACCACCTGTCGGAGGGGCCAAAGGGGTCGGGTGCATTGTGCAACGGGTAGCAGTAGAGGGCGGGGACCTTGGCGTTCCGATCCTCGGCTGCAGAAGCTGGCTCTTGGGACGTGGAATGTCACCTCTCTGGTGGGGAAGGAGCCTGAGCTTGTGCGCGAGGTTGAGAGGTTCCGACTAGAGATAGTCGGACTCACCTCGACGCACCGCTCTGGCTCCGGAACCAGTCTCCTTGAGAGGGGCTGGACATTCTTCCACTCTGGAGTTGCCCATGGTGAGAGGCGAGAGCTGGGGTTGGCATACTTGTTGCCCCCCATCTCGGTGCCTGCACGTTGGGGTTTTCCCCGGTGAACGAGAGGGTGGCCTCCTTCCGCATTCGTGTGGGGGGACGGGTTCTAACTGTTGTTTGCGCTTATGCGCCAAACAGCAGTTCAGATTACCCACCCTTTTTGGAGTCCTTGGAAGGGGTACTGGAGAGTGCCCCTCCTGGGGACTCCCTCGTTTTGCTGGGGGACTTCAACACTCACGTGGGCAATGACAGTGGGACCTGGAGAGGCGTGGTTGGGTGGAATGGCCCACCTGATCTGAACTCGAGTGGTGTTTTGTTGTTGGACTTCTGTGCTCGTCATGGATTGTCCATCACAAACACCATGTTCAAGCATAAGGGTGTCCATATGTGCTCTTGGCACCAGGACACCGTAGGTCGCAGTTCAATGATCGACTTTGTTGTCGTTTCATCTGATCTGCGGCCGTATGTCTTGGACACTCGGGTGAAGAGAGGGGCGGAGCTCTCCACCGACCACTACCTGGATGTGAGTTGGCTCCGATGGCGGGGGAGGAAGCTGGTCCGACCGGGCAGGCCCAAACGCACTGTGAGGGTTTGCTGGGAACGTCTGGCAGAGTCCCCTGTGAGGCGGAGCTTTAACTCCCACCTCCGGGAGAACTTTAAACACGTCCCGAGGGAGGCGGGGGACATTGAGTGTGAATGGACCATGTTCCACGCCTCTATTGTTGAGCCGGCTAGTCGGAGCTGTGGCCGCAAGGTTGTCGATGCATGTCGCGGCGGCAACCCTCGAACCCGCTGGTGGACACCAGCGGTGAGGGAAGCCGTCAAGCTGAAGAAGGAGTCCTACCGGGCTTTTTTGGCCTGTGAGACGCAGCTGATGTGTACCAGCAGTCGAAGCGGCAGGCGGCTCGGCTGGTCGCCGAGGCAAAAACTCGGACGTGGGAAGAGTTCGGAGAGGCCATGGAAAAAGACTTCCGTACGGCTTCGAAGCGATTCTGGTCCACTATCCAGCGTCTCAGGAGGGGGAAGCAGTGCAGTACCAACACTGTTTACAGTGGGGGTGGTGTGCTGCTGACCTCGACTCTGGACGTCGTGCGTCGGTGGGCGGAATACTTCGAAGACCTCCTTAATCCCACCAACACGTCTTCCATTGAGGAAGCAGAGCCTAAGGACTCTGGGTTGGGTTCTCCCATCTCTGGTGCTGAGGTTGCCGAGGTTGTTAAAAAGCTCCTCGGTGGCAAGGCCCCGGGGGTGGATGATATTCGCCCTGAGTACCTTAAGGCTCTGGATGCTGTGGGTCTGTGTTGGTTAACGCGGCTCTGCAACATTGCGTGGACATCGGGGGCAGTTCCCCTGGATTGGCAGACTGGGGTGGTGGTCCCCCTATTTAAAAAGGGGGACCGGAGGGTGTGTTCCAACTACAGAGGAATCACACTCTTAAGCCTCGATGGTAAGGTCTATTCAGGGGTTCTGGAAAGGAGGGTCCGTCGGATAGTCGAATCTCGGATTCAGGAAGAGCAGTGTGGTTTTCGTCCTGGCCGTGGAACACTGGACCAGCTCTATACCCTCAGCAGGATTCTGGAGGGGGCATGGGAGTTTGCCCAACCAGTCTACATGTGCTTTGTGGATCTGGAGAAGGCATTCGACCGTGTCCCCCGAGGGATCCTGTGGGGGGTACTCCGGGAGTATGAAGTACCGGGCCCTTTAATAAGGGCTGTCAGGTCTCTGTATGACCGGTATCAGAGTCTGGTCCGCATTGCCGGCAGTAAGTCGGACTCGTTTCCGGTGAGAGTTGGACTCCGCCAAGGTTGCCCTTTGTCACCGATTCTGTTCATAACTTTTATGGACAGAATTTCTAGGCGCAGCCAAGGTGTTGAGGGGATCCGTTTTGGTGGCCTTAGGATTGCGTCTCTTAGTTTCGCGGATGACGTGGTCCTATTGGCTTCATCAGGGCGTGATCTACAGCTCTCACTGGAGCGGTTCGCAGCCGAGTGCGAAGCGGCCGGGATGAAAATCAGTGCCTCCAAATCCGAGACCATGGTCTTGAACCGGAAAAGGGTAGAGTGCCTTCTCCGGGTTGGGGAGGATGTCCTGCCCCTAGTGGAGGAGTTCATGTATCTTGGGGTCTTGTTCACGAATGAGGGGAAGATGGAGCGGGAGATCGACAGGCGGATTGGTGCAGCGTCTGCTGTGAAGCAGGCGCTGTACCGATCCGTTGTGGTGAAGAGAGAGCTGAGCCAAAAGGCGAAGCTCTCGATTTACCGGTCGATCTACGTTCCTACCCTCATCTATAGTCACGAGCTTAGGGTCGTGACCGAAAGAACGAGATCCCGGATACAAGCGGCTGAAATGAGTTTTCTCCGTAGTGTGTCTGGGCTCTCCCTTAGAGATAGGGTGAGGAGCCCAGTCATCCGGTGAGGACTCAGAGTAGAGCCGCTGCTCCTCCACGTCGAGAGGAGCCAGTTGAGGTGGCTCGGGCATCTGGTCAGGATGCCTCCTGGACGCCTCCCTGGAGAGGTGTTCCGGGCACGTCCCACCGGGAGGAGGCCCAGGGGAAGACCCAGGACACGCTGGAGGGACTATGTCTCCCGGCTGGCCAGGAGCTGGCCCAAGTGGCTGGGGAGAGGAACGTCTGGGCCTCCCTACTGAAGCTGCTACTCCCGCGACCCGACCCCGGATAAGCGGAAGAAGACGGACGGACGGACGTATATATATATATATATATATATATATATATATATATATATATATATATATATATATATATGTGTATATATGTATATATATATATATATATATACAAACATATGTATTGACATATATTCACTTGGTGATAGCAGCAGAACTCACTTCTTTCAAGATTATTGCACGGGTTATAGCACTGTATTAAATAGATTATTTCACATTAGTCATTGCACATTAGTTATTACTATTGTGGTTACAGTTATAGTGCAACATTGTATTATCTGATAGCAGCAGGGATGAATGACCTGCGGTAACGCTCCTTTTTACAGACAGGATGTCTAAGCCTGTCACTAAAGGAGCTGGTCAGCTCCTCTACAGTTTGGCGCAGGGGGTGGAAGGTGTTGTCCATGATGGATGTGAGCTTGGACAACACCCTCCTCTCAGCCACTTCCTCCACAGAGTCCAGAGTGCAGCCCAGGACAGAAGTGGCCTTCCTCACCAGCTTATTCAGCCTCTTTCTATCCCGCTCTGCACTGCCAGTGGCCCAGCAGACGACAGCGTAGAGGAGTGCTGAGGCCACCACAGAGTCATAGAAGGTCTTAAGCAGAGGTCTGCTCACTCCAAAGGACCTCAGCCTCCTCAGGAGGTGGAGGCGGCTCTGGCCCTTCTTATACAGTGCGTCTGTGTTATCAGTCCAGTCCAGTTTATTGCTGACGTGAACACCCAGGTATTTGAAACTCTCCACAGTTTCTATGTCCTGCCCCTGGATGTTCACAGGTGAGTGAGGTGGGGGTCTTCTCCTGAAGTCCATCACCATCTCCTTGGTCTTACTGGTGTTTAAGCAAAGATGGTTCTTCTCACACCAGTCCACAAAGTCCATGATGACCGACCGGTACTCCAGCTCGTTCCCCTTAGACACACAGCCCACAATGGCCGAGTCATCAGAGAACTTCTGAAGGTGGCAGCTGTCCGTGTTGTAGGTAAAGTCCGAGGTGTAGAGGGTGAAAAGAAACGGAGACAGGACGGTGCCCTGGGGGGCCCCGGTGCTGCAGAGTGCCACCTCTGACTGACAGCCGTGTAGCCGCACGTGCTAAGGGCGGTCAGTGAGGTAGTTGATGGTCAGTGAGGTAGTCCATGGTCAGTGAGGTAGTTGATGGTCCAGTCAGCCAGATGTTTGTCAACCCCAGCATCCTCCAGCTTCTCCCTCAGCAGCACCAGTCTGATGGTGTTGAAAGCGCTGGAGAAGCCAAAGAACATGACTCTCACAGCGCTCCCGGTGGAGCAAATATGCTCAGTTGGCTGAAACCAGGGAATCGGAGGCAACAGGTGAGTGAATTGCAAATCAATGACAAATGTCTCTCCAACTCTTTCCTCGCTTCACGTCGTGTACGTCAGTAGAGGGACAATTGAATTCGGGCCAAAAGTTTTTACAAGCTTAAATTGAGCGACCAGTCTCTCTTTCGATCGCGCAGCGCCTCCAACCAGCGCTGCTCCTGTTGGGGTGACTCTCTGAACCTCTACCAGCACTGACGCACATGATTCGCCCACCCCGCTGCAGCCTCCGCGATTTATTGACTCTTCACGCACAGAGCTGCAATAGGTTTCATTGAGAGTCAGACAGGCGCAGTTCATTTTACAGATGCGGTTTTAGCGCATATTCAGACAGGGACAAACCGACGGTGGGGCTGAGGGGAGCTGAGGTGTGTTGCCCTGGGCGTGTTTACCTGCTGAATGTAGCCGCTGTAAACGTTTTTTTTCTCTGGTTAATAAAATATTTATGGAGCGCTCTGTTATTGTTACTCTGGTCTGCAGTTCTCTCTCTCTCGCGCGCGCGCGCGCGCACGTCATCGGATACAAATCAAAGTTCTTCGTGTTTGTAAATTGTGACTCAGATTAAGAAGCTGGTGCACAAAAAAGTGAGAACACACACAGGTAGATCATCAGTTTAATCCTTTGCTTCAGAGACGTTTCAGGTTGTGGAGGTGTGGCCGATCTGGGCGTCTCTTTCTTTCTCTCGCTCCAGGCTGAGCTACTGATGCACCTGCAAAATCCTCAGGATTCTCAATCAATCAATCAATCAACTTTATTGTCAATTACTTCATATGCTCCAGACATACAAAGAGATCGAAATTACGTTTCTCACTGAAGACAAGACATATTTACCAGACTAAGTACACAGACAACATAACATTCAGATAAAAGTAAATAAGAGGGTACATGCAGTGAAGAAATAAATAAAAGCAGCAAAATTTGGTTTTAAAATTGTACATGGACAGTCAATAAAATATTAAATTTTAAAAGTTTTGGTTTTAAAAATTTTGGTTTTAAAATTGTACATGGACAGTCAATAAAATATTAATGCAAAAATTAAATATTAGTGCAAAACTTCTGTTTTTTAGTATTAATAGGAGTCATTATGTTCTGTTGTGGATGTTGCAACTTTATTGCAGTTTAATTCAAATTATGTTCTAATTTTATTCCCACAACTTTTAAGATGTTGAATTGATGTAACTGCAACAGAATTTGTTCTTTTTTTTCTTTTGGGGGGGCACCAAGCCGGTTGGGACACTGAAGGGGGTGCGCGGCTGAAAAAGTTTGGGAACCCCTGCTATAGATTGTTGACTGAGGTGCAATCTTTCTAGCTGCCATTCTCTTTCCTGTTAGGCCATTTTTGTGCAGTGCAATGATGACTGCGCGTGTTTCTTTAGAGATAACCATGGTTCACAGAAGAGAAACAATGATGCTAGGCACCAGCCTCTTTTTAAAGTGTCCAGTGGTGTCATTATTACCATGGACCGCGGAACGCATTTCAAATTGGTTGGGCCCATCAGGCAATACTCACAATACCACTACCCATCACATATGCTCACGCCCGCATACACATAAAACACCAGCATCCCCTTGATCACACAACTGATTTGCGTCACATGACACAAGACAAGCCAATCCATTTTTAGACACCAGAATTTATTGCTTTCTCATAGGCTGTGGTCCCTGAGCATGATAAATGTGTCTGCCATGTTATAATTCATTTTTATTTAACTTTTTTTCTGACGTTCCAGCACACACGCTCCGGATTTATTTCCACTTACAATCATTATATTACAGCTAACACAATATTTACAGAATAAAAATACTTTAAAAAGAAAAGTCAAACTCACCCCTGCTCTAAATATTCCCGAAAAAGTGTCTCCGTCTGTCATTATGCTGGATGAAGTCCCTGGCTATCCTCAAAGCATCCACTATGGTCAAAAGATCCCTGTGTGTGTGGGCGCACATCAAGCTATTTAGTCTTTTCTGGGTCATTGTTGATCTCAGATAGGTCTTGATACGACGGAGGGACGAGAAACACCTCTCAGCACTTGCAGTGGACACAGGGATGGTGTAGAATAACTTTACCAGCTTATGCACCTCTGGCAGAAGATTTTTACCACAGGACTGGCATTCATTGCCGATGCTACTGAGGCTATTGTTGGGCCTCCCTCAATCCCAGAAGTCTGAATCACGTCTGGCAACATGTCTAGCTGTGCACGGAGAGTGTCAATGTCAAAATCGCTCTTGTAGAGAACCACTATGGATAGTCCGTGGGCCAGAATCTGTAGGACGCTTCCTTAAGAAGTTTCGTATGAACTGTCAGGGGGCAACTTTCTTCCACCGGGAAAAGTTGCTACACATAGCAGTGAACTCAAAACACCAATGTTCCCACGTTTTCACTTGCACATTAAGAAGTTATAGCCGATAAAAAATCTAAACTGTGGCGCTCCGGTCGAAGAGGTCACGTGATTGGATTTTTGCTGCTCAGCCAATCAGATCGCTGTATTGTCAGCTGTGCGCGTTCACCAGTTCATCATGGCTGCGCTCGTAAGATGTTTATATGCATTTGTTTCCAGACGAAGAAAGCCCAATAATAGCATTTTCTGGTGCCAGCTGGCAGAGATCTTGATGGCAAGAAAAAAGAAATAGCCCAGACCATCCATCCATCCATCCATCCATCCATCCATCCGTTCAAAACGCCGCTCCAATTCACCATCAAGTAGATCCAGAACTTAAAAGTATTGTCTCTTATAATGATCCGCTGGGTTCTGGAATATGGGCGCAGGCTAAGCTAACAAAGCAAACGAAGTAGCGGTCATAAGCAGCACAGAGGTGGCTAGCAATTGTGTGGGAAAACTTTTGTTTAGATCACATGACACAATCAGCCAATACATTTTTAGATGGGATGATTTATCGCTTTCTCATTGGAGAATGATGCTGCTGCCATAGACTACTGTGCATTTGAAAAAATAGCTATTGAATAATTAAATTTTATTTATATATATATATATATATAATTTTACATGTTTGATTCTTACTTAATCATGACAGATTGATCTCCAGCCCTGTCCTCATCACCACCCACACCTGTGTTAATGGAGCAATCACTGAAACCATGTTAGCTGGTCCTTTTAAGAGAGGGCTGCAATGACATTGAAACATGTTTTGGGGGATAAAGTTCATTTTCTAGGCAAATATTGACTTTGCAATTAATTGCTGTTACGCTGATCACTCTTTATAACATTCTGGAGTATATGCAAATTGCCGTTATAAAAACTGAAGCAGTAGACTTTGCAAATATTAACATTTGAATCATTCTCAATACTTTTGGCCATGACTGTGCAGGAGAAAAGCATTTTTTTTTTTTTATTGTGTAGAAAAATGTTCAACCATGTTTTTAGTGCAAAGATAATGGTGCAAAAAGGCATTAATTTAAGAAAATTCAATGTTGTCAGTGCAAAACAATAATGGTGTAAAAATGCAGTAAACATTCAACGTTAGCAGTGCAAAATAATGATGCAAAATGGCTATAAGGTTCAGTTCTGTGCATGTGTGATGCAGAGTCCAGTTTAGAGTTCAACAGTCTGATGGCAACGGGGAAAAAGCTGTAGCAGATGCTTCAAAGCCTCTTCCCAGAGGGCTGCAGGGAGAACAGTCCATGGTGGGGGTGTGAGGGGTCACTGATGATGTTACAGGCTTGGAACACGCAGCCCTGAGATATGTCCTTAATGGAGGGAAGAGGAGCCCTGATGATCCTCTCTGCTGTCCTCACCACTATTCTCACGTTCTTCCAGTCGGAGACACTGCAGCCTCCACACCACACAGAAAGCCAGCTGGTCAAAATGCTTTCAATGGTGCTTCTGTAAAAGGTCGTTAGGATGGGCGGGGGCAGGTGGGCTCTCCTCATCCTCTGCAGGAAGTACAAGTGCTTCTGTGCCCTCTTCACCAGTGATGTGGTGTTCACAGACCAGCTGAGGTTGTCCGTGATGTGCACCCCCAGGAACTTGGTGCTGCTGACCACCTCCACAGCTGAGCTGTTGATGAGCAGTGGAGCGTGGTGAGGCCAGTTCTTCCTGAAGTCGACGGTCATCTCCTTCGTCTTCTCCACATTCAGGATAAGGCTGTTGTCTCTGCACCAGCCCACCAGCTGCTCCACCTCCTCCCTGTAGTCCAGGTCGTTGTCGTCTCACTTTGTCACCTCATAAAATGGAATCTGGTCAAATAAAATAGCTGATCTCCATTGTAGGACTCCAACATATGATAAAGCCTTTGGTCATAAGATTTACCCTGTGTTTAATCAAAATGCATTATTGTGCACAGTATACTGTCAATAAAATAATAAAACAACAAATTACTGAATTGTATCTTTTTGCCTCATAACTTCTTAAAAGGCTTCTAGAGCATTTCCTCTTCTGCACCACTATTAATGATAGACATTCAGAGAATAAATATAGCACTGAAGAAATGCACATATTTAAAGAAACTTTACCTGAATTTATTTTTGTCTGGTTAAGAAAAATGCTTTGTACGCAAGTTAATAAGCAGCGAACAATAAGCAGCGACAATCTGTGATGGACAACTCGTAACAACTTTCTCTGCCAGAACAGCATGGCATGCATGTAAGTGTTGACCATTTACATATACAAATATAATTTACCCTGAGACATAACCATTTATATGAAAGGAAAAAAAGGAAAAGTCTCTCGATGAAACCTTGGTAAGTTATATTAACCAATTATGCTGGTGAAGATTCTCAGTCATCCAGGTCATGGTAATTCCAAAAAAGTAAAAAGAACAAAACAACAGGACTTTTTTCCCGAAGCTTGAAGACGCTTCAGGAACTGCCCAACAAAGGCCTTGTAATAGCTTAGATAACATGCAAATTGAACCGAAACTGGTCCACGGCGCTGAAATGGGGAGTCGTTAGAGTCGTTATTGGCCTGTCTTACAGAAGCGATGTTTTGATCACCCGTATGGGGGAGGGGGGGGGGCGGAATTGAGGTGATGATTGGCCGCAATCAACCCTATAGCTGTATTGTAAGTTTTTGAGAGTTGGAACCTAAGTCGCAGCATAGGGTGACAGGCGTGTGTGTGTGTGTGTGTGTGTGTGTGTGTGTGTGTGTGTGTGTGTGTGTGTGTGTGTGCGCGTGCGTTGTTAGTGTGATTGTTAGGTTTGAGAAACAGATAGCATTTCCTGTGGCATGACACCATATACCCCGCAGGAGCAAACGGTGGAATGAATCACTCGGGGCAGTGTGTGTTCAGATTCACAAGCGCGAGCTCTTTGGAAGAACAGGTGCAAAGAGCATGTCTAGAAGGGAGCAACAACACAATACATACATACAGAAATCAAGACAAACAAATCTAATTCATACAAAAAATATGAACTCCAATTCAGTCCCATTCAACTAAAATCACTCCAACTTATTTCAATACGATGTCATTTTAGATGTTCTTTTCATGAGGTACAGCTTGCTAGTACTGGGTTGATCCCCCTTTTGCATTGAAACTGCTTAAGTCATTGTGGTTTTGATTCAGCAAGAGGTCTGAAACATTCCTGTGAGATTTTGGCCCATATTGACATGGTAGCATCATACAGTCAATTCTGATTTGTTGGCTGAAAATCCCACCACATGTCAAAGGGGATCTTTTGCAGTAGTCCACAACCCTGATCCTCAGAGCCAGAGTAATGAATGATTGGCAACTGTTCTATATTAAGATCTGGTGGCTGTGGAAGCTACACAGGACAATAGGGAACAAAGTATAATGAAGAAACCAGTTTAGTGTGATCTAAGTCTTGGGACATGGATCATTATTAATCAGTTGGAATCAGCCATTAGACCATGTGGCCATGTCATTGGCTGATGCGGTCTTTTTGGTAGCAAAGAACTATTCAAATGTACCTAATTAAGTGGCTGGTGAGAGTATTGAAATTCTGATCCAACTAAATTCAGATCATTTGATTCTAATTAATGTAGTACTGCCAAAATCAGTGGATCATGCTGCATTTTGCAAATGAGCAATTCCAGCATCTCCTCCTGTGCTTCGTGTATATCCTCTGTGTCATGCCTCCCCCCTTTAATATTAATTAAGGGTGGAGACTCTCTTAATCATAGCACACTTAACACCAATGGCCTGCAGGAGGCTTCAACACCCACCAAGTCCTGCTACAAAGGAAGCAAGATGGAGAAGAAGATTGAATCAGTACTTGCACAAAAGCATTAGTGCATAAGTGTGCCTTAAGGGTGAGTGACAAGGTAAGAAAGTGTGACTTAGCATTTAGCTATGTGTCAGAGTCCCCTAATGGGGGCTGGGAGTTACTGGTGGGTGGGGTGTTAGGGTGAGGGGCTTAAGGGTTAAAGGTCACCTGTGGCTTCACAAAGGAGACTGATTCCTACACAAAACGTCTTGTGGTTGGGAGTGGGGGCTGGGAGGAGATCGATTATTACTGTGGACACTGGCCTGGCCTCCAACAATGACGGATCAGCATCTGTACATCCTGACACACTGACACTTATCCCTCCGTGGAAGGGGGGCCACTATCGAAGGCACCAGAAGGAGAGGGGAGATTGGTAGACATCTGTAGATATGAAACCGCATGTCACTGTTGCAAACAGCGCCGGCTGTCAAGCATCAGCAGATCACCCGACTCCGGCTGTCGTCCGTCTGCATATCATTATAGCTGTTCATTGGTGAGCGAGCCTGTCAGAGGTGGAGAGTGACAGAGAAGCACAAAACAGGTGCAAAGAAACTTCTATTTGTCTGAGGCAGCATTTTAAAATAGTGCTTCATACCTTTCAGGAAAAGGTATCACAGGTTATGTCAACAATAGAAATCATCAAACAACTATCACAGTGTCTAGTTATTTCTAAGGACATAAAATCTCAATTTTCAAGCCTGAAAGCAATGAAACATTTTATTTTCCAATTTCATAAAGCAATTCATTTTGGAAATTATGACACAATGACTGAAATTCAGTGTGTGGTTACAAGGGAGTAATGCGTAAGAGAAACTCCTTGATTATTACTTCTGGCATTAGGACTGGCTAAAAAGTGAAAATCTAATTGAGGCCGCAATAGAGTGGAATTAGTCTGAGACGCTGAGGGCCGTCCTTCACTGCTGACCTGGTTTATTGTTAACATGGAGAAATTAGCCTGCAACAGATGTCACCTAAAAAGGCTTTGCATCAGATGAGGATCCCTCATCTGTCCTGTTAGTCTGGTTGAAAAATCAGTTGACATGATATTTTTATAAAGGCAGAAACCTAAAAGAGCAAAAGAAACAAAAATGTTAACTGAAGTTAAAATATCTCAAGGTTTTGTTTCTTCTTTTACCTTTACGTTGCTCAGAGGCAACGATTTATTAAGTATTCACAGGACATTTAAACTCCAGAATTACTCAAAGCTGCTTAAGTGTTATATATAGACAGGGTTAGTAAAATATTATTTATTAGGAGCAAAAAAATGACAAATACCTTACATTTTATTTTAATTAAACATGTCTTTAACATGTCTCATCTAGCAGTGTAGCATTAAGAATTGCTGTCTTATGCCAAAGAGAGCCCAACAGATTTTACTTTCACAAGTGGGCCATCACTTCTTTCGCCATAGTGCTCCGCTTGATTTATATATGCAAAAACCTTTATTAGATTTTATTCTGGGACTATGTCACATTCAATGGACACAAACATCTAGGAGGTAGAAAAAAAAGGAAGAGGAAAAGATTAGATAAAAAACTAAAAGGGAGAAAAAGTGATAAAAATAGAGAAGAGGAAAATGAGAGATCTACTTCTATACATGCAAAGAGAAAACCAACCGATTTAAACCGATTAAAGTATTGCTGGTGCAAACAATCAACTCTTGATAACATCACTGAAGAATACACAGTATTATTTAATAGGAGATGTATAAAGTGACAGCTAATGCTAATGCTAAAGATTTTCTGTATAGAAATGAGTCAGTAAGTATTAGGTTTGCAAGACTGCAAACACCAACAGACCTTTCCATTCCAATGACATATTTTAGACAATTGCACTGCTAGCTAGCTACGTATGCCACACATTTTGTTGAAATCAGAATGGTGATGCCCTCTGCACCTCAAAGTTACATATGGGTCAAAAAGTATGAGTACAATTGTCAGAGCCAAAATGAGGTCAAGGAGACTGAACACTAGCCTCGTGAGACCATCCTGATCTCGCAAGCTTTCAAGGTTTCACTCGCAGATCAGTCTGGCTACTCTCCGCTAAAGAAAATTTGGAGCCGTTCACCAAACGAACGTCCAATCAGCGTTGGCTTTGAGGCGGGTTGAGGTGTGACGCAACGGGAAGCGCGACAGTTCAGTCTAAAGAACATGGCGGCTTCAGCCGATGAAACTAGCGTTAGCGTGGCTATCGAGGAAGTTTTATCGGAATTACAGAGTATTTCTTTGCTGAGCTAACGAGCCTTTACCTGCAGCAGCAAAAGTAGCTTGGCTTGTAGTTGTGTTTTCGAAGCATGTTGACGAGTACTTCATATGCTTCGTTGATCTGATTGGTTTATTTGGCCCGTCTATCACCAACATAGGCCAATCAGCTAACCAGTATTTTCGCCCCTTCCCAAAATTACTTCAACGGAAGGTTTCCAGATGGATATGCGAAGCAAATCTATCTGGCGGCGTCAGGTTAGCTAAACACAGATTGCTTTTAAATTTCTGGGGTAGGTGGTGATTGGCTACTGTTCTTGTTCTTAGACATAGCTCTCAACTCTCACGCATTGACCGTGTGACACACGCATTTCACTAACTTCACACGCTCACACGCAACACAAGACATTTCACACGCAAACATGGAATTTCTCACGCATAAAAATCACAAAGCCCATCTGGGCTGCAGACGACAAAACTCCGCCTTCTGCTGAGCTGTTTCGGCTTCTTTCACAACTTGTGGCCATCAGTAATTCCTGCTGCATTTCGTGTTAACAGAGCAGCAGGAAGAGTGATCAGAGTTATGAATAATTTTAGTCTTAACAGTGGTGAAAGTAAGCCGGTAAGGTCCTGTACCGCGTACACAGGAGGGGAGGGGGCGGAGGGAGAGCTGCTGCAAGATGACCGGTCCATTCAGAACCAGTCATGGCTGCACGCTGATCATAAAAACAGTTCTGCTAACCAGATGCAGTTTAAAACGCCACTTGGTCAGTTATAAGTTTCGTTTTTATTAATTCTGCATTTTTTAACTACATGCACCGTATTTCTGTGCCTCCGCGCTTGCTCCTCTCCCTCCCCTCCTTTCCCTCGGAGCAGGTTCTTTCTGGGCGTCAGTGCGCCCAGAGCGCACTGACGAGAGCAATAGAGATTTGTCTGGTCAGCGCGGTGACTGACTGAGAAACCTGTCACTGTGAAAGGTGATGAGAATGTTATAAACTGTAACAGTCTAGAAATGCATTGAGCTGAAAGGAGGGACACATCAGCAGCAGGATCGTGCGTAAAGACGCAGCGGGAACCTCTGTGTGCTTCAGTGTTGCTGCTGAGGGGATCATAAAGGCTTGATGAAACTCAGCCTGATTCACCAATCAGGTTATAGATTCACAATGATAAACAACCCATAGATGAATGTGTAACAGTGTAATAATTCGGTCAATAATTAAAATCTACTTAATTTTATTCAGTATTATTTAAACAATTGTGTATTATTTATGTTTTAATCCATTAACTGAACAATAAAGTATTAATATGTCTCTTTCTCTTTTTAACACAAGTAATACATGTCTACTTCAATGTCTGGTGGGATAAAAATGAGATGGAGTTGACTCCACCCGCTCTTCCAGGGTCCGGTTAGCCCCGCCCCCAAACAAGCCCCGCCCAAACAAGCCCCGCCCCCAAATTAGCATAATCTCACTCCTAACTTTTGATAAAAGTTGAGAGGTCTGTTCTTAGACAATATTTGCCCTGACTTCCATTTACCTAATGAATTCACCTTAAAACTGAAGATTTTGATATAATTGCTCCTGGCTTACACATTTATCCCTGAAATATGTGTTTTCTGTATAGTGTTAGAACTCCAATTATTGGTTTTGTACTCAGCTGCCTTGCTTTCTTGCCTAGACACTGTTTTACAAATTTGTCAAATTTGAACAAGGAAATTAATATTGCTATTGTGATCTGCAAGCCTGAACACAACTGCAAAAGCTGTTAAAATGATATCTGCCCAACTATTAATTGGCAAAATATACTTTCTCACTAAAGATTTCAACATGTAGCTGCTTTACACATTTTGAAAACACTTGGAACAAAACCACCTTATGTAAACTATTGACTTACATCAAAAGTATCTTTGTAATCATTAAAATGTATTGTTAATCACCAAAATAGAGATGGGAAAATCTTCCTGATCAAGTAATCAAAGTGATGCTTTATACATTGTTATCATTTCTAACTGAAATAAAAACCTTCTTTCTTCACATGCCTGTTTATAGTGAGTAGGGTGACATCAAGAGGTGCATCCAGAAGGCATTATCCAGTTGGGAGGTATTCTTTGGAGGATAAAGCAGGAAGGCATGATGTGTGAGAGGTATCACATTGTTATTGGTGTTCAACTCTTGCAGAACTGTGATGTATATGCCCCTCATGCTGAGCAACTAAACGATATGACCACAGAGCCTCAGGTATTTTCGAATTCCCCAGTCCCCATCCATCGACTATTTTGTTGTTGAAGCTCCAGTCTCTATAACTTTGTTTAAGATAAGATAAGATAAGATATGATAAGATACGATAAGATAAGATAAGATAAGATAGGCTTTATTGATCTCACAGTGGAGAAATTCACTTGTCACACATCGGCTCAGTAATCCAGAGAAAGTGCCAAAAGGAGGAAAAGGTGCATAAGGTATATATATACAGTGTGTCCACATATATACAATGGATCAAAAAGTAAAAATAAAAATACAAAAAGTAAATAAAGCAGAGATTTAGGACGACTTATGTACATTTAAGGTGACTTATATACATATGGGTTAACGTTGTACATTACAGTGGGACCAGGTAAAGAGAAACAGTGAGGTACATGTGTCTGTACTTGTCCTGTTAGATCTCAGTGCTGCATTTGATACAGTTGATCACAATATTCTCCTACAAAGACTTGAGCATACTGTAGGGATTAAGGGAAAAGCATTAGGCTGGTTTAAATCTTATCTGTCAGACAGATTCCAGTTTGTTCATGTTAATAATAAATCTTCCTCAAACTCTAGGGTCACCTGTGGAGTACCACAGGGTTCAGTCCTTGGACCAATTCTCTTTACTATATATATGCTTCCGATTGGCAAAATTATCAGACAGCATGGGATTAATTTCCACTGTTATGCTGATGATACTCAGCTATATTTATCTATAAATCCTGATGAATCCAATCAATTACTTCGACTACAGTCATGTCTTGATGACATCAAAAGCTGGATGACTTTAAATTTCCTGCATTTAAATTCTGACAAGACAGAAGTTGTAATCTTTGGGCCAGAGTCTTCAAAAAATAAACTTCTTAATCAATCACTTAATCTGGATGGCATTAACCTTGGCCTCTGGTAATAAAGTTAAAAATCTTCGGTGTTGTTTTCGACCAAGACATGTCATTTAAATCCCATATTAAACAGGTTTCCAGAGTTTCCTTTTTTCACCTCAGGAATATCGCCAAAATTAGAAACATTCTGTCCAGGAGTGATGCTGAAAAACTAGTCCATGCATTTGTTACTTCAAGGCTGGACTATTGTAATTCTTTACTATCAGGAAGTCCACAAAATGCAGTTTCAAAGTCTTCAGCTGATCCAAAATGCTGCAGCAAGAGTTCTGATGAAAATCAACAAGAGGGATCATATTTCTCCATGTTTAGCTTCCCTTCATTGGCTTCCTGTTAAATCAAGAATAGAATTTAAAATTCTTCTTCTAACGTATAAAGCCCTTAATAATCAAACTCCATCATATATCAGAGCTCTGATTACCCCGTATGTTCCTAACAGAGCACTTCGCTCTCAGACTGCAGGTCTGCTGGTGGTTCCTAGAGTCTCTAAAAGTAGAATGGGAGGCAGATCCTTTAGCTATCAGGCTCCTCTCCTGTGGAACCAACTCCCAGTTTTGGTCCGAGAGGCAGACACCCCGTCTACTTTTAAGACTAATCTTAAAACTTCCCTTTGTGACAAAGCTTCTAGTCAGAGTGGCTCATGTTACCCTGAGCTAATCATTCATTACTCTGGCTCTGAGGATCAGGGTTGTGGACTACTGCAAAAGATCCCCTTTGACATGTGGTGGGATTTTCAGCCAACAAATCAGAATTGACTGTATGATGCTACCATGTCAATATGGGCCAAAATCTCATAGGAATGTTTCAGACCTCTTGCTGAATCAAAACCACAATGACTTAAGCAGTTTCAATGCAAAAGGGGGATCAACCCAGTACTAGCAAGCTGTACCTCATGAAAAGAACATCTAAAATGAGGCCTAAGGTTGGTTTAAGTCCAGCTGATTAACCCATTTGATCAGCACTAATACTTTTTCAGCCATGTTTTGACATCATCAGACATTTGCATTTAGACAGCCTGTGCTCTGCTCTCAATTGAGGGTGTGGGGACAACTGAGCTATAAAGGTCCATTTTAGTGATCCAGTTGTTTAATGATGGTGGAAAATTAAGGTCTACCTAATTTCTCGTCTACAGACTTGCAAAAATATTTGCAGAACACAATAGCCCCCTCCTGTACCCTTAAACATGTTAATAAGTGAAGTAGCAAAACATTTTCCTTTTGTATTTTTAATGGGTGGCAGAAATGTAAAAAAAAAAAAAAAATCCACAAAAACAATAAACATATCAGAATACTGTGAAGAATTCTCCACTTAAACAGAGCTGGCTTTTCCACTTTGCACCTTCAAGGGATGAGACCTTTGTCCAAAAAGCCCACTGCTCCACAAAAAAAGAACAAAAACAATCTCTGTTGCTCCCTTTAACAGAGCAAAATGGTAGGAGCAAGGAAGAGTAGATTAGAACTAAAGCAGTGAGGAATAGCCTTTAGGCAAGGCTAATGAAGTAGGTGTCGTGACTGATCACTGGGACTCTCTTTTGGAAATCAGCGCCGGGAAGGTAATTAGAAAGCTCTTTCATTACCTTCAATATAGCTGTGCAAATATGTGCTTCTGGTGCATCTAGCTCTCCTTCTCCAGTTAAACCCAGCAGAGAATCCCTCCTGGGAGAATTAGTTGTTTTTGAGCCTTAAGTTTCCATTAACAAATCCCTTGAGGATCAACTGGGAGAAAATAAGACTGGTGAGACGATGTGAGTAGTAAAAAAGAAGCCACAGTGCACCCAACCAGACCATTAGGTGTTCTCTTGAAGTTATTTTTATCAGATTCTAATTAATAGTCAATTAGGCTCACTATCAACATGCATACAGCGATACAAGTAATGTGTGCAAAAGAAACTTACATGCGTGTCTGACCTCTCACTTTTTTCTAATACAAATATCTCCCTATCATGCCCAACCCCTATGTACTGGGAATCTGAATGATGGCAGCATAGCACTAAAGCTTTGCGGCTTGTAATGGGAATTGGTCTCTAGTCGCAGCGTTGACTCTGTCCCACATTTTAGCCATGTGACTTCACACAAAATATGCCTGTGCACACACGTGCGCGCACACACAGACACACCTAGGGCTTAGTCTACTGTGCCCTGTGGCTGCCTGTACACCTCCCTTGGTAACTCAGAATGGTTCTGTCGGAAGAACACGAGCAGGGTTGATGCCAGGAGACTTGTTTACTTTTCATTTTTACACTGCGCCACAACCCCACTCTAGGGCTTTTTCATCCCTACTATACTCCTAAAACGTGTTGTGCCTGCACTTTTGCTTCTTCCCCTTCTATTTAATTCAGTGACTCAAAAATGTTGGTGGTTCTGAGAGCCGTCTCAAAACAAACATATAGTTAAAAGAGTTTCCTTAGGCCAGCTCTGCTTTGTTTTAGATAAAAATAACACAAAGGTCTACTTTCCAAAAAAAGTCAAAAACAAAGCAACTGGACTTGTTTTTCGTATTAGGCCGTTGGGCAGTAGTATAAAGCTTGTTACTCCACATTACTCCAGAATTTTTGAATTGAGAAAGCTTCCTGGAGAGGAGGCGAAACGTCTTCAAGTATGGAAAACAAGTCCAGTTGCTTTGTTTTTTACTTTCTTTGGAATGACCATGACCTGGATGACTGAGAATCTTCACCAGCACAAAAGTCCACACACCTGTGTTAAAATCCTAGTTTTTTTAAAGTGTTAAGAAATGCCACCATGACACATCACTTTGTCTGCCTTTAATGTGATATAAAACCTGTGCATTTCATGTGCACGCCCTAAACATAATGCTTCATTAAAACACATTTCAGCATTCAGAGTTAGTGAGTTCAGTGTCATCAGGTGAGTCGAGTTTTTCTTAGTTTAACTTATTTCTTATGCTCTAGCAAAAGCCACTATTGGCAGAGAGGTGACAAAAGATTATGAGGATCTCATTATATAACAGACAAGAGACAGACACAAAAATATCAACAGGGTTCAGTATAAGACATTGGACATTGAGGGAAGTTACCAATAACTGCAGATAACTATCAGGGACCTCACAAAAATCCAACATTTATCTTAAACTGATTAAGAAACGTATAAAACTGTTCAGGGACAGTGACATAAGGCTGATCCCAACACTCAAGGGGCTGCAGGAATTTCCAGGCTGAGAGATTGTGAAAATAATTATTTTTGGTCTTCATACATCTGGACCTAGGGGAGAATAATTCATATCTTTCAAATTAAAAATTCAGGCCTGGCTAATTTTCCTAAAAACCTGTAGTAGAATGTGCTATAGTCAGATTAGGGCAGATTAGGAAAACATGCAATAATATTGGAGAATGTTGTAATAATCATCTGAGTTGCAATAAATATGCAAATAATTTAAAAGTGTTTTTTTCTGCTTTGGGCTCATAAGAACCCCATTTATATTTCTACTTTTAGTTTTTAAAACAAAACCTTTGCAATGAAAAGGTCGATAGATTTTCTTCAATGGGACAAGAAAGAAAACAAACAAAAATATCACTTGTACTTTTAGTGTCATTCAGTTGTGGAAATTCAATACAATTATTCAATTAACTGCAAAAGTTATATCTGTATTTGCAAAACATTAGTTGGTTCTTTATCACTGTTAGCCAAAGTTAAGAACCATTGTGGAAGGTCCAAAGAGACATGTAACTGGAACAGGAACTGTTCCAGTTACATAAGTACGTGAGAGACAATATAAATGAGTCTTAAAGTTATTGTTGGTAATCCTGTTCAGAAACAACGTTTGTTATACTGGGTGTAATGGTCCTTCTATCCTGAGAGTAAACAATACACTATATATTGAGAAAAAGGCACAAAAAAATGAGACATGTCCTTGCCATTCGGACCAAATGGCAGGGACTGGTCAGAGTTTTGGTACTTCCCTTCCCCTTATCTATTGGTTGTACCGTATGCTAATGATTCTGACATGCTCACATAATGCCAGTGTGTGCATGTGCACTTTTAGTGTTTATGTATCCAGTTAGCGTCTGTGTTCATTGTACTCATTGTACTTTTAACATGGCTGAGAGTCGCAAAAAGCAAACTGTCTTACAAGTTTATGAGAAGAGGAATGCGTCAGAACAAGAACAAGAAATGCCAATACACAGACTTAAAGCTCTGTGTGGCCTATGTAAAAATATAAAAATAAAATATACACTTAAAATGGAGACAAATATCTAAAAATCAAAAAACTAAAATATTGCCCTTAAATACAAACAAACACACACACACAAATCTGTCTTTGGTGTCTCAGGGCATATGGGGGTCAAAAATAAAATGATAACATTTTGCAAATGTAACTCCATCAGGATGTGCACACTTACTGATTGATACAACATGGCATTTAACAAAACTGTGCTGCTTGAAACTTCTGGGCCATTTCATTATCAGTACTGCACCGCCTATTCAATGTATAGTATAAACCAAGTTTAACAGGTAATTTTTTTTACAAACCTCTGTGGTGCAACAAAGTACTTAACTGGAAATTTGTTAGGGCATTGTAACTGCTCAAGTAGCTGCTGCTACAATAAAGAAAGCAAATCAAACTACTGTATGGTTGATCTTGCATCTAGATGTGAGGCAAAGCATGATGATTTCTTCTCAAAGTTGAGATGAATTGGCTGTTTTAACACCTAATCTGCACAGCGACAGCAACTGCTCTTTTCTGTTACTGTACAAGATCGGCTCTAGGGCGACCCAACAAACAACTAATATCTCAGAACAAATGAATGTTAGGGCCAAAGATAACATTTCATCATATAGTTTCTCTACCAGCCCATAGTTGACATTGGAAGGTTTGGAAAAGCACAATATAGAACCTTTAAGTATCTTGCTGATATCCTTCATAACATCAGATTGATTGTCACAAATAGGCTTAAACAAGAGGCATCCAGACTTTAGCTCAGCTCAGGATAGTTGTCGAAACATTCTGAAAACGTTTCAACACCTATCCGGGAGTCTGTTAATTCTGGTGACTTGCACTTGAGCGATGATGTCAGATTGATGACATTTCCACCCAAAGTAGATGTCAATAGTTTATAAAAGAGCAGATAAATCCATCCGTTTTCTGACCCGCTTAATCCCTCATGGGGTCACGGGGGTGCTGGTGACCCTGGACAGGTCGCCAGTCTGTCACTGGCAGATAAGATAAAAATTTTATACTGAAGGGGAAACCGGAAAAATAGGGTGGCTGCTGAGTCCAAATGTAAAGAATAATATCAGGACATTGTGCAGCCTGTTACTAAAACTGATCCAGGGACCTTCAAGGGTTTCCATTTAAACAGCCCTGAAATTAAGAACACGTGGCTATTTAGTGAGAAAGATTCAACCCCCACATCAAAAATGAAAATAAAAGAGAAGCAGAAAGGATGGCGCCTGCTTCACAGCTGCCAAGACAAACAAAAACGAAGACGATGGGTCTGATGGGTTGCTTGGAATGGTTAATCTTCATTCTAATGAATGAGCACTCCTTAAAATATGTCACCCATTGGCCCTACACGTGGTAAAGATTTAAATGGAGTTACACAGGAGGCCTTTGTTTGCTGCCTTCCCCCTCGGACAAATGGGTTCCTGTAGAGGAACTACTAGGCTGCTGCTCTTGTCTCTGTGTTGTCCTGCTGGCATGCATTAGCAGAAAATCAGAATGTTTCAGAACAAAAGAGGGATACAGCATTGTGTCTATAAGGCTAATGAGTATTTACTTAACAATTGAATGAGCTAACCATGGTTTTAAAGTCACATGAAAGGAAGCCCTGCATCGTTTGAAAACCTAGTTATCCTGGTTACTTTTATTATTGAAGCACTCTATCTAATGCTTCATGAGGTACTTATCCAGAACTATTGTCCTAGAACTTATTTTGTCTGACTTTTCATCTACTCTGGCCACTTGTTGGGGGGGTTTTCAGTGGAGGTAAGGCTACTACTGTGGTATTAAAAGTTGTTATTTTTAGTAAATAACCATGGCTGGTACTTCTGGCAAAGCGTTTACACAATGAAACTAAATCAAAATCACTTCACAGTCAGGAAAGTGTATGTAGTTACTGTATTTATTAAATAAGGCATGAAAGACATGTCCCAGTTAAGCATAAAGTACACAAAAATCCCCTCTCATAAAAAATGTGCTAAGCCCGTTTGCTACACTAGGTTTGTCTTTTTTATTTTAGCAAATAAATGAGTTAAATTGGTTAAAGCCTATAATGAGAATTAACCTGGCAAGCCAAATTGATAATGTGTAGCACTCTAGTTCTACACCCTAATCTTTTAGATAATAAGAGACTTCAGCTGTTATAGTTATCTCACTACCTCACTGTTTTTCTTTACCTGTTACCACTTTACCTGGTACCACTTTATAGTACAACATAAAATCCATATGTATATAAGTCACCTTAAATGTATATGTCCCCTTAAATCTCCTCTTTATTTCTTTTTTTCTCGATCCACTGTATATATGTGGACGCACTGTATATACCTCATGCACCTTTTCCTCCTTTTGGCACCTTCTTTTGATTATTGAGTCGATGTGTGACAAGTGAATTTCTCCACTGTGAGATCAACCAAGCCTATCTTATCTTTAAAAAAAATTATATATATATATATATATATATATATATATATATATATATATATATATATATATATATATATATATATATATATATATATATATTTTTTTTTTTTTTTTTTTTTTTTTTTTTGGGAGCTCAATAGTCAGAAACGTGGCACTAGAGACACCAGGGACCATAGTTAAATGCCTACCAGGGGCCAGAACAGGCGACATAGAATCCTACCTAAAACTGCTGGCTAAGGATAAGCGTAAATACAGTAAGATTGTTATTCACGCTGGCGGTAATGACACCCGATCACGCCGATCAGAGGTCACTAAAGTTGGTGTTGCTTCGGTGTGTGAGTTTTCTAAAACAATGTCGGACTCTGTAATTTTCTCTGGTCCCCTGCCTTATCTGACCAGTGATGCACCTTCTTTCGATTATAAGAGCCGATGTGACAAGTGAATTTCTCCACTGTGAGATCAATAAAGTCTATCTTATCTTATCTTATCTTATCTTATCTTATCTTATCTTATCTTACACATTTTCAATCTGGGACCGCTCCATTTGAATCCATTTGGGGAGAGGAGGGATATTCAGCAGAACTCTCGAACTGATTGGACAAAGCAATACCAAGTACCTACCAGAGGTTAGATTTAGCCAATCATGGTATCAAATTATGAGAATCCACAAGAAGGTAAGCTAGTCAAAGCACTTCTTGCTGTTCTATTTTCAAACATGAAATCGTGAATTCTTACAAAACACGTCATAGTGTCAGCTACACATGTGTCCTCCTGCACTACCATGCTTATTTTGCTTCGGCTGTGAGCTCATAAGCTCTTGCTTTCGTCACACCAGTATGTCTTTAAATCGCAAAACTGCAATGTGATTGGCCTGAACTGTTTTTTGGTTTGGACACAAATGGTTAAATCCGGAGTTGTAAAAGATGGATTCTTGTGTGCTTGTGAATGCAAAATACCGCAAGAATCCATCTTGCATGCAAGGTTAAATGAGAATAGTGCAAATTCCAAAGTTTTTGCACAGGTTTGCCCCCTCTGGTGACAAGCTGAAATGACACCAATGTTGTACAAGTTGAGAAGAGGAAAAGCATCTGCCTCTGAGCAGGGGCGGATTTAGGAAATCTGGGGCCCTAAGCAAAGAAAGGGATGGGGCCCTCTGAATTGTGAAGACAACACATAAAACAGACCCATTATACAGATAGAGAAATTTTATTAGAATAGACATACATTATTTTTCTACCTTTTGTCCCTCTGTGTGACGGAGGAGCCGTCACGAGCCAGGACGTAGTTATAAGTCCGCGTCAGCAAGACGTGTATGTGTGTGCACGTCTGCACACACATACACGGGCACATCTCTAACTTACTTTTTGTTGCAGCTAAACTGATGTGGATCATTGTGGGTGCACACACGGTGTTCCTGCTGCAGTTAGCATTCATTATAACCTTTTTATTTTCAGTTTCAAACATTTTCCCCATTCTGTTTTCAAGCAGGCTTATTGCTGGACTGTGGTGTGCTGGGAGGGAGTCACATGATGATGTGATGTCATCAGAAGTACTGAGTGTTTTGTTAAATTGAGTACTGTATTTTTGATTCTAAGTTTATTATTATTTTGTATACTTTAATTTGAGTTAGAAGTAATTGCTTAGATGTTCTGGTTTGTTTGTTTGTTTGTTTGTGTTTGCTTGTTTGAACTTCCTGTGGGCGGAGCCTGTGGCTTTAAAAGCAGGGCTCTGCTCCACATGGAGGCAGTCTGTGGTTAGACTCCAGAGAAGTCACACTGAAGGTGAATGCCTGTAACATGGAAGGTACTGTTTTTTTGTTTATTTTTTAACCTGCCTGGATGTCCTTGTAGATATTCTGCACCTGCCATCTTTGGCTCACCTGAAAGAAAAACTGAATAAATTGCACTAAAGTGATCTCCGGCCTTGGCCAGTCATTTATGTTTGACCAAGCATAGAAGAACCCCGTCACACTGTTCTTATTGTTTTCGTCTCTATGTTTTCTTTTATCCTTTGTTCTAGTAGACAAGCTATGATCTGCTTATTTGTTCTCCATTTTTCATTTGAATAAAATAATAGCTGGAAGTAAATCTGCGCCTGACTTCACCTGGAGCGGTCCTCTCAGTCTATAGAGCAGCGTGGATGGTCAGAAAGCTGATTGGCCAGAGCTGGGTCATCTTCAGGAAGTCCACTGTGCTGACTGCTACCAGCAGACTGGATGATGCTGGACTCTCTCAGTCTAAAGTTGAAATATGAGGATTTTATGCAACTTCAATTGTGTCTACGTCACTGTAACTCAGAGGAACATACTGCAATTTCTACTCTACTACTAAACCTATTTATATGTTGGTTACATATTTCAAAATCTTCACGCTCAGTGGAAACCTTGTATCCCCAAAATGACAATTTAATGTTAACATTTGTGATAAACTGAACAAGTCTTTATTTTAAGGGATGACTTCTTAAACCAGAACTCTTAAAAAAATCGTCTTCAGCTTTAAAATGAATTATGACAAAACAAAAATTAGATGCATGTCACAGGAAAGACTAGTGATGCTACATGACAATTTCTTTATTTACTGAACAGTAAATTAGATTGTTTATAATTAACTCCACTCTTAACATCCACAGCTGTTCACAATAACACATTAAAGCAATGTTAATACACAGCTGTAAAGTTTGTAATAACTTCCTTATGTTTTTTGAACGTATAACTTAAATTATTAAGGAATTAAACTTCTGCCAAAAATACCTGTAAAACCTGAGGGTGAGTCTGAGGTTTTCCTGAATATCAACATGAAAAAAACACCTAAATAATTGATTGTTCATCGTTTGTAGAAAATACAAAGGAAAATCTAAACTTACTTTAAAATGAGTCATCTTCAATGAGGTAAATAAATAATGCAGAATTTCCCCTTGACGGTTTAATACTCACCGTTCATCTCCTCATGACGGACCAACAGGCTCCAACGTTAGCGCTTTCTGCTGCTGCAGTGAAGAAGCCTTAGGTAGAAACTTTGGATAACTTTGAGAGCAGCTTTCTACTTTCCTCTTTCTTTCTCTTCTTTTCAGCATCGTTAGGTTAGCTTCTTTCCTTTTTACTTCTTTTATTTTCTCTTCTCTCATCTCTCCTCGCCCCGTTTGTTTTCAAATGGTTTTCTGCTGTGCCGTCTGCCTAGACCTTTCTGCACATGCGCAGCAAATGGACTGATCCAAAGTAGTGGAGACTGTAAGGGGGGGCGAGACACACTGAATATTATAAGCATTCTGGTGGCATTTTAGCGAAAGGATTTTAATCAAAAACATAATTAATGTGCACAAATAAGTAAAAGCTGTAGTAACCGTACACATAAAATGAGTTTTATGGGGCCCCCTGGAACTTGGGGGCCTAGGCAACTGCCTAGTTTTGCCTAATGGTAAATCTGCCCCTGCCTCTGAGACTGCACAGGTCTTTGTTTAGAGGCGTGATGTCTTCTGTTTTTAATGTTCTATTTTTTTTCTACATTTTATTCCTACTTGCTTGTGTTCTGTTTTATTTTCCTGTATTTTAATCATGTAAAGCACTTTGCATTGTCTCTGTACTGAATTGTGCTATATAGATAAATTTGCCTTGCCTTGCCTTGCCTTCTGACGTGAGAAAGTTATAAATATTGAAGTTAGCCCGCGTTCGCTCACTAATACATCAGACTCAACAAAGTAGCCAGGTAAATGAGAGCGTGCAGCTCGTCACACCCAACGCAAATGGCCAGAGATTACGAGCCAAATCACTGTCTCATGAACTAACTAATGGAGGCTATAGAGGCAACTGCAGTAAATAAATCATTTTATATGTCGGAAAATTGTAAGGGCATGCATGGGAATACATATATTTAATCTTTAAACTTGCGCAATATTCCCTTAAATAATTTCTTCAATAAATAATTTATTACATCTTTCACAATATATGGATGTGAGCAGATGTAAATGATTTGAATTTAAGATTAACAGAAAGCATGTGGTTTGGATTACTTTAAATATTGACAAAATTCAACCAGTTAGAAATTCTGAGCCCTCTCCCTCCCCAACACCACATAAAGTTCCTTCTAAATAAAGAAATGCTATGTTCCCACTACCGCCTTAATTCTCTGGCTTCATTTCAGAAATGTTCTGGTCATTTCTTTCCTGCCTTTTAAATCCAGCACAAACCTATATTTTCTAGGTTGATTTTCTTTTTTCTAAGTTGGATAAATGAGCTGAAATGGAAACCCGCTTTAAGCAGAATCTGCTTGACATCTGGCAGCTTTAGAGTTTTAAAGTAAAAAGTTAAAATGATGGGTGTGGTTAATACAAAAGGTTAAGGAGGTATTAGAGAAAACCAACAATAAGTTGGACTGTAATCTCTCTGTGCTTAAATATGAAAAGAGGGCGTAGACCAGGGGTGGCTATTGTGCAGCCTTCAAAACAGGTTATCAAGTAACAGCACAGCATATGCCAGGCGTGTGTCCCTCTGAGCGGATGCCTTTTGCTCTCTCCCAGGATGAATGCTTGTGTAAAAGTGCCTGTGATTATCTGAAACAGGCCTACACTGTTGGTGCATGAAATTTAACACGACTGCATGTCTTTCAAGGCAAGCTGGAGAAGTCAGTTAGCCTTTGTGGTAGATACAAGCAGCTTGCATAGTGCCAGCAGACAGAACTCAACATGAACACAAACTCATTCACCAATGATCCAAATAGTGCACTAATTACAATTATCATACTGCTAAACTCATATGAGCAATCATGGTCACTTTTTTGCAGTTCTTTATTCTGTGCTAAAGTTTCAACAACAAATGGTTTGAACACTACAGTGTCTTTGATGCTACCATATTTTTTCTAAATCTTAGCACAGAATATAACAGTTCCTACATACAAATATTTTCTTTTCTCTAGAAACTATGTCCACTGAATACAAACTCAAAACTGTCTGATGTAAAGTTGAGGATGTGTGTCTCTGCAAAGTGTACTATCTGTGTCTTAATAAGTGTCTTATTAAAATTTGTTCTTATTTCTAGAATTTTGCACAATCTCCACCCCTTTTTTGTTGCTAAGACCTCAAATCTGGGAACTGATGAACAAAATATTGCATTTTTTCCTTATTTTACTTTCTCTAATAGGAAGAGTTCTTTAAAAACCTTATTTTGTAAACTTTTCCTTTGTCTAAAAAAGGGCTAAAGCTAGGGGACAATAGCAACATTATACTGTAATCACATGTAATACTTTCACTGATGTAAAACAGCAACATCCAGAAATATCTAATAATATTTCATAATTATTTGAAATTAAAGACATATCAGTACAAGATGCTGTGCCCTCAATCATCTTATTGAGTGCTGCCATGTAAATACAGGAAACATTCAACAAGAAAGAATGTTGTTGAAAAGTCATTAATTAGTTGGGGTTGTCTTTGTTCTGGTCTGTCTGTAGTGTTTATACCATAAAAATGATAGCTAAATCTAAACAATGAAAATTCTAGTAATACAGAATAAATAATCAACAATTCTTCTTGACCCCATTCCAACAAAAACGGATGCTTTTCTTTTGACTAAGACTTCAATCTGTATTTAGTCCATAAACTCCATTCATCCATCCATTTTCCAACACGCTTATCCACATTGGGGTCGCAAGGGGTGCTGCGATGCAGGTGGAGGCCCCCATCATGTCCTGGATTGTTGATTACCTGACGGGCAGACCACAGTATGTACGCCTACAGAACTGTGTATCTGACCGGGTTGGTCAGCAACACTGGGGCCCCTCAGGGGACTGTCCTCTCCCCCTTCCTTTTCACCCTTTGCACCTCAGACTTCAACTATACCACTGAGTCCTGCCACCTTCAGAAGTTTTCTGATGACTCAGCAATAGTTGGCTGCATTGAAAAGGGTGATGAGAGTGAATATAGGTTATTGGTTGGCAACTTTGTCACTTGGAGTGAGCGGAACCATCTGCAGCTCAATGTGACAAAGACTAAGGAGCTAATAGTGGATCTGAGGAGGACAAAAACACCTGTAACCCCTGTTTCCATCCAGGGGACACTGTGGAGGAGTATAAGTACCTGGGAGTGTACTTTAACAATAAGCTGGACTGGACCAGAAACACCAAGGTGGTCTACAAAAAGGGCCAAAGCCGACCGTTTTTCCTGAGGAGGCTGAGGTCTTTTAACGTCTATCGGACGATGCTGAGGATGTTTTATGAGTCTGTTGTCGCCAGTATGATATTCTTTGCTGTCACATGCTGGGGCAGCGGGCTGAGGGTCGTGGACAACAACAGACTTAACAAACTGATCAGGAGGGCCGGTGATGTTGTGGGGGAGAAGCTGGACACTCTGACGACCGTGGCAGAGAGGAGGATGCTGTCCAGACTCCAGTCCATCTTAGACAATGTCTCACACCCTCTCCACGACACACTGGCCCAGCAGAAGAGCTCCTTCAGCAGAAGGCTCCTCTCACCCAGATGCACCACAGAGCGCCACAGGAAATCATTCCGGCCTGTTGTCATCAATCTTTACAACGCCTCCCTCAGTGATTCAGACATCCCCCCTCTGTTATTGACATTTATTAATTCTTTTGCTCTGTTGTTGCACAACGTCACTATCACTTTAGTTTAGATCTATCTATCTATCTATCTATCTATCTATCTATATATATATATATATATATATATATATATATATATATATATATATTTATTATTATTTTTGTTATTTTTGTGTGGAATGTTGTATATACATATATATAAAAATGTTTGTATATCTGTATATCTAGAACATGTAACGAAAGTAATTTCCTTCTGGGATTATTAAAGCATCTCTGATTCTGATTCTGATTCAATAGTTCAGCCTTGAAGTAATAAATGCATGGACTAGTTTTTCTAAATTTGGCAATATTCTGGAGGCGAAAAAAGACAACTCTGGAAACCTGTTTAATATGGGATTTAAATTACATGTCTTAGTCAAAAATAACACCAAGATTTTTTACATTATTACCAGAGACCAATTTAATGCCATCCAGATTAACTGGTCGATTAAGAAGTTTATTTTTGGAGAACTCTGGTCCAAACATTACATCTTCTGTCTTGTCAGAATTTAAAAGCAGGAAATTTAAAGTCGTCCAGGTTTTGATGTCTCAAGACATGCCTGTAGTCGAAGAAATTGATTGGATTCATCACGATTTATGGCTAAATACAGCTGAGTGTCATCAGCATAACAGTGGAAATTAATCCCATGCTGTCAGATAATTTTGCCAATCGGAAACACACACATATATATATATATATATATATATATATATATATATATATATATATATATATATATATATATATATGGCCATCCAAGATAGCGCTGCGCAGGCAGCAGCCAGTCACCTCGGCTCCGTCTTTTGTTTTCCTACTATCTCTTCTTTATAGTGTTTTTTGGAGTGTTTTAATATTACTGAATACCGTATCTGGTTCTCTGAACTTATGTGCACTGAAGAAGCCAACTTTTGGGACTTTAGTGGTGAGCTTTCTGCTACTTTTGGCACTTTTTGATGCTGCAAGGGGAGACCCCTTTGTCCGCGACTCCGGGCGTCCCATTGTTTACACGCGTAGCCAGCTCCTCGGACTACAGGACTCTACATGCCGCTGCCCTGCTCCCCATCCCGCTGAGAAATCAAACATCCCTGCAGACATACGGAGGAAACGGAGAGGCTGCAGGGGTGGGAGGATCAAGCGGAGGAAAAGTTATTTACCATCGGCTGTCATGGGAAATGTAAGATCTCCCCGCCACAAGACAGAGGAGCTCGCAGCACTAACCCATTTCCAGAGGAGGTACAGGGACACTAGTATCATGTGCTTCACGGAGACGTGGTTAGATGGATTTGTCCCGGACTCAGTGGTTTCCCTGGATGGCTTTAAACTCATCCGCGCGGACAGGACTTTGGCGGACTGTGGAAAAAAAGAGGAGGGGGCTGGCGGTGTTTGTGAGTGAGAGATGGTGCAGCACGGCAGTGTTGTAGTCAAGTCACTATGCCTCGAGTCCGAGTCCAGGTTCGAGTCACCAGTGTTCAAGTCCGAGTCAAGTCCAAGTCATTAAAAAAAAATCTGAGTCGAGTCCAAGTCGAGTCCACTACTCATCCGAGTCAAGTCCGAGTCGAGTCACTATTGATCCAAGTTCGTTGTAGGAACATGCTGTGACGTGTGATGTATGACATGAAGCAGTAACATTCCATTGCACTAATAACTCTTTCGCTGTAGTTACCCTTGGTTTTACTCGGTAAAACGACTGCTTTTAAGATGTCTCCTAACCATGGTTTTTAAACATTGTTGTTATGGAACGTGCAACAGCGACTCGAGGTACGCTGATAGGCCGCATATGAATGATGTTAAAGCCGCAAGCGGCGTCGATCGGCCCTCGCCGCCAAGCACACTCCGGCCTATTGGCCACCGCCGCGGTGCTGGCCGGCTGGCGGGCGGGGTTCGCACACCGCCGGCCGCCCGCCACCGCAGATGCTGTCACGCATTTTCCACACCCGTCCACCGGCCGATTCCCACAAACGCGTTTGGCAGCGCTCCCACATGACTCACAACAAATCTGGTGCAAATAGGTCGATGCAGCGAGGAGATACAGCCGTTGGATAATGATAATGCATTTGGCCACCGGACCGGATTAAATTGTTTGGTGGGCCGGACAATTTATACCGATTCCTGGACGGTGACTACAAACAGAAAAAAATCAAATCTATCAACTCGGCCCGTTTTCCAGTCTTTCCGAGCCCTCGACACTCAATCCATCGTTTGAGCTGAACGTTGGTATGTTGTTCCACAGCTCTACCAGTAAAATGGGCGCCTGGACATCCTCTTGTGAAAGTTTAACAGCTGTAAAGTCGGTCATATCGTTGTATCTGTTGCATGTGTAACGGCTGGTTGCTACATGCGCTCTCACACTGTTTGCCCAACCTTAGCGGCAAGGGGCGTTGCTCATGAGATGGTGACGTCACGTGCGCGGTACGCCATTTAGATATTAAAATCATACACCAAATAATATTCTAATGACATATTAAAATTATAGCCTAATGATATAAAAAAAGTCGAGTCTTTTTCTCAATTTCCGAGTCAGAATGATCTCCTCCTGAACCAGAAGAAGAGGGCTTTCTACTCAGAGGACAGAGAGGAGCAGCGTAGAGTCCAGCAGGAGCTCCAGTGGAGGATCAGGGCGGCAAAGAAGGACTATGGGAGGAAGATGGAGGAGCAGCTGGCGCAGAACAACATCAGGGATGTGTGAAGAGGTCTCAAGAACATCTCCGGCTTTGGGCAGAGGACCAGCAGGGCTGCAGACGGTGACACCAAGTTTGCGGATGAGTTAAACAGGTTCTTCACCCGCTTTGACTCCCCTCATACTGGCCCCCTCCCTGCCCTCAGCTCTCCACACGTCTCCAACCTCCAGACCACCAGAGACCTACCCTCCCCCCCGCTGCCACTCTCATCAACCCCCGACCCATCCACACCTTCGGTCCAGCCTTCCTCCCCCCTCACAGTCACACCAATGTAGGTGAGAGGCCAGCTGATGAGGCTGAATCAGAGGAAAGCCTCAGGACCGGACAGCATCCCCGGTGGTCTCCCGGAGACCACCGGGAGCGCTGTGAGAGTCATGTTCTTTGATTTCTCCAGCGCTTTCAACACCATCAAACCGGTGCTGCTGAGGAGGAAGCTGGAGGACGCTGGAGTGGACAAACATCTTGCTGACTGTACCATCGACTACCTCACTGACTGCCCTCAGCACGTACGGCTGTCAGTCAGAGGTGGCACTCTGCAGCACTGGGTCCCCCCAGGGCACCATTCTGTCTCCGTTTCTCTTTACCCTCTACACCTCGGATTTCACCTACAATACAGACAGCTGCCACCTTCAGAAGTTCTCCAATGACTTGGCCATTATGGGCTGTGTGCCTGAGGGGAACGAGCTGGAGTACCGGTCGGTCATCATGAACTTTGTCGACTGGTGTGAGAAGAACCAGTTGTGTCTAAACACCAGTAAGACCAAGGAGTTGGTGATCGACTTCAGGAGAAGACCCCCACCTCACTCACTTGTGAACATCCAGGGGCAGGACATAGAAACTGTGGAGAGTTTCAAATACCTGGGTGTTCATGTTAATAATAAACTGGACTGGACACATAACACGACGCTCTGTATAAGAAGGGCCAGAGCCGCCTCCACCTCCTCAGGAGGCTAAGGTCCTTTGGAGTGAGCAGGCCTCTGCTAAAAACCTTTTATGACTCTGTGGTGGCCTCAGCCCTACTCTACGCTGTTGTCTGCTGGGTCCCTGGCAGCACAGAGTGGGACAGAAAGAGACTGAACAAGCTGGTGAGGAAGGCCACTTTTGTCCTGGGCTGCACTCTGGACTCGGTGGAGGAAGTGGCTGAGAGGAGGGTGTTGTCCAAGCTCACATCCATCATGGACAACACCTTCCACCCCCTGCACCAGACTGTAGAGGAGCTGAGCAGCTCCTTTAGTGACAGACCTAGACACCCTGTTTGTAAAAAGGAGCACTATCGCAGGTCATTCATCCCTGCTGCTATCAGACTTTACAATGCTGCACTATAACTGTAACTAGAAAATTTCTGAAGAAATTTAGCAAGGCGACTGTCTCGTGGTGCGTACTGTAGCATCAAAAATACTAAAAGGAAGTAACACTGCAAATTTCAGCTTCCTACGGTCTTCACAGACCCCGCAGCGGCCGTCACAAGGTGCCCTGTTAAGTCAATGGAGCATGTCCCTGACCTCCTAGGAGCCTCTTGGTTGCAGCGTTGTCATGGAGACTTACTGACAGCTGAAGCCCTGTGTTACTCATCATTATCTTTATCATGTGGGGGACTGAGTATAATGTGTGATTTTAGTGTCCTTGAAGCATTTCTGCAGCATGTAGCAGAGGCAAAAGCGTGTTAAAAATGAATGTTTGACACCTCATAAAATAGACATGCTTTATCCGACATGGCCCAGATTTGTTGTGGAGCTTTCTTTAAGGGAAGTATGGATTCTGTCAAGCAGAACTTGGTAGGACCTTCCTAGAGCTACTTCCGGTTAACAACATGCTAACCATTAATCGCTAACATGGTTGTGTTCAGTATCACCGGATGATGGTAGTCTATTAGTTTGGTCCAAATCCTGTACTGGGAAGTGCCTCAAAAAGGGAGATAATACGATTTTGCATGGTTCTTGTTTATCACGTCGCCATGGTAACTCAAAATGGAAGCTTATACAAAAAAAGCACCTGACTGGATGAAGGGGAACTTTTTGACATGTATATTATGGGGGTGAAAATGTAATGTATTTAACCTGCCACACCAAGCTTTGATCCTGCAATCTCTGGAGGGCCAATCCCACAATTTAACCAGTGGACCAAACCCCAGCCATATATAGACTTGCAATTGGCGGACCATAACTGTATACATGGCCATTGAAGAGCATTAGGTGAGAGATGGCAGCGAGCAGCACTTTGTTTCTCCGGAACTGTAAATGCTACAGAAGTCGTTTTTCAGTGTTTATTTCATAACGGATAGGGGAACAGCACAAGCTATGGGTTTTTGCTGGAAATATTGTATGGGACGTTTTGGCATGGTTTTTGGCTATTTACGTCACCATGGTAACTCGAAGTGGCGAGAAGTACAAATAGCACACTTCACGGCATTGAGACGCACGTTTTGATATATACTTTGTGGGGGTAGACCCTACGGTCGGGCTATATTAACGGTGAAAACCCTTATTAGGTGCATAGTAATAGGCACTGCCAATGCATTTGCATGGCAGTCGCCTAATGCTCATGCATTTGCATGACAGTCGCCTAATAACTAATGCAATAACTAATGTGCAATTCTATTTAATACGCTCTGCAAGAACCTGCGCAGTAATCCTGTTAAATATGCGACTTCAGCTGTTATAGTTATCTCACTACCTCACTGTTGCTCTTTACCTGGTACCACTTTAATGTACAACGTCAATCCATATGTATATGTCACCTTGAATGCACATAAGTCATCCTAAATATCTGCTTTATTCCTTTGTATTCTTTATTTATTTTTTTATACACTGTATATATGTGGACACACTGTATATACATTATGCATCTTTTCCTCCTTTTGGCACCTTCTTTTGATTATTGAGTCGATGTGTGACAAGTGAATTTCTCCACTGTGAGATCAACAAAGCCTATCTTATCTTTAAAAAAAATTATATATATATATATATATATATATATATATATATATATATATATATATATATATATATATATATATAATTTTTTTTTTTTTTTTTTTTTTTTTGGGAGCTCAATAGTCAGAAACGTGTCACTAGAGACACCAGGGACCATAGTTAAATGCCTGCCATAGGCCAGAACGGGCGACATAGAATCTTACCTGAAACTGCTGGCTAAGGATAAGCGTAAATACAGTAAGATTGTCATTCACGCTGGCGGTAATGACACCCGGTCACGCCGATCAGAGGTCACTAAAGTTGGTGTTGCTTCGGTGTGTGAGTTTTCTAAAACAATGTCGGACTCTGTAATTTTCTCTGGTCCCCTGCCTTATCTGACCAGTGATGACATGTTTAGCCGCATGTCATCATTTAACCACTGGTTGTCTAGGTGGTGTCCTGAAAACGATGTGGGCTACATTGATAACTGGAGAACTTTCTGGGGAAAACCTGGTCTGATCCGGAGAGACGGCATCCATCCTACTTTGGATGGTGCTGTTCTTCTTTCTAGAAATCTGGCCGGATTTATTAGTTCTCCTAAATGCTGACAACCCAGGGTCCAGACCAGGAAGCAGAGCTGTAGTTTAACACACCTCTCTGCAGCTTCTGTACTGTTACCCATCCATTATCCTATTGAGACGGTGTCTTTCCCACAGCCAAAACTTAACAGATCAAAAACTTATCTAAAAGGAACAAATCATAAAAACCTAATAAAAATCAATACGGTTCACCTTGAACCTAAAAATAAAACAATTAAATGTGGTCTATTAAATATAAGGTCTCTCCCTCCAAAGACTTTGTTAGTTAATGAATTGATTTCTGATAAACAGATTGATTTATTTTGTCTCACAGAAACCTGGCTACAAGAGGACTACGTTAGTATAAATAAGTCAACTCCCTCCAATTATTCAAATTTCCATATTCCCAGATCTGTGGGAAGAGGAGGAGGAGTGGCAACCATCTTTCAGTCTGATTTATTAATTAGTCCCAGGCCAATTAATAACTACAGTTCTTTTGAACATTTAACCCTCAGTTTCCCTCATCCAAACTGCAAAGCAATAAAACCTCTTCTGTTTGTTGTTTTGTATCGTCTACCAGGCCCTTACACTCAGTTTTTGGATCAGTTGTCAGAATTCTTATCTGATTTGGTGTTAAATACTGATAAGGTTATTATAGTGGGTGATTTTAACATCCATGTTGACACAGAATGTGATAACCTTGGTGTAGCCTTTAAAACTATCCTAGATTCAATTGGTTTTGCTCAAAATGTGCATAAACCGACGCACTCTTGGCTCCATACTTTAGACCTTGTGCTGACATATGGCATTGATTGTGAAGAATTAACAGTATTTCCTCACATCCCTGTCCTATCTGATCATTTTTTAATAACATTTGAGTTTAATCTAACTGAGTTCTCCACCCCCAAAAGAGGGTTCCATTATAGTAGATCTTTATCGGACAATGGTGCATCAAACTTTAAAAAGTCTGTCCCCCTCTTAATATCGTCAGTATTGCAGAAATACCCTGCAGATAGCAGCAATGTTGTTTCTTCCAATTCACAAATAGATGTCTTTGTAAATGGTATGACTTCGTCATTGCGTTCTGCATTAGACAATGTAGCTGGCTGCTTGGTTTAATTCAGAGCTGCGTTCCTTGAAGCACAGCATATTTTTCATCATTAATTGAGGAGAATAAGAATAATCCTAGATTTCTCTTCAGTACAGTTGCCAAACTTACACAGAGTCATAGCTCTGTTGATCCATTCATTCCCTTAGCTCTTAGCAGTAATGATTTTATGGGATTCTTCATAAATAAAATTGATTCCATTAAAAATAAAATAATTGGCATCCTCCCAAACATGATTACCTCGTCCTCAGTAAGTGATGCAGCATTGGAGGAATCTTTAGAACCTGTGCAGTGTCTGAACTGTAGAGCTTTCTGAGCTATCTAAAATTTTAGCTTCATCTAAACCTTCTACCTGTATGTTAGACCCAATCCCAACCAAGTTGTTTAAGGAGGTATTCCCTCTTATCAGTGGTCCTATTTTAGACATGATTAATCTATCCTTGGTAAATGGAGATGTACCACAGGCTTTTAAAGTAGCTGTTATTAAACCTTTACTTAAGAAACCATCTCTTGATCAAGATGAGTTAGTAAATTACAGACCTATATCTAATCTTCTTTTCTTATCTAAAATTCTTGAGAAAGTAGTTGCAAATCAACTATGTGAACATTTACAAAGTAATGACCTACTTGAGGAGTTTCAGTCAGGCTTTAGAGCTCATCATAGCACTGAAACAGCTCTGGTGAAGGTCACTAATGACATTCTCATGGCCTCAGATAATGGACTTGTGTCTATACTTGTCCTGTTAGATCTCAGTGCTGCGTTTGATACAGTTGATCACAATATTCTCCTACAAAGACTTGAACATACTGTAGGGATTAAGGGAAAAGCATTAGGCTGGTTTAAATCTTATCTGTCGGACAGATTCCAGTTTGTTCATGTTAATAATAAATCTTCCTCAAACTCTAGGGTCACTTGTGGAGTACCACAGGGTTCAGTCCTTGGACCAATTCTATTTACTATATATATGCTTCCGATTGGCAAAATTATCAGACAGCATGGGATTAATTTCCACTGTTATGCTGATGACACTCAGCTATATTTATCCATAAATCCTGATGAATCCAATCAGTTACTTCGACTGCAGTCATGTCTTGATGACATCAAAAGCTGGATGACTTTAAATTTCCTGCATTTAAATTCTGACAAGACCGAAGTTGTAATCTTTGGGCCAGAGTCTTCAAAAAATAAAGTTCTTAATCAATCACTTAATCTGGATGGCATTAACTTGGCCTCTGGTAATAAAGTTAAAAATCTTGGTGTTGTTTTCGACCAAGACATGTCATTTAAATCCCATATTAAACAGGTTTCCAGAGTTTCCTTTTTTCACCTCAGGAATATCGCCAAAATTAGAAACATTCTGTCCAGGGGTGATGCTGAAAAACTAGTCCATGCATTTGTTACTTCAAGGCTGGACTATTGTAATTTTTTACTATCAGGAAGTCCACAAAATGCAGTTCAATTCAATTCAATTCAATTCAATTTTATTTATATAGCGCCAAATCATGAAACATGTCATCTCAAGGCACTTTACAAAGTCAAGTTCAATCATATTATACAGATTGGGTCAGATTATACAGATTGGTCAAAAATTTCCTATATAAGGAAACCAGTTGATTGCATCAAAGTCCCGACAAGCAGCATTCACTCCTGGGGAACCGTAGAGCCACAGGAAGAGTCATCTGCATTGTACATGGCTTTGCTGCAATCCCTCATACTGAGCAAGCATGAAGCGACAGTGGGAAGAAAAACCACCCATTAACGGGAAAAAAAAACCTCCGGCAGAACCGGGCTCAGTATGAACGGTCATCTGCCTCGACCGACTGGGGTTACAGAAGACAGAACAGAGACACAACAAGACAGACAAACAAGCACAGAAGCACACATTGATCTAGTAATCTGTTCTACATTAGATGGTAGTAGCGGGTGAGCCGTCTTCTCTGGATGATGTCACAGTTAACAGAACGCCAGACCAGGCGTACCTACTATGAAGAGAAAAGAGAGAGAACAGAAAGTTAAAGCAGAAATGACAACACATAATGCATAATTGAAGAACAGTAGAACTCAATATAGTGAGAAAATTAGATCCTGATATACTCCAGTAACCTAAGCCTATAGCAGTAAAACTATAAAGGTAGCTGAGAGTAACATGAGTCACTAGTTATAATTTTTGTCAAAAAGAAAAGTTTTCAAAGTTCAAAGCCTTCAGCTGATCCAAAATGCTGCAGCAAGAGTTCTGATGAAAATCAACAAGAGGGATCATATTTCTCCAATTTTAGCTTCCCTTCATTGGCTTCCTGTTAAATCAAGACTAGAATTTAAAATTCTTCTTCTAACGTATAAAGCCCTTAATAATCAAGCTCCATCATATATCAGAGCTCTGATTACCCCGTATGTTCCTAACAGAGCACTTCGCTCTCAGACTGCAGGTCTGCTGGTGGTTCCTAGAGTCTCTAAAAGTTGAATGGGAGGCAGATCCTTCAGCTATCAGGCTCCTCTCCTGTGGAACCAACTCCCAGTTTTGGTCCGTGAGGCAGACACCCTATCTATTTTTAAGACTAATCTTAAAACTTTCCTTTTTGACAAAGCTTATAGTTAGAGTGGCTCATGTTACCCTGAGCTACCTCTATAGTTATGCTGCTATAGGCCTAGGCTACTGGAGGACATCAGGGTCTAATTATCTCACTCTACTGATTTCTACTGTTCTTCAGTCTACTGTTCTCCAGTTTTGCATTGTATTACATTGAAATGACTGTCGTCATTTCAGCTTTTAACTTTTTGCTCTCTCTCTTTTTCTTCATAGTAGGTACACCTGGTCTGACGTTCTGTTAACTGTGACATCATTCAGAGAAGACAGATCACCCGCTATTACCATCTAATGTAGAACCGATTACTGGATCAATGTGTGCTTCTGTGCTTTTTTGTCTCTCTTGTTGTGTCTCTGCTCTGTCTTCTGTAACCCCAGTCGGTCGAGGCAGATGACCGTTCATACTGAGCCCGGTTCTGGTTCTGCTGGAGGTTTTCCTTCCCGTTAATGGGGAGTTTTTCTTCCCACTGTCGCTTCATACTTGCTCAGTATGAGGGATTGCAGCAAAGCCATGGACAATGCAGATGACTCTTCCTGTAGCTCTACAGTTCTTCAGGAGTGAATGCTGCTTGTCGGGACTTTGAAGCAATCAACTGGTTCCCTTATATAGGACATTTTTGACCAATCTGTATAATCTGACTGATTTTGACTTTGTAAAGTGCCTCGAGATGACATGTTTCATGAATTGGCACTATATAAATAAAATTGAATTGAATTGAATAAACAAAGTGTTGTGAAGTTTTTGAGTGTGGGACCAGTAGTTTAGTGGTTACAGGCCGAAACGCATTGTCCTTTGTTATAGCGCCCCCCTAGTTGTTCTGGGGTCTGAATTTCTGGGTTTGAGTAGCGGTGCACATTCTGTACTTGGATACCTGATTCAATGGATTCGTTACAAGTCCGCATGGGCCGCACAATGCGTTTCAGCGGAGATTTGGCAGAAGAATAAATAATGAAGAAACACACGAGAAACAATAGGGTTCCCTGCTCACAGAGCAGATGAATGGCATAACCGTTCGCCTGCACTGCGGGCTTGGAACCCTAATTATGATAAACAGGAGTTATAAAGAGACCTGCTTGCACTAGGCAAGGCAAGGCAAGGCAAATTTATTTATATAGCACAATTCAGTACAAGACAATACAAAGTGCTTTACATGATTAAGATATACCAAAATAATAAAATGTAGATAGAAAATAGAATAAAAGCAAGTAGGGATAGAATGTAGTAACAAAAAAGACACAGACACTACAGACACTTTGAGTACAACCAGCTGAAATATCCCTCCGACTCATATGCACTGGAGCACATCCTCTTCTAGACTGACATAGGAGCCGACGGGAGTAAAGGCAGAGAGAGCAATGTTGCAGGTTTTTTCTGCAGTTTACAGCTGCAATAACCGGTGATAATTTCTGAAATTAGATTAAGTGGTGCAGATCACCATTTTGAGCAGATATTAGTTCTGAAGATGAGTTTTTACACGCTGATAACATTGCATAAACCCAACCCATAAACCGTACTTTAATGCTTATTAATTTGTTGTCTTTGTATTTGACAAACTACACATTGCCAAACGAAGTACCCTGGAGGTACAGTGCTAAACAGTTATCTTTTAAGGGTATTAAGCTCCTGCCCCAGTTGCAAGCAAAGTGTCAGACTCTGGAATGACCTGGAAATTTAAAAAAACTTTCCAGGCTTCATAAAAAACTGGGTGTATGAACGTGGCTATAAACAGCATGCAAAAATATACAAAGACATTACTGTTGTTGATGTGAAAGCTCAGGATTAGATGTGTGAGTGAGAGAGTGAAAAAATTAACGATAAAACTTGTGACATTATTGAAATGTAAAATTAGAATTAATTTATATGTAAATGCATAATACCATGTCTATCTTTGTTTAAGAGGCAAAAAAAATATTTTGACATGAAAACGTGTTTATTTACACATTTGTTTGTCTTCAAAGTGCTTGAAGAATAAAAATTTAAAATATTATTTGTACATGCATGTTTTTTATTAGCGTCATTTATTGCAAAATTGCATATTAAAATGCGATTAATGTTTATCGTTTGACAGCCCTATATATAACACAACAAGACATAACATTTCCATAATTGTTTTTCTATAAATAAAATCAGTTGACTGTACTGACCAAATACACTTAAACCAGAAGCTTAAAGCGTGCATATAGTCTTTAGGTTCTGTTAAGGCCCATCTCCGAGTCCAAAAGTCCGATATCAGTCCCTTTGCAAATTATATGAATTTCTGTGTTGTTACATGGATTGTACCCTCAACGATTTGCACGCAGTAAATGCTGTGCAGTAATCTTAAGCCTCTTCAGCCATCTGCACATACTGCATGTTCTCTTTATGACGTCAACCACTTGTTACCCAGGTGAAAATCTTCTTCACCAGGTGATTGGCAGACTGAGTTTGGGTTTATGGGTTGGCATGAGTTAAGCGCTTGTGACTGTGCTTTGCATAGAAGGTTGGGTGTCCCTACACATTCGGTAGGGTTTGCTGCCATATTACTGTTATTTTACACTTTAGTGTTGTTTGTTTTATTAACACTATATATATATATATATATATATATATATATATATATATATATATATATATATATATATATATATATATATATATATATATATATATTAAAACACTATGATCAATAAACAATAAAAAGAGTCAAACAAAAAACAGGGGAAGCAAAAGCCTAGGAGAAACACTGGGGAACTAAAAGGCAAGGAAACAGCAGGGAGACAATCAAAACACCAGGGAACAGAGGGTGTCCTAACACGCCAGGGAACAGAGAAACCTAAATACCAGAGACACAGGGGAACTAGAAGGACTCAGGAGAATTTGAACAGGGAAACTAGGGGAGGCCAGAACAAACAGGAAACCACGGAGGACCAAAACCAGAAAAAACTAAGGAACACGAGAACCAGATAAAACTAAGGAGCACTAGGACCGAACAGAATAAGGAATACCAGAACCATAACAAAACTAAGGAGCAAAAAACAGCTCAAAACTAGGGAGCTCAGGAACCTAACAAGCGCAGAGACCTAAATAAGCGCAGGGACCTTAAAAAGCGCAGGGACCTTTATGAGCGCAGGAACCCATCCAACGCAGGAACCCATACGGCGTAGGAACCCATACAGCGTAGGAACCCATACAGCGTAGGGACCCATACAGCGTAGGGACTAGCAACAAGACAGAAACTAAGACATGAACTACAAGACTACAGGACTAAAGCAGGAACTTGAGAACGAAGACAGGAACTACAGGACTGAGACAGAAACTAGAAAATCTACTTGTCACTAAGGGAAAAAAAATTATAATTGGGACAGGAACAAGTACACTAAAGTAGGAACTGGAAAACAAAAGCAGAACTTGAACACAAAGCAAGACCGAGACTAAAGAACTCTAACAAATCTAAGAAGTGCTGAAATACTCCAAAACTAAGGAATGTTAAGTAACTCAAAACACAAGGACCAAAAAATAACTCAAAACCAAAGACAAAAACTAGAAGGCGCTGGGCAGCACAGTCTTAAACATGCTGGGCAGCGACGACTTGAAGCGCCATCTTTTAATGCTGGGCAGCGTCGAAGGTGGGCCTCGCGGAGAGCGATTCCGGGGAACAGAGCCAGAGGCAGGGCGTCGCAGATGCGACCCCGGCAGGACGATCCAGAGGCGAGGCGTCGCAACACAGCGACCCAGGCGAGACGAAACCAGAGGTGAAGGCACCCACGGAGACCTCGAGCTGAGGCGGAGCAATCCTTCCCGGAGCGGATCCTGCCAGCTCCCGCTTCGTGACTCTGTGTGTGCTCGGGTTCATCCCTTGGCTGGCTCGTACTGTCATGGTTTTGTCAAGGATGAACCCGGACACAGCACGCACACACAGAGTAGGATTTAAGAGAGTTTATTGCGGGTGGATGGTGGTGACATGAAGAACCAGAGTCTGTTACCAGGCGGAGATGAAGGATGCAGGAGCTGGCTGGCAGGTACAGAGTCCATGACACAGAGGAACAGAAGTCCATGAAACAGAGGGGAGCTGGGCCGCTGCAGAACCAGGAACGGAACCAGGGACCAAGACGAAGAAGCAGGAACAGAGACCAGCAGCGCAGCCAAAAAAAACCCAAACTTGACGATCCAGGAACCAAGGCGGGGAAACAGGAGCAGACAGGCATGATGGTGAGGAAACGAACACTACGAGCCAGCGACGAGAAAACAACTGAGGTGAGTTTATAAAGGGAGCCTGACAGGTGACGGGAATAAAGACTAATTAGTGTCCAGACAGGTGTGACTAATAGCTGGGCGAGGGAGAGCTGAGTGAACTGCAAAACAACAAGAAAGAAGCCAGACAAAACCTAAACCATGACAAAAACAAGAAATAAAACAATACAATTAAAAAAAACCAGGTAAAAACATAAAAACTAAAGGAAACACCAATATTAAGATAATATAGTTTAGGCAATCGTATTATGCTGCATAAGAAAAGATGAACAACTGGGTCTTTGGCTCGGCTTTAAGGACCTCCACAGAACATGCCTCCCAAATATCTAGAGGGAAATTGCTCCGCAGAGATGGGGCATGAAAGGAAAAAAGCACTCTCCCCTAGTTTTTCTTTTAGCCTTAGGAACTTTTAAAAGATCTGTACCCTGAGAGCGAAGATTACAGGGTGGAACTTACATATTCAAAAGGTTGGCTACATGCAAAGTCTATGGTGGAGGCACATCTAAGAGCGTCATGAGGTAATGTGGCGCTTTTCACCTGTTGTCTGCAGCGTGTTTTTAGATTTCAAGCATCTAAGTGGCCATCACATAATCTATGATCAGTGAAGCTATCACTACAGAAACAGTAAAATAGAAAGGACCTATTCTGGAGGAGGATTAGGGAGGACATTGGGATCTCGGTTAAGTTATTCAGACTTTTACCATGGTAAATATTAAAATATTTCCTCACATTTGACAAAAACAGAGTAGCTCCTCTCTACAGGCGTCAGATAGGTCTGTTTACACTTTCGTGTCAAAAAAGTTCAGGCTTTGAACACCTTTTTGATATTCAAATAGCGTTTGGTCTGAATGTAGCATAATAGAGAGATATATTCTAATCAATTGGCATTAAGTCTTTTTGTCAGGATTGTACTGGGTTAATCTGACTGAAATTTCTGTATATATTTGCACCTGCTTGTCTCATTACGTGTGTTCAGATTACAGTCGTTGTAAGTTTGTTATTATCTATATTAACCTAATATCATATCAGTTCAATGTGGTTCAATTTAATTCAGTACTATATGTCAGTAATGTCCCGTCAGGTAAGTCTTGTTGGTGTTTAGGTTTGTCTCATGCTCAGACTAAACAATTTTGTGAGGCTGGTCGTGACTGGCCTGCAGAGTGTCCCATGAATTGAACAGAATGGTTAGTTTCAGCACACAACTACAACTCAGTGCTAAAACTTACTGAATGCATGTCCTAGTTGGATCCCTATTTGTCTTTCTTTTATTTGTAAAAATAACTTCAGTTTGGACTTTCTTCTGTTTTAAACTCTTGACTCAGGGATCAACTGCTTCTGCATTTAAATCTGTCAGTGTGTCAGTCTTGCCCAGACCTGGTGGGTGGGATAGATCCTTCCTCCCTTTCTCTCAGCCAAAATCCCTTCTGTCTCGCACGAGCTAACAGCATGGTAATGAGATAGTGGCAGATGCTCGCGTGCCTTTACAACCCTTTCAACCTCTGACACACGCTGAGACTTCAGTCTGCCTCCTTGGAAAGACAGAGAACCTGAGTATTGACTTATATCAGTGGTGAAACAGAACATTTGCTTTTAGTTGCGCTAATATTAACTCTTAAACTTTGAAGGTATTCATGTGTATTTTTTTCTTTTTGCCCAAAAGCAATCTGCTTATCCCTCCTCCATCTTTGGACATTTCACAAATTTTCTATCACTTTCAAACTGCAACAATATTGAAACATCTCCTCTCTTTTACCTATGAGGGAAAGGAGAGAGTGCATGTTCTCGGATTATTTAAAAGACGATACAAGCCCACCCAGCCCAGAATCCCCCTCCTCCAACCCAGCCGTCTTCTCTCCACCTGCTATGCGGCTTTTGTCACAGGGATCTCTTGCTTCATTTCAATGACAAAGTTGTGGTGCCCCCTCACCCTATAGCCCTGCACCCCTGCACCCGCTTCTGAACTCCTTTCAGTAATTGTAAGGTCCCTGGGGGCAACTCTGCATGCACCCATCCACCCCATCTCCCTTCTCACATCCACATGAAGCCTTATGGTCTACATGAAGTTTTATGGCATATATATAGATGGCCAGATTTGAATGAGTCCATTCTGTCTGAACTCAACCACATCAATGCAGACAATACAAAATATTGAATCAGTTCAGACTTGTTGTGTGTCTGTTACACTGTTGGGTTGTACAGCTATTATGAAGGACATTCCGACTTCAGTGTTGTTGCTCGGATGAGTAGTACCTTTCAGACTTTTCAACTTTACATCTGGCGATCACCTGAAACATGGAATTGGGGATTAAAGTCAACCCAATATTATGTCTGTGATTCAGAGACCCATAATGACAGCCTGCAAAAGGACTGCAGCACTGAGCTCAGTCAAGCATGGAGGAAATTCTCAACATAACTCAGGCATATTGCTTGGGTTAGTGTTGAAAGTTATTTACCATACCCATACCAGGGCAGTCAAAAGTAGCCGGTCAACGGCGGCAAATCGCCGTCTATAGCAGCTCCTGCCGCCGCCTACTTTTCCCCGATTATACATCCCAAAAATCAGCTTAGCATCTGTCTCCACTGAGAGCAACATTAACGAGTGATTGGGTTCCTTGTTCCAACCGAGATGCTACTTTTCCGATCAAAACACAGACCGGTGTTATGCCGAAAAGTGCAATAAAACCGTGAGAGCCGACGTTAGTTTTGAAACTGCAAAGCTTTTTAAGCGGAAGATCAAACGTGCACAGCACCGCGTTCATAGACCAGTGTGATGCATTCACGAGCGTCAGAAAGCTATGGTGCATTCAGGAGCATGGGACATTTCAAACTTACAAGGAAAGAGGCATAAAACGGAATAGAGCTTAACTCATACAGTAATGTATTTATCCAGAAACAGTGTAGGCTTTCTTACAATACTGAATGCTCTATAATTGTATTTCTGATATTTTTTGATTATGCACATCTCTTAGCTTTTTATTCAGAAAAATCTATATTACATATAATATAATATTACAGCAGCAAATGATCAAAGTTTTTCAGGGGATGCATTTTGTGTTCGTCTCTAGAATCCTCGCCGATGATATTATATCATGTGTGTGATGAGTGCAAGTGAAATTAAAGTGAGATAAGAGATTTCAAAAGAGCGATATGACTGAAATAAATTCAACATGTAAATTCAATTTCAAATTCCAACCCTGTATTTTTATCATAAAAATTCGACTTTGGTCGTGAAGAAATGTTACGATCATTTTTAGAACAGAACTGTGAATAATAATAATAAGATGAATAGACCTCACCTAATCTGATCTGTTTTATGTGGTGCTAGTAATTCAAATTAAACAACTTTTATGCAAATGGAGATTACCTTACCTTGTTAAAACATGATGATAACATCATGTGAAAAAATAATGTTTTAAGAATAATGATAAAAAAGAAATGTTTTTGAGGAATTGATCATTCACATTTTTTGCCTTTTATTGAATTTGAAACATGAACTCTGACTCTATTGTTTAAATAATCACCTGTCTTGAAAGCTTCCAGAATATATCAGGGAGACTCTATTTTTCAAAATTATCCCCTCCGGGGCTCGGGCACCGGCATAAGTGCACCCTCCTAGGTGATAGTGTGCGGCCTATGTGTGAACTAATTTGGCTTTTTATTAGCAGAAATCTAGCATTGCTTTCATAAATACAAATTCTGCCAAAGTCTAATAACAATTGCATAAAAAATTAAAGCGTTATCATAGCTTAAAAAGAGTAGTTTATAAATACATAGGTGCAGTGCACCCAATGGAAGACGCAATGCTCCGTCGCCATTTTTGATTACAGTAGCCAAAAGGAGACAAACTTGCCAGACATACATATTTTACCTATCTTTCTTCCATATGAAGACTTGCTGTTGGTAGAGAAGGAGTATAAAACAGGCAAAGTCAACTGTCAATCACTCTATTTATCGTTTTCTGTTTAAATAGAGTACCTTCCATACACTTTCTCCAGCAATAAGGAAAAGAAAGTAACCACGAAAAGAAAAAAATAAGTAATAACCAGGAGAAAATGAGAGTCTATATTTATTATTACCACTTGGAGTGGAGACAATTCAAAAGGGAGCAAGGATTCAAAATGGATGTGGAGGTTGCAGGCATCCTGCTGGACAACAAAGTTAATTCAATATTCTTTGTACATGCATGTAAACATCCATCCATCCAGCCATCCATTTTCTGACCTGCTTAATCCCTCACACACACAGTGAAGTTTATTTCTGCGTTATGTTAGAAACAGGGCAGTGTAGTCCAGTGACTACTCTGTCCTCCCAGAAGATAGATGGCTAGTTTGTTCGTCTTTGTCTCCCTCTCCCTCTCAGGGAGTATGGGTGTACATGGAGGGGCAGAGTGATATTTCAGCCCATTCACGGTGCCTGTAACACAGCAGCATGAGCAGATCACCTCATAACTCGTGTTTATAGTTGCTTATTATAGACCCCAAAAACCCGTCACTCATTTTAGAAAAAAACAGGCCCAAAATTGCTTACAATAAGCGGACTTGGCAACAGTGCCATTTCAAATGATGACCGCAGCTATTAGCAGTAGCTTGGTACCAAATATATAGAGGACATGGTGACATTGAGACATTAATAACACTCTGCAGCTTCTGTAGTAGTTACTACGTGCTTAACCAACTTATTAAAATAAGTAGTCTATAAGTAGTCAATGTAAATAAATTCGGTCTGGTAAAAATCAATTTCTTGTTACTGATTAAAGTAATTAATTTAAGTAGTTTCAACCTTCTCTTTTTAGCCTGTTGTTTATGCTGTTATAGAAATGCCAGTGGAGTGTGACAAACCACATTTTTATCACAGCCTTGGCCTTCAGGTTGGTGGCATCTTTGATCAATTTTAAACTGCATGATTAGCAGAAACAACAGCTTGTTTAAGGTTGCTTATCATTTCAGGTTGCTTAGCTTTGGGCCAGTGAAAAACAATTACACTTTTGATAGATTATAAAAACTAAGTTTCAACTTGAATCTCAACCTTGTGTTGAAAATGGGAAAACCAGTGGAATTTTCCATTGTAATGCTTAATGATCAGCTCAACTACTATCAGCACAACAAGTTGGTAGCAAAACATTTTTCTGTATTAAAACACTGTAGCAAAAATGTTATTGCCAGAGGTTGTTCATTGCTATGATTAGCAATTTATTTTACAAGATACAAACTGTCAGAAGTGCAATTCAACCATTTATTACCGCAGTTATCACTACATTTATATGGCAGCACTACTGAATGTTGCATATTTAAAGACTTGAAAAGTCAGAATGTTGACTTTAAAATTCCATCTGGTTTTCCAAATAAGGAACACAGAAATCCCAAGTCGTGAGTGGAATGCATGATTACACCGAAAGTCTCTAAATTACATTTCATTGCATACAAACACTTGAAAAGTGAAACTGGATAGCTAATTGGCCCTTTGGGAGAAAAACAGACAAAACTGTTTGGAGAGAAGCAGATTCTTAAAATAGCTCACTAACAATCACACAAAACCAAATTTCTTTCCTGGGTCAGGAATCATTTTAGACAGACCCTTCAGTGTTCTGTGTTCTCAGGGTGGCTGATCCCTCCTTTTAAGAGTTCCACAATTTAAAATAAGTCATGAGAGACGTGCTCCCACGTGTTTTTGGGCTGCTGAAAAAAAAAAGATCCAAATTTGCAGACAGACAGAAGTGGAACCATGATGCTGTTGTTCACAAACACACGAGCATGCTGTAAACTCTGCCCTCTGTGAGTCATGCCTTATCCGTGTGTGTGTGCGTGTGTGTGTGTGTGTGTGTGTGTGTGTGTGTGTGTGTGTGTGTGTGTGTGTGTGTGTGTGTGTGTGTGTCTGCAGCCAATGTCCATGTGTTTGTTAAGCGACAGATGGCGGCGCAGAGAGCCCGTTCCCACGGCTCACACATAGGAATTTAAAATGCAGATAAAATCCATCACAGGGGCACATCCTTTGAAAAATCATTTGTTGTGTGGAAATTAAGCAGCACACCCATCGGCCTCTGCTCTAGATTTCAGATCAAGCTTCACGCTTCCAAATGAAGCTTTCAAACAAAGCTTTTTGAAAGTGTTTCTTGACAGCGTCTGCATTCAAGCCTGATTTTGGGTTACAAGAGATTTTTGCTTTTGAACAATAAAGACAAATGTATATTTTTAATTTCCACCAGCTTTAGCAGCTGCACTTTGATGATGGTAAAGATTATTCAGCAACAGAAATGTGTCTCTCAGATGTATACAACTTGGCAAAAAAGCCACCCAAAGCATACTGACTGCTTTCATTAGATAAACCTTCAATGTTTTTCCACAGCAGTGAAAGGGGAGAGGGTTAGAGTTTGTCTGTCATGATTCTTATTGGCTGGCTGTCAGGCGGGGGTCTCAGGGGTTGTTATAAATGGTAATTGTAGTTGTGTTTGGGTTGTCTGAGGCTCAGCCCAGATGGCCTTGTGCTGCTTTCATAAAGCTCTGCTCGTCCACTTGTTTGCTCTCTGCTGGCTGATCAGCATATGAGGCTTCCAGAAAACATTGTTGTGCTGCGAAGGCCACGAGACGAGGAAGGGGGCTGGGGTCAGCTGCGTGAATGTCAGAGTACTGGCTATTACCTAAGCCTTAAAGGTTCTCATGTTCTACATTGACTACTTCAAAATATCTCATCATATTTTCATCGTCAGCTAAACCCCTTTCTTAGCTTCTATGTGATTTTCACAAGCATCCAAAGGGAGATTTTTGAGTTTGACTCAATATTCATTTGAAAAAAAATCTGCAGAAAACTTTTGTTTGTCAATGGTACCAAATTTCGCAATTGACAGCTGGACGAAAAATGTCTGACTGATTAAATATTTTTTTCCTGTGTTGCATACCTTCAACCCAATAACGAGACCAAAATTGTGCATATACTCAATGTGGCTTCTCAAAAGCTTTCTATTTAATTTAGTCTTCAAAATTAAACTAAGCGATTATTATTATTATTATTATTTATAATGAGGCTGAAACAGACAATTTGAGAACATATGGCTAATTAGCTTTCATGATTAGTTTAGTGCTTCATCTATTTTTACATCTTTAAATGTTGTCAAAGGAGATTAAATTATGAAAAGAATTCCTGTTTCAACCAACCTACAGGCGCATGGTTTTATAAGCTTATAATTCAATATTTAAATCACTAGTTAAATAGAGGCACACCTGTGGATGTGTTCAAAGGCATGGCTAAAATCCACTCTTTCCTTGTGTGTCATCATGGAAAACTCAAAAACAAAAAAAAAACAGCCAAGATATTAGGAAGAAAATTACAGATGAAGATTGGTTCATTTTGGGTACATTTTCCAGATGCCTGAAGTAAATCTGTTCAAACTATTATACCAAAGAAAAACCAGCATGCCAATGCTCAGCCATCATAGCGACCAGGAAGAAAACAGATTCTGTGACCCAGACAGGAACATGCTCTGTCACTAAATGTGTTTATCAGCCCGAGAACATTTTTTCAATACCTTCTCAAAATGTTGGATGGAGCTGGGAACAGTGTCCTAGAATTGAGTGGACAAAAAGGGCACTCACAAAAGAAGAAGCCAATACTCCAAAAGAAACATAAAAAGGCAGATCACAATATGTGGATGCCCTCAAGGACAACAACTTTTTTTTGGATATATCCTTTGGCCTGAGAAAATGGATGCAATGAAAAAATGGCATCATGAGGAAAGCACATTGTGTTGAAATATAAAAGCATCGTCCACCAGGAAGTTAAAGCTTTTACACAAATGGGTATTCCATATGACCAAAAGTCATACATGCTACAGAACAAGTTACAACATGGCTTAGTGACAACAAAAGCAATGTTTTTCAGTGGCCATCACCATGCCCTGATCTCAGTCCCACAGAATATTTGTGGGCAGAGAGGAAAGTGTATGCACAGTGTATCCCCCCTTTGTAAGGTAGCCTGCAAATCTGACTCAGCTTAGACCAGGTATGCCGGGTGGAATGAGGCAAATTCTAGCAAACTGTTGTGAAAAGCTTGAGGAACAATGCCCAAATGCAAT